>NC_037681.1:1673102-1973102 GCF_003255815.1 Theropithecus gelada
TTTGCTTTCTTTTTTTTTTTTTTTTTTTTTTTTTTGAGATGGAGTCTGGCTCTGTCGCCCAGGCTGGAGTACAGTGGCCGGATCTCAGCTCACTGCAAGCTCCGCCTCCCGGGTTTACGCCATTCTCCTGCCTCAGCCTCCCGAGTAGCTGGGACTACAGGCGCCCGCCACCTCGCCCGGCTAGTTTTTTTTGTATTTTTTAGTAGAGACGGGGTTTCACCGTGTTCGCCAGGATGGTCTCGATCTCCTGACCTCGTGATCCGCCCATCTCGGCCTCCCAAAGTGCTGGGATTACAGGCTTGAGCCACCGCGCCCGGCCCGAATATTCCTTTCTATACAGCTCTTTGATGGCCATGTCCAGTTTGCCTTCTTTCTCTTCCCTGTTCACCAAGGCAGGGTTTTAAAATTCTCTCTTTGTAGATCACAGCCCTTTCTCACTGCTTCCCTTCTGCTCACCTGTGCTGGGCAGGTGTGGAGTCCTTTTATAGACCTAGCACCTTTCCGGGGATGGCCAAGAGCTGGGACAGTGCAGGGGACTAAAATTTGAGGCAGCAGATAGAATTCTAGATATGTGGCTTGTGTCAGTCAGTGGCACTTATATTTGGCCTTGGTGGACACTTTCCAGCCCTTTCTCTAGGGACAGGAGGCTTTGAGGAGGCGGTTCAGGACAGGCTGGTGCGGGATGAAGCCTGAACCTGTCACAGCACAGCATTTCCTGACACACAGTGATGGCCCATGAGTCAATGGAGTGCCGGTAGAGATTTAAAAACAATGTGAAGAAGAGCCCTGATCTGTAGCATTTGCTGATTTCCCTGGTGTAAACACTCCCGCGAAGGCCGATGTCAAATGCCAAGCTGTGTGCTGAATCGGGACCTGGGACTAGGTGGCTCCAACCATACTGCTTGTGACTCAAGCCAGGCCATTGGACCCTTGTTGGGCAACCCTTTCCCTTCTGAATTGGAGGAGGAGGAGTCCTTGCTGTTCTCTAGGAATGCAAGCTCTCAGTTTGTGACCATGGAGGTGCTGACAATCATACTCTCTGCCATGTGGAGAGGCCCAGGAGACCACAGCTAGTATTGAGGGAGAAATACTGAGTTGTTATCCAGCTTTGGATCCATCGGTCCTTTCTAGTTCCATGAGCTGGTGAACCATGTTCCCCCTGCCCCTTTTCATTTTTGGCCTAACCCATTTGGGTGGTTTCTTTCACTTGCAACTAAAGGAGTTCCCATCGTGCTAGTTTTTCTCCATTTCTCCCACAAGCCTTCTCCACTCTTCTCTGCCCTGCTTTGTGTCAGAAAGGCTGACTTCCTTTCTCATTTAACCAATAAGAAGCAGGAGACTGGAATGCAGAAGGACACCCCCCACAACTGACCAGCCAGGGGCAGTTGTGGTCCTTCTACGGCTCTAGGTCTCCCTGGGCTCCGGTAACACTGTCCCCTGCATTGTCTCTTCAGGTCTACAGGTGGTGGTGGCTTCTTGCAGTTGCTGGCTGGGTGCCTCAGCTACCTAATGGGTTCCATTTACTCTAACCACATCTTTGTAAATAGTCCTTTTGTTACCAGTGGCAAATCCGAAGAGGTCCACAGCAGCGTGATTCTCGCTTCCCGAGAGGAAAACATTGGTCTGAGGGGCGCAAGTTAGAGTGAAAGACTGAAGCAAGTTTTAGAGCAGGAACGAAAGGTAGTACACTCGGAAGAGGGCCAAGCGGGGGACTTGAGAGATCCAAGTGCCCTGTTTGACCCTTGATCTGGGGTTTTATATGTTGGCATGCTCCTGGGGTTTTGCGTCTCTCCTCCCTTGATTTTTGCTTGGGGCAGGTTGTCCTCATGCGCAGTGGCCTGCCAGCATTTGGGCGGGGCTGCATGCGCAGTGCGTTTAGTGGAGTTGCGCACACCCTCGTCTGAGGTGTTTTTTCCCTTACTAGTTGAGGGTTCCTAGAGGAAGGTCATGTATCAGTTAAGCTCTGCCATTTTGCCTCTTAATGTACATGCTTGAACCCACTTGCCCAAATCCTGAGCTCTTATTGGGAAGCTGCTGACCACCATCTTCAGGGATTTTCTATCTATTGGGAGATTGCCTTTCCCTGGCGCTGGCTGTGACCAATTATTATTTTAGAGAGACAGTGTAACAACTACCTGAGCATCACCTGATGATTGCCTGACATTCGTTGGTGGTGGCGGGGGGGGGGGGGGGGTGGCCCTCTCCTGCCCTGCTCATGTCTACCTAGCTACCTGCTCTAACACTTTCTCTACGTTCTCACAGTGTGCCTTAGTTCCTGCTGATACATCTTGACTGATACATCTTGCTAACGCACATCCCACATCTAGTAACCAGAGCCCATCGATTCTAATTCCTAAATATGCTTAAACCTTTTGCTATGTTCCGTTCTCATGGGCACTGCTTTGGTTGAGGCCTCCAGCATCTCTTGCCTGGACCATTGCCACAGCCTCTGAATTGTCTCTCTCTATTCAGCTTTGGTTCTTTTCATTGGTCCTTGACACTGTGGCCAGGATTATTTTTTTACAAAGCATTTAGTATCATGTTACTCTTACAGCTTAAAATCCCTCAATGATTCTCTGCTGTCTTCAGGATCAAATTCAAACTCCTTGCTAGAGTCAAAGCATACTCATGGTAGAGATTCTGTTCCTTCTCTGCCTCCTCTTCTGCCAAGCCCCATTTATACCGCATCTCCCTGTGAAGCAAGTATCCTTGGATGCTTTCATACCTCCTCTGAGATGATTTTTCTAGGCACCACCCCCACCTGGTCTGCAGCAGGGGCTGGAGCTAGTACCTACCTGCATCACAGTGGATGATACTGTCACTCTTATGGTCCCACTGACAGTGAGTCTCCCGGAGATCACTGTGTCCTCAAGGCTTAGCATTGCCTAGCCCTGCTTTGACTGAAAGAGGCTGGGCTATGTGAAGAAGATGCATTTAATTCCATGTCTCCACGTTTTTCTAGTAAGACATGCTACAAATTCATAGGATGGTCAACATGCCTCTAGTGTATACAGAAAAAGTGCTCTGAAGATAAAGCATGGACTAAGTTAGGCAGCACCCCCTCCCCTTCCCCTGCCCACCAATCACTGTGTTTACTCTTAATGGCAGTCAGTTAAAAATAAAGAAAAAAAAAAAAAAAGGCTACTTTTGTGTGGATATAGACACCCAAACTGGCTCTTTGCAAATCAATGGTCTGTCACGGGAAACAGCACTTTCTGTTGGTGGGATGCCCACAGGACAGGCAGAGAGGAGGCGTGGAGGGGCCCGAAGTGTGGGAGGGGTCAAGGTAAAAATAGCCCACACCATCAACAGCTGTTTATTCCATTTATTTAAGCAGGCTTCCGGCCCAAAGTTCTCTGGGCACCTGCACAAAATCTAAATTCAACATCTGAAATTAATTCTCCTTTTTCAGGAAAAAGCACAAACAATCCCCTCAAAAACCCAGAGACGTTCTCAGGGGAAGAACCCCTTTAGTGGGGAGACTGGGAATTTTGTCAGATCCCTGGAAGCTTTGCTGAGAAGACCTTGTCTGCACTACTTTCTTCTCCCGTGGCTCCAGAGTCAAAGCACCGCAGTGCCACTGTCTGTCAGCCTGGTGGGCCAGAGCAAACCTCTTTTCCTCCCTGAGCCTCTGCATCTGCTGTCGGAGGTTCACTTCTCTGGGCACGACAGTTTCTGCTCACGATCTCACTATCAAACCCGACTGACACCTGCTGAGGAATCTGAGGATAGAAAGAATGACATGTTTTATTCGGATGGCATTTGGCTTGCATCATTTCATGGGCTCCTCACAAAAGCCACGAGGGAAGGGATTGTCTTGCCCATTTTACAGGAGAGAAAACTGAGGTCCACAGTTATAGATTAGTTAACTAGAACCATGTCTTCATGCCCAATATTTTTTACTTTGTTATCTGCCTTTTTTATTGCTTGTTAAAAATAATAGTTTCACAGAACGAGTTGTTAGCAGAAGATTCAAACAATATAAATAATGCAAAAAGCTCTCGACCTCCCACCAGTCTGTTCCCAGAGGTAGTGGCTATAATCTGGTGTTCTGGATAATGATGTTCAACCATTAGATTTTTTTCCATACGTTCACATACATAGATGTATATACATACTTTTGTTTCATGTTTTAACAACATTTGAATGATAGTATACTGTCAATATTATTTTTAAAACTTAGTTTTTAAAAGAAGTGCTTTGTCTTAGAGATATTTCTATGTCAGTACATACAGGTCTACTTCATTCATTTACTCTATTGTAGGTTATGTCAGAGTATGGCTGTACCACAGTTGATCGAACCCTGTTTTTACTGAGGAGCATTTGTTTCCAGTTTTTGGCGACTGCATCCTTTATACACTTCTTGTGCGTGTGTGTAAACCCTTCTTTAGGGAGACACAACAGTGGCTTCACTAGGTTCTAGGGACTTCACATTGAAAATATTAATGGATGCTGTCAAAGGTGCTCCATATGGGGTTCACCATATATATATACACACATACATATATATTAATTTTAATTTTTTAAAAATTGTTTGAGACACAGCCTTGCTCTGTCGCCAAGGCTGGAGTGCAATGGTGCAGTCTTGGCTCACTGCAATCTCCACCTCCCGGGTTCCAGCAATTCTCCTACCTCAGCCTCCCGAGTAGCTGGGATTACAAGTGCCTGCCACCATGCCCGGCTAATTTTTGTATTTTCAGTAGAGATGGGGTTTCACCATATTGGCCAGGCTGGTCTCTTGACCAGACTGGCCTAGAACTCCTGTCCTCAAGTAATCTGCCTGCCTCGGCCTCCCAAAGTGCTGGGATTACAGGCGTGAGCCACCGCTCCCAGCCCACCACTTTATATTTTTACCACCAAAGGCAGAGCTCATCACATCCTTATAAACCCTAGGTGTTATCAACCTTTTAACTTTTTACTCATTTGATTTTTTAAATGGTACCTCATTTTGTATCCCTCCTCCCTGGTTACTACAAGACTAAACATATTTTGTATTGTGAGATGTCTATTAATGTCCTCAACCCACCTTTCCATTGACTTGTTGATTTTCTTATTGATTTGGGGGATATTTTTATATTCTGTCTATTAACCGTTGTTATGTAAGCCACGCCTTTTTTTGAAACTGTGTTCATGGTGCCTTTTTTATACAAAACTTAAAATTTTTGAGGTAGTCAAATTTATTAATCTTTTCCTAGATGGTTTTTGAATAAAAAATCTGGTATAAAAAAGTCTTCTATAATTGGAAGCTATCTATAGTCATATCTATCTCTAACATTTCATATTTATTTAGTTTGTTATTTATTTATTTTCATTATTTGTTTGAGATAGAATCTCGCTCTGTCTCCTAGGCGGGAGTGCAGTGGTGCCATCTTGGCTCACTACAACCTCCACCTCCTGGGTTCAAGCAATTCTCCTGCCTCAGCCTTCCAAGTAGCTAGGATTACAGGTACCTGCCATCATGCCTGGCTAATTTTTTGTATTTTTAGTAGAGACAGGGTATCACCATGTTGGTCAGGCTGGTCTCAAACTCTTGACCTCAAGTGATTCGCCTGCCTTGGCCTCCCAAAGTGCTGGGATTACAGGCGTGAGCCACTGCGCCCAGCCGATTTAGCTTTTTAGTTCATCTGGAGTTTACTCTTGTGAATGGCATATCATAGTGTGCTATTGTTTTCTTGCTTCCTGTAACTCCTGACTCTGACTTCTTACTGAAGTAATATCATTCTCTAAAGGCAGACTGAAACTCTTTCCTTCAGTCTGCCTTAGTTCTCCAAACAATGGATGTGTTTTTTCCCTAAGGCTCCACTCCAGGTGAGAGAAGGAGAGCAAATATATGGAGAAAATAATAGTGCAAGGCGGGAGGAACTGCGTTGCAAAGACTGGTCCAGATAAAATGGCAGAGAGGGAAAGAGTACTTTCAGCGGAGCAGTTTGGGAAGCCATCTCAAAGCAGGGGGTGCTTGAATTGTGAGGGGAATGGGAGGTTGTTTAGTTTGATTAGAATGTATATTACAGGCTAAAAGAGGTTGGACAGGCTGATTGCAGGGGTTGGCATCCTACAGTTCACAGGCCAAATCTGGCTGCTACCTGTTTCCATATAAGGTACAAACTAATAATGGTTTCCACATGTTTAAATGGTAGAAAAAATTAAAAGAAGAGTAATAGTTTATGATGTACAAGTTATATGCAATTCAAATTTCAGTGCTGATAGAGTTTTGTTGGAACACAGCCACATTATTTGGCTGTGGCTGCTTTCGCACTGCAGTGGCAGAATTAAGTACTTGTGACAGAGACCAAATGGCCCGCAGAGCTGAGAAAATGTATTCTCCGGATCTTTACAGAAAAAGTTTGCTGACCCATGATATAGGGACTTGGATGCCAGGTTTAGGAGTGTGGCTCTTATGTGCTGGGCAATGAGGTAGGACACATTATGGTTGGTGGTGCGTTTAAGAAGGAGGATGCTGTTGTGGTCTGGAGATCTGCAGGTGAGAGTGGGGCAGGGAGGTGCTACAGGTAGCCTGGGAAACAGTCCAAGTAACAAGTAATAGTTTCAACTCTAGAAGTGGGAAGAGAAGAGGGGGAATGTGAACGATTCAGTCATTCGTCAAGGCTTACTGCAGTCTGCATACAGTTCTGGGTGCCAAAAGGTCTTATGAAGGTAGAAATGGCAGCT
Organism: Theropithecus gelada; assembly: GCF_003255815.1. Taxonomy (NCBI): domain Eukaryota; kingdom Metazoa; phylum Chordata; class Mammalia; order Primates; family Cercopithecidae; genus Theropithecus; species Theropithecus gelada. Next base: position 1,679,772 of record NC_037681.1, read on the forward strand.
CTGAGGGATATGAGTACTATTATTAGTTTGCTAGGACTGCCATTGTACCACAAACTGGGAGGCTTAAACAATAGAAATGTATTATCTCACAATTCTGGAGGCCGTTAACCTAAGATCAAGGTGACAGCAGGGCCATGCCCCCTCTGAAGGAGTCAGGGAAGGATCTGGTCCAGGACTGTCTCTCAGCTTCGAACAGTTCCTTGATTTGTGGCAGCATAGCTCTAGTCTTCACATGGACACCCCCCATGTGCATGTCTCTGTGTCCAAATTTCCCGCTTTTATAAGGACGCCAGATATAGTGGATTAGGGGCCCACCCTACTTCAGTATGACATCGTAATTAATTACATTTGCAATGACCTTATTTCCAAATGAGGTCACATTCCAAGATACTGGGGGTCTAGGACTTCAACATATAAATTTGGGGGGAATGCAATTCAACCCCTAACAGTTTGGCATAAAGTGGTATTGAAGGGACTCCTCCCCTTCCCCTACCTTCTGCCCCTGCCCATAGCATGGAGGGAACTTCCACTGAGCCTCCTCTGTCCACTTCTGGTACCTCTCACTAAGCCCCTTGCTCAGCCTCCCACAGAAGGAAAGGTTTATTTGGCGGGTCAGTGCCGACCTTTCTGTACCTGTCTGCTGGTGGGCTGGTACTGTGGCTGTGCTTGTGGGTATAGCTCTCCTTTTCTGCCCAGTCTTCCTGCTCCCTTGAGAGAGCCACCCAAGGCCAGCCCACTGCACATCCTCTGGCTCCAGCTCCTTGCCCACGTGCCTGACTGGGAAAGGGCATTCCAGGGCCTTCCTGCAGCTCTAACCACACCTAGCTTTCCTGGCAGAGACACCTGAGTGGGCAGCATGGGTTTTGTGTTCAGGGAATTACTCTTCGGATTTGACCTGGTAGTGTGGATCACGTGGATTATCAACATTTATGAAAATATATTTATGAGAATATGGTGAGCAATAGCACCATCAATGAAAAGGCATTGAGAAGAAAAGACAGTCTTTTTTAAAACAAAGTTCACTTTATTACATTAATTTTACATACTAAGATAATATGAAATGCAGACTTGTTTAAATTCTCTTGCTGATTCTCTTGAAGACAATGTCGCCCAATGTCATGGTCTGAAAGCCAGAAAAGAAATTATGAAGTGTTCATCTGATGTTGTATTGTAAAAAACAAAATTAAGCTTAAAAAACAGCACCAAATATGTTGGCATATGAAACAATTCAAAAATTCATCTGGTTTCCTGCAGGACTGGAGGAAGGGTTGGCAATGTTTTCCAAAATCCTATGCCAAGTCTTTATCACTTCTCCTCCTCACCTGGAAAGTCCTCCTGCCTTTGACTCAATTCCTTTCTACATCAATGACTGTTATAGCAAGACCAGCCAAACTAGCCCAATCCAATCTCTCAAAGTTTCATTGAGTACCTACTATGCACCAAATACATGTTGAGCACCAAGGATACATGCACATGGACACAACTGGGCGCACAGCCTGGAAGGCAGTGAGTAGTGCATAATTGTACCCCTGGAGCTGTGAAGCTTATAAAAACAGTGGATGCATCAGCTTTTGAGTTTTTAAGGATGTTCCCTCCACCCCTGCCAGTTCTCTTGAATAAGACTGCTGGAATGACATACCATGTCATCAGGGTGAAAAGGAGCCCCTTAGCTTCAGCAGCAATGCAATGGTTGCTGCTTGATGGGTTCAAGCCCTGGATTTACCATTTATTAGCTGATGACTTGGATAGGTCAACCTGTCTATTGAATCCCTCATCCAGCCTCCCTCGAAGGAGACAGGAGGATTAGGTGAGATGGAGTCTATCAAAGGGCATTGGCCAGGACTTACTGCAGGACGGCTCATCTCCTGCTCCCCTGCCCTCCTGGGAATGTGCTGGGGTGGAGGGGGAAACTGCAGATTGGGTGGGTAATGCTCACACTCTCTCTAGTATAAGAATTTTTCCGGCCGGGCGCGGTGGCTCACGCCTGTAATCCCAGCACTTTGGGAGGCCAAGGTGGGCGGATCACGAGGTCAGGAGATCGAGACCATCCTGGCTAACACGGTGAAACCCCGTCTCTGCTAAAAATACAAAAAATTAGCCGGGTGTGGTGGTGGGCGCCTGCAGTCCCAGCTACTTGGGAGGCTGAGATAGGAGAATGGCGTGAACCCGGAAGGTGGAGCTTGCAGTGAGCTGAGATGGTGCCACTGCACTCCAGCCTGGGCGATGAGCAAGACTCCATCTCAAAAAAAAAAAAAAAAAAAGAATTTTTCCATTTGAACAGAGTGATGACAGCCTCCTGAGGCAGTGTTCTGTTGTATGTGACTCCCTAAAGCATATACTGGGGGCAAAGAAGAGTCAGGGGGACATACCTGCGGGAGAAACACTGCCCTATTCCTCCCCTACCCCCAAATAGGGTATAGGATGTGGCTGGCAGCCAGGCACCAAGGCTGACTGCATAACCGGACTGTGCCAGGCTTGTCAGGTGCCATAATATCACCATGAATGGGATTCTGTTTATAAACGCTAAATGGGCAAAGGCATTTATGAAGCACTGTGGGCATGCAGGGCAGGTGGAGGCCTCTGTGGCTGCTTGGTTAGTGCTGAGCAGAAAGGATTAGTGATAATGTGTGTAAAGTGCCTGGGACATTGTGGATCCGCAGTAAGTGCTGGCAGATACCGACCACAGGAAAGAAGTTTAGGGGTTGGAGGGTGGAGGGGTGGCATTAGGGTATGTGAACCACTCCCCATGCTTCACCTCCCCTCTCCCCTCAAGCACGGGAAGCCACAGGCTCAGAGCACTACCAACTTACATTGGTGATTATGTCGCCGTTGAGTTCGGTCACAGACTTGATGTTTTTGAACGTTGTCACCAGTTTATTGTTACCTTCCAACTGAACCACTGTCTGCAGAGAACAGAGAGATGGCCTGTGAGGAAAGGGTGGTGGGGGGCAAGAGCCTTGCTAATGAAGTTGCTTCTTCTGCACAGGTCTCAGGTCACAACAACTGAAATGTTCTGGTTCCTATGATTCCAAGCCTGCAGTTCTCTGGCTCCAAATAGAAGTGAGGTGCATTTAAGAACTAAATAAAGTGAACAGGCAACCTACAGAATGGGAGAAAATTTTTACAATCTACTCATCTGACAAAGGGCTAATATCCAGAACCTGCAAAGAACTCAAACAAATTTACAAGAAAAAAACAAACAACGCCATCGAAAAGTAGGCAAAGGATATGAACAGACATTTCTCAAAAGAAGACATTCATACAGCCAACAGACACATGAAAAAATGCTCGTCATCACTGGCCATCAGAGAAATGCAAATCAAAACCACAATGAGATAACATCTCACACCAGTTAGAATGGCAATCATTAAAAAGTCAGGAAACAACAGGTGCTGGAGAGGACGTGGAGAAATAGGAACACTTTTACACTGTTGGTGGCATTGTAAACTAGTTCAACCATTGTGGAAAACAGTGTGGCGATTCCTCAAGGATCTAGAACTAGAAATACCATATGATCTAGCCATCCCATTACTGGGTATATACCCAAAGGATTATAAATCATGCTGCTATAAAGACACATGCACATGTATGTTTATTGCAGCACTATTCACAATAGCAAAGACTTGGAATCAACCCAAATGTCCATCAGTGACAGACTGGATTAAGAAAATGTGGCACATATACACCATGGAATACTATGCAGCTGTAAAAAAGGATGAGTTCGTGTCCTTTGTAGGGACATGGATGCAACTGGAAACCATGATTCTCAGCAAACTATTGCAAGAACAGAAAGCCAAACACCGCATGTTCTCACTCATAGGTTGGAATTGAACAATGAGATCACTTGGACATGGGAAGGGGAACATCACACACTGGGGCCTATTGTGGGGAGGGGGAAGGGGCGATGGGTGGCATTGGGAGTTATACCTGATGTAAATGACGAGTTGATGGGTGCTGACGAGTTGATGGGTGCAGCACACCAACATGGCACATGTATACATATGTAACAAACCTGCACATTGTGCACATGTACCCTAGAACTTAAAGTATTTAAAAAAAAAAAGAACTAAATAAAATGTCAGGACTCTTTTGTCAGAATTTTAATTCATGGCATGTGATCTAGAAATGAGCATGGAACACCTAAGTGGCCCCAAATACAAATGCTAAAATCAAATCAAGTAAAATCTCAATTCTCCCAAGCTAATGGAGGGAGGTAGTGGCAAAATTCAAAATATTGACCAGTAGAGAATACATCTTTTGCTTTGGTATGTATTCTTCTTCTTTGTTTTGTTTTGTTTTTTTTTTTTAATTGAAATGAAGTCTTGTATGTTGCCCAGGCTGGTCTTGAACTCCTAGGCTCAAGCAATCCTCCCACTTCAGCCTCCCAAAGTGCTGAGATTGTAGGCATGAGCCACCTGCCCAACCAGGTATGTATTATTCTTCCCAGAACATTAACGTTTCGTTTTGTGGCCTCCTTCCAAGCCCTTATACATCCTGGAAGAGATGACAGGAACCCAGCAAGGAGCCGAAGACCCTGGACAATGTTAAACATTTTGCCTCCAAAAAGAAAATTTGGAAAAGGCCCATAGTTAAATCCCTTGACCATGAGCACATCAAGAATATTTTCCTCCTAAAATCATCCTGACCTGTAATGTTCTAATTGGAGAGGCAGAAATAAAGAGTGACCAGAAGAGATAAAAAGACAAACATTCCCAGCCCAATGAACACAGCTGTCTGGGGGGAGGAGAGAAGAGGGCTGCTAAAGCATGGAGTGTTTCCCCCCATTGCCAGGATCCCCCTGCCACCATCTGCCACTCACACAGCCCACACCCCACACCCCAGCTGTCAGTGCACACCTTGAGTTGTGCCCAGCAGAAGTGATGCTGACCTGCCCACTGCCTTCAGTCTAGGGGGGTTGACTGTTCTTATTTTACAGTTTAGGGAGGTTGATTGTTCTTTATTTTACAGATGGGGTGGCTGAAGCCAGGGACTTCGTGACCACCCCTGAAGGCAGGGTCTGAGCACCTGTCTAGGGCCCTGGTATTCTGGTATTGCCAGCACCTCCTTCAATAAGTCTCTCCCTATGCTTCAAGAAGTATCTCCCAGCTCTAGGTTCAGTGAAGGCCAGTTGACTTTGGGCTCAGTTAAGGGTTTTTCACAAACTCCCACTTGCCCTACTCCTGGGCCCTGCTTAGAGGACTCTTAGTGCCAGGAGCACTGGGCCTGGGAGGACCTGAGACTTAGAATCCTGCTCTATGCCTGGTTCCCCCATATCCTCCATATGGGAAAGCTCAGACTTTGGGGGCTGGAACATCCCTCAGACAATCCCTGGGAAGAGGAGAGCAGCTTCCCTATAAGATTCTTCCCTAAGAGCTGCCTTTGTCTCTCTGCTTCTCCCACAGTGGAGGTGGGTTCAGAAATGGTATCTATGGGTGGAATTGTGAGGTGAGAGCCTTGAGGAATGAGGCCCCAGGGCCAGATTCCAAGGAAAGTTCTGACAGCAGAAGGGATGCCCTCCTACCTTGATTTTCTCCCCTGTCATTGTCTCCAGCTCACTTTCCTCCCCCACCGTGAACTCGTTTTGCATCACTTTGGACCCGGTGGTGATGGTGAACTTGAAGTGCTTCCCGTTCTGCACGATTTCCGTCACACTCTTGAGATCCTTCCCCTTCTGGATGAGCTCTTCCGGCAAACCTGGTGGAAACCATCTGAGGTTTAGAGATGGGCAAAGGTGGGAGTTTCATGACTGTGGTAGGCAGATAAGAGAAATGTTATGGCAGGGAGGGGCAGAGGAGGGCACTGTGTCTCCCAAGGGGCCACAGAAACTCACTGGGGACTTGTGAGCAGCATGGGCTGTGGCCTCAGGATGGAAAGGACAGTGGCCTGGCCTGGCCTGCTGCTATTTTGCCTGTCAGTTTATAAAAAGGACACTCCTCTGGCCTGAAGAACTATTCCTCTTGTGAGCACCCTGGTTCTTGCTCACTCTCCTTCCTCATTCCCTCCTCCTTTGATGACTTTGCTCTTGGAGTGGGAGCATTTCATTCCCCATACCCTGGGTGACCAAAGAGTTGATCTTCCAAGCTAGGTCCCTCCTGGGAGTGACAGGGGAGCTATCAATAATCATGCCAGGCCAACACACCCAAAGCAGCACTATGCCAGGCAAGCCTCTGTGCAGAGGCTTGCAAGCCTCTGCAGTCAAGGCTCTGGAGGAGGACATGCCAGCAATCCCTTGCCCTGGCATAGAGCTTTGCCAATTTTAGAACTTGTCCACGCTGTTATACAAATTGAGGTTCACAAACATTATGTGGGTGGACAGTGAGCACAGAGGGTCCTGTTGCATAACGGAGAGATGCGAGACACAGAGGTAGTGTGAATTGCCTGCAGAAGATCCCTCTCCGGCAGCGCTGACGGTCCTCCTCTCCCTGCCCCTGCTGTCTTTGGCACCCTTCTCATTCTTGGCACCCTCCCTTGCCATGTTACACCCTTTGCTTATAGGGCTCCCTCTGCCTGGAGCATGCTTCCTGCCCCCAGTCCCCTAGGCACCTGTCTTCCAAGGCTCAGCCTGATCCTTCTCTTTACCTCCACTGAGCCATCCCTCCGTGCCCCCCGTGAGCCACATCCTCCTGTACATGACCCTGGGAGGCACAGGGGTTAAAGCAGGGTCTTTGAGAATGAGTGCCTGCTTCCAGTCCTAACTTAAACACTTCCTACTTGCATGACCTTGCTTGTGATTACTAAATCTTTCTTTTTTTTTTTTTTTTTTTTTTTGAGACGGAGTCTCGCTCTGTCGCCCAGGCTGGAGTGCAGTGGCCGGATCTCAGCTCACTGCAAGCTCCGCCTCCCGGGTTCACGCCATTCTCCGGCCTCAGCCTCCCGAGTAGCTGGGACTACAGGCGCCCGCCACCTCGCCCGGCTAGTTTTTTGTATTTCTTAATAGAGACGGGGTTTCACCCTGTTAGCCAGGATGGTCTCGATCTCCTGACCTCGTGATCCGCCCATCTCGGCCTCCCAAAGTGCTGGGATTACAGGCTTGAGCCACCGCGCCCGGCCGATTACTAAATCTTTCTAGGCTTCAATTACATCAACTGTAAAGTGGGAAAATAACGGTACCCAGCTTAGTTTTATGGTGAGGAATAGATGGGGTATTGCATATTCCATGGTCAGCACAGTTGCCTGGCACAGTGAGTGCTCCATACACCTTAGGGAATGCCTTATTACCTTTATTTCTTCTCTTCTTTTCCCCGATAATATAATGCCTTATTACCTTTATTATCTGTCTCCTTGATATCTATCCAGCACAGTGCTCAGTGTGTGATCGGCCTTGAATCACTATTTGTTTGAAGAATGAATAAATGCAGGAACAGGATCACACAACGAAGTGCCAACGACATGGTCATCAATCCAGACCACACCCTAGTTCAGTGCTCTTTCCACTTGCCTATGGGATGGCCTTGTGCAGTGAGGACTCGCTGCAAATAACTCCAGAAGTCAGTAAAATGCCCCCTAGTTTGTGTATATAGCCTGAATCTCTCCCCCCATCTCAACGTTTGGACCCTAAATAGCCACTGCTGGTAGGGCCAGACCCTCATTGATGTGACCCACAGCTTTGCCTTTCAGAGCAGCACTCACCCATTGCCTTCATGAAGGATTCAAAGTTTTCCTGGCTCTGCAGTTGGTACTTGCCGGAGAAACTCATGCTGGCGATAGAGCTCCCTCTTCACAACTGACCTGCAGCTCTGCCGACCAGACTGTCCACTGTAGGCTGTTTTATAGGGGGCTCCCTTCCTTTCGAATAATGGCCAGAGGTCAGCAGCTGTTGATTCCTTTATGGCCAGGTTCAAACATTAACTCCTGAGAGCAATGGTCAATGATAAAGAACAGGATGGGCACAGCAAAGGTTTGCTGCAATTCAGCAAACATTAATGAATATCAGTCAAGCAGGAAGCCCTATGGCCCTGGGAGCCTTTAAGTGACTCTCCACACCCCATGAAATGTGTGTGTATATGCATGTATGTGTATATATGCACACATGTGTGTATATATAGATGTGTGCATATGTGTTTGTACATCGGTGTTTATATATACATACACGTATTATGTACATAAAGATGTGTGAATGTGCATATATGTAATACATACATATATATACATTATATGCATAAGTGTTTATATATGTCTGTACACATATACACACACGTGTGTGCGTGCATGTGTACACACACAGAAAAATTCCAGAGAATTCCTTTGAACTCAAAACCTCACCTTATTTACATAACCTTATGATCTCTTCTCACCCCCATTATTACACAAACTTAATTTTTAGAGTTGTCATCAGCTGCTAGTGCTATTTTGAATCCTGGGAATTCCTCCGTGATGATTATAGTCTCCTCCACAGGTCTTTTTGAGGTGTTAAAGCAGTCCTTGCTCAATGGCAGGTGTAAAACATTGGAACCAGGTGTGCAGAATTGAGACACATTTTATTAGGCAGAGACAAGGCAGGAGAAAGTGCCACCTGCTGACTTGCTCCAGCCCTGCTGAGAAGACAGGACAAGGGATCTGTGGTTATGTGTAGGAAACTGGTCTCGTAGGGTTATGTATACAACACTGGCCTTGGGGAGATGCCCCAACAGGGCTTCCAGTGGCCTTGGGATATGCCAGTTTGTTGTGAAGCACAGAGAGGCGTGGTGCCCAGTGGGTGCACATGTCCCAGTTTCTGCCTCTGAGGCAGTTCTCGGCAAGTACCCCCTCACCCCCCCAGATTCTCTCCCTTCTTTGTCTGGACTTTGGCGTCAACCTTTTCACCCGCAGCCTCCGGCCTTCGTCCTGTGGTCCTCCTCTACTCTGTGGTTAGACAGATCATCCTGAAGCATAGGCTGGGTTGGGCCACTGCTCCAGGCATGAGCCTCGGTGGTTCCCATCACTTCAGAGGCCACAGGTCCTGGATGGCCTGGTGTCACATGCCACGTCACGATGGCCACCGCCAATAACACTTCCATTTCCCTATTATGAGTTCTAATTTTTGGCTTGGAAAATGACTCCCATTGCCTAAACTTCTAGCAGGGCTGCCAGCCTTCAAAAGGCAACTCCAGTCTACCTTTCCATCATTTTTCCTTCCTTCTCCCTAGGTCACAGTTCCAACCACAGGGCCAAGTGGACACATCAGGGGCGTCCATGCCACTCTCTATGCCCTCTGTGGTCTCCAGCATTTGGACATGTTGATCCAGCAAAGCACTTCAGAAGTTCTCTCCTCCACCCACAGTCCCAGGGCCAGGGCCCTTCTACGGCATCCCTGACAGGCGGTATTAAGGTGTACCCCGCCACAGAGACCTCTCCACCTTTGGAGTGGTATGGGCAGAGAGCGCTCACTAGTGGAGTGTCCTGCCATGTAGACTGTGGCACCAGCAGACCTTTCCCTCCAGCACAGAGGGGTGCTCTGGCCCTCCCTGCTTGGCCCTCCTCTGACCGTGTCTAGGACACAGTGTCTAGGTGCCTTCCAGGCCAGGAATTGGGGCTGTCCCTGCAGCAAGCGAAGTGAGCCTGCATGCTGAGAACTTATGGCTTTTTATAATCACCACGACTACCTGAGCAGCGGGCAGGAAGGGGCAAGGTGGCTCAAAGAAGGATGGGCACACCCACAGTCCTTCTCTCATCTTGCTCTGAGCTTTGATTACGCATCTTTTAACATGTCTCATTGTAACGAAGGGGCCCTGGTCTCCAGGTGGGATGCTGATATTTCATTTTTGTATATGTAAGGAAGTAAAAAATCCATTTTCTCAAGAACTGGCATGAGAATTTCTTGCACGCGTGCGCGCGTGCGTGCATGTATGTGTGTGTGTGTGTGTGTGTATAAATGACTGCCTGGGAGACAGAGTGTGTGAGACCCCAGACCTCAGACCGGTGTGTCAGTGACAGCCAAGCTGGTGAAGAGAAGGGCAGCTCCCTCATACAGGAGACCAGGAGAGGCTGGGTATGTCTTCCTGTCCCTCTCCCAGACTGCAGAAAGAAGAGAGAGGAATGTGGCAGGCAGGCAGGAGAGGCGCCACCAAGAGGGCGTGGGGTGATGGGTCACTGAGTTACCCCCACTGACCGCAAGGCGAGAAGAGCTCCAGGATGGCACTGGCTTTGAAGCTGCTCATTTGCTGCAGTGAATCCCCATCCATCTTTCTTTAATTTCCACTCGAACTATTTCAAAAGCTTCAGTAAAATATAGTGCCTGAATCAACATGTGAGCAAGTGGAAAATGATGCAGGGCTGAGCTTTATTTCTGGATGGATGTGATGGGGCTGAGATGGCACACGCAGAAGCAGTGCCAGGAAGTGCAGTGTCTGTGGGGCTGCATTCCCTACAGGGTTCCCCAGGTCCCTAGAAATCCTAGGAGGGCTTTGGAGGAATTCAAGCTCATTTTGTTTAGATCCCATCTGGGTTACATGGGACACCTAAAGCCTGGGCCAATAGCTAGCATATGTCTGTCTAATGAGCACGCGAAGTTTCAGCCCAGGGCTAAATTCAGGTCTATACCTGAGACCCTATTCACCACCTACCTAAAGAGCTCTTCTAGCACTTGTCAAGGAAGGAATACGTAAACACTTGCTTAGATGGGGAACTTAGGAGCTTTGCAGCCTAAAATCAATGACATAATCACCAGGGAAAATGACCGTGATAGAGTCACTACGATGCCCACCTCCCATCCCACCCATCAGCTGCTTCATTTGGGAGAATCTGCTGCAAGTGCCCATGTTCTCTCATGCCCCCAGCTGCCTGCCTGGCATCCTACTCAGATAAAGGGACATCTGGCTTATACATCCACAACTAGGCCCTCTCCCGTTGATTGCAAATGTCAAGTATCACACCCACACTGCTGCTTTCTGGGGTTGACAGAGGGGAGTGGGAAGGAGCATCATGAAAGTTTCTCCATAGAGCAAGTCAGCATCAACCCTGGAGGCCTCAGGGGAAGTATGGACCAGATGCGCCTTTCCTGGTGTCTGAGGAACAGCAGGACCCGTGAGCTGTCTCCTTGTGGACCCCTCTGCCTCATGCTGCACTTCCTTCCTACCCTGTCCAGGCAATGCCTGCAGACTCAGAACAGCATTGGGAATGCAGCTGACCCAGAGGTTGGTTCAGGGCCTGGCACAACCAGTGAAGCCTTGACAGTTTCCCTGGCAGATGGGCAGCCTGACAAGTAAATCGAGCTGATCAACGCTGGGCCAGGACTCCCTCTCTCCCCCAGGTCTGAGATATGGCTTTTCTTAGGCAACCCCCAATGACTTCCTTTTGTCATTTGTGTGTGTGTGTGTGTGAATCTTGAGAGCACAGAGATTAGTAGCCATTTCAAAATTTAATACTCATGAGTTTTCCATAAACTTAGAAGAGGGTAATGACATCTTCCACCCACTAGCTGAGCAAACACAAGAAGAGATAAGCTTAATTGCAATGACAAAGTTCAAATGGCTTTCAAGAAATAAAAAAAAAGAGACTCCCATTCTGTGAGCACAGTTTTGGAGTGACCAAAGACTCTGGCCCCACTCACTCCACACTAGACATCCCCTCTTCTCACATCCCTACTCAGATGGGCAGCGTGCAGGTGTGGGAAAGGAGGGGAGTCATCTCTTGGTGGCCAGGATATGATAGGTGTTCATTTTAGAACAAGCACCTTTGACCTTAGTGCCTGCAGTGCCAGCCTGCCCATTTCCTGGGTGTTTGAACATAGGAGGTGGCCTAAGAAGCCCATAATTCTGATACAGGCAGGGCTGCAGAGAAAGGACTTGGGTTTGGGCCCAGCTCTTCTTTATACCTGATGTGGAGCCTTGCTGAGCCTCTACTTGCTTATCTGTTAAATGGTCATAACATTTTTTGCCTCATGAAATAGTTGTGTAAACTAATCATAACCACAATGAGATACTATCGCCATCAGTCAGAATGGCTACTATTAAAAGTAAAAAAATAACATGCTGGCGAGGTTGCAGAGAAAAGGAACACTTACAAACTACTGGTGAGAGTGTGAATTAATTCAGCCATTGTGGAAAGCAGTGTGGTGATTCCTCAAAGAACTTAAAACAGAATTACCATTTGACCCAGCAATCCCACTACTGGGTATATACCCAAAGGAAAATAAATTGTTCTACCATAAGGACGCATGCATGAGTATGTTCATTGCAGCACTATTCACAATAGCAAAGACATGGAATCAACCTAATGCCCACCAACAGTACACTGAATAAAGAAAGCGTGGTATATATACACTATGGAATACTATGCAGTCGTAAAAAAGAATGAGATCACATCCTCTGCAGCAACGTGGATGGAGCTGGAGGCCATATCCTAAGCAAACGAACACAGGAACAGAAAATTAAATACTATGTGTTCTCACTTATAAGTGGGAGCTAAACAATGAGAACACAGGATACTAGTAGAACAACAGACACTGGGGCGTAGTTGAGGGTGAGGGTGAGAAGAGGGAGAGGATCAGAAAAAATATCTATTGGGTCCTATGCTTACTAATTGGGTGATGAAATTATCTGTACACCAAACCCCTGCTACATGCATTTTACCTAAATAACAAACCTGCACATGTACCCCGCATTTAAATAAAAGTTAAAAACATTTTTAAAAACTTTTAAGTGGTTATTGTAAAAATAAAAAAAAATTTTTTAAAGAATTGTATAAACTGTCAAGTCCTTCAGAAATGCGACACTCATATGACAGGGCATCGGAGCACTTTGCATTTGCATCTGTCAGATGTCCCAGAGGTATGACCAGAGAGGACCAATTTTTCAATCTCCTGGCTTGGGGACGAGCTTCCTTCCCATCTCTCTGGGCCAGTGGGTAGTGCCTCCATTCCCCGGTTTCCTGATGGTGCAGCTGTCTCTTGTGCAGTGCCAAGGCTTCATCTCCTGCTCCAGATGGCAACAAAACCCAAGCTCCTGGCCATCTGAGTCATTTTCAATTCTGGCAACCACCTCAGGTGCCCCAGACTCAGCTCACTGCTTACTGCTCTGACTTTTAGCTCCTTCTGTGTTCCTAGCATTTGGGGTTTTCCTTTTTTCTTGTGACCTCAGCTGAAAAATTATTATACTTCAACTTGGACACTGTAGCCATGCTGCAGGAAGAGTTTGCATTAGCTTCACTGGCCATGTCATTGGTCCTGAAAGTCTTATGTTTTCACCATGTGCTGTTTTCAATCCTTTTGGTAGAATTTCAGGATGTACTAACTTCAACAAAAAACTATTTAAGGATATTTCTAGGACTTGTTTTATATGCACCGATTTTGTCTCTTCAATCATGGTAAGTTCCTTCAAGAATTCCCCTGTAACAACTGTAGAGTATTTAGAATGAGACCTGCTCTAATGAACCATTCAATATCCTCAGCATTTCTAGAGGCTCCCCTGCTATAAGAACCCACGGGGAGGAGCAAAAATAAAAATGTACTAACAAAAATTGTGGGTGGTGGTATGCACTGTCAAAAGAATTATACTACACAGAAAAGTGTATTGAATGAACAATCTTTTCCTTCACATGATAACTTGTTAGGAATGCCCTTGTTGTATGACATGAGGCCTTCCCATGATATACCTTAGGACCCCTACTAAGCCCTCCTTTTCATGGTAGAGGGTAGAGCCCATGGATGGCATGGCAGGCAGTGGCGATCATGTGTCAGCTGACGTAATCCAGACAGAGCCCAGAACTTACCTGCAAGCCTGGTTCATTAGGTTCCTATTTTGGCCGTAAAAGCTAATACCATTTATTTGTCCCATGCCCCTTGCCCCTGAGGGTTGAATGTCCAATTGGCGGTTTAATGTCAGCCTGACACTTTAAAGAGAAATATCTCCCAAGCAATCCTGGACCCATTTATCACCCCTATCCTGCAACCCTGCATCTTCTCTGCTTTCAAGCCAGGGGTAACCAACCCTTCACAGCTACGGTGGCACTGCCCTGGCCTCCTTCAAAACTCAGAGCATTGGTTCCTCTCCATGAAGCCCTCCTGAGGTCTCCGCCTTCCCTGCACCCCTAGACCAACATCCCCAAAGCAATCTCTATTCTCTTCTAATATATTCATAATGATAACAGCTTTCATTAATTGAACACTCAGTGCTTTCTCTGTACTATCTCATCAAATTCTCAAAATAATACTGTAAGACAAGCAATACGTTCCCATTTTTCAGTTGAGAAAACTAAGGTATAAAAAGGTCAGAAACTGCCTCCATTTGCCCAAATAGGAAGTTGCCAAGTAGAAACACACATCCAGCCTGCTGGACTCCAAAGCTTGTGTTTTTGACTTTTATTATTTTCATAGTATAATTTTTAAAAATATAGTTTGGCTACCCTCCTAAAAATTCTTCTAAACTGGAGCTTAGCACTACACTTTCCATGGAGTATATGACTAGAAAATGTTGACAGGACAATAGTCTAGGCACCACTGACCCCTTGAGTCATTGATGGGTTACTGTTGGTTCAGAATGTCTTGTTATTCCAGAACAAAGAGCCTGACACTCCATGTGCATGAAGAGAGATCTCAAGAACTTAAAGATCCTGGGGAGGCTGCTGGACTCGTGTTTATCAGAGGTGTGGTGTAAAGCATATATACTGAATCCCAATTCTTCAAAGCAAGGATTTACAGTTCTTCCAATACTGTATTTACTGGAATACCCCATCTGGGCCATGCTGTAAATATATATCTTGTGTTTCATCATAATCACACGCATCATCCTTTTCCCTCCCCTTGGGTTTCCTTCTTCCTTCAGATCCCACAAGACATCAGATGACTTATCCACTGCTTAATTATTCACCCATCAAGCATCCTCTGACCTATTATGTGAGATTGGTGCTGGGCTAACATTTTGAATGTATGAAAAATTTGCTATATAATAGGAAACATAAAGGGAGTTAAAGCTGCCTTTTAAATAGGATGAAGTTTGAATAAAACTGCAAAATCTAGAGAATGTTTGAATTAAGAGCAAGAAGAAATTTTCCGGTCAGGGAAGTCAAGATGCTTTCACGAAGAGAAAGTGAAGCCTGCAAAAGCATAAAAAATGCTGCAGAAGCAAGGCCTTGATTCAGGGCAGGATAGAGAGGAGCATGGGAGAGTCTGAGTGGGGAGATGGATGTGGGAGCTGGAGAGGGGACCACACTAGCTAGTGAGAGGGAGGTGGACTGGACCATGCGTTCCCAGAGTGGGCATATATCAGCACTTGAGATGGTTTTAGACAGTACATGGATAAATATTTTTAATATTAATAATTAAGCATTTAGTTTAATATGTATTAGAAAAATATAGACTAACTTATGATCTCATTGATATTATTGCTTAGAATAAGGTCAAGTATTTTTAGGTAATCATTGAGAGAAAAATAGTGCATAAAATAGTACAAGAGCATGTCAGTCAGAGTCCAATATGGAAGACAGATATTAACCTAGGCATTTCAAATGAGGGAATTTAATACATGAGACTGGTTACCAAGAGTAGAAAGAGCTGGAAGAGCAGAGGAAGGATTCAAAGCTGCTAATGCCTGGGCTGGAACCCAGGTATCTACAACTGCTTCTACAGTGTCAGAAGTTGCTGGTGCCTTCAGTTCCAGATTCAATAAAGTGGCGCCAACTGCACCAGGGTTTGAACCATGGAAAAGGTGCTTTCTCTGCTCGCGCTGCTGGGAGAGACCCACTGCATGGCTGAAGCCACAACAGCAACCACTAGAGTTTCCAGCAAAGCTGTAGAAGGAATTGTCTCTTACTTCTGTCTTCTAATTCCCACTGAGCAGGTGATTGGCACATTCTAGTCCTAACGGAGACACAGCTAGCAAAGAAGTCTGGAAAACATAATGTGTAGATACCATGCTTCCCAAATACAGAACAGAGTGATGAAGTGAGGGTAAGGAGCAGGTAAACAACTGGCACAAGGACATACAAAGATATGACAAAAACTAAAATAGTGGATCTGATATGCTAGTGGCAAAATTTTGGATTTGCTGCACTAGGTAATGAAAAGTCAGCAAAAGTTCTTAAGCCGAAGAGTGACATGGTCAGATCTGTGATTTTTGAAGATTACTTCCAAGGCAGCAGGAAAGATGGGATGAGGGGAGACCTGGAGGTAGAGAAATGGATTAGGAAACTCTAGCAAAAGTTATGGCAAGAGAGGATGAGGACCTGAATTTGGGAGTAGGCAGGAGGGTATGAATTGGAGGGACATTCTGTAATTGTAACAGGGAGCATTTGGCAGTCCATCATAGTTGGGCATAAGGGAAGAGGAGAAACTGAAGACACCCCTGGAAGCCCAGCTTGGGTGACCATGGGGATGTTAATGGCACCCACTGAGGAGAGCGATGTAGGAAGAAAAGTCATCCTTGCCTGTCCTCTTGCCCCCTTCTCCTAGATGGAAGCATTTCTCTTCACTCTGAACTGTCCTGCTCTAGATCACCGGGCCTCTTATTTTTTAGACCACTGTATCTTACAACCTCACCTAGGTTATGCCTTCCTTTCCTCTGGACGCTCAGGTGCTCGGTGGCAGGGTACAGGGATTCATTTTGTCTCCCCTGCTGGTCTTTCCTGGTTCTTGGCACAGACAGGATCAATACATGTCTGGTGAATGAAGCAATGACTGTCATATTGGGACAATGGCCATTTGGGCATTTGCACGCTATGCCTCCCCCTCTCCTCCAGTTCCAGTAGATCATCTGTCCATTGCCAGGTGTCCTTAAAATCCTGAGAGCAAAACCCAACATCTGTGTCGATAGCTCAACAGAAATAGCTAAAGCCAAATGAAAGTTGTTTAGTAGAATTCATTCAGGCTGCTGATCCCAGCACCAGGCTCCTCTTACCCAATGGGGTTCCCTGGTTTCTGAAGCTCAGGACAAAATATACAAAGGATGGGCTCAGTAAAAATTTATTAAGCTAAAGTGAATCAGTCTCTGCTTGAAAATGTGGCATCTTCTCATTTAAACAATTGTTTTAAGGGTCTATGACCTGGAATAACCAAGAAGTTTGAGCTTATTTGGATTCATGAAGAAATAGGTTGGGGGGCAGATAACCAAAATATCTATCATGTTTTTTCATTTGTTTGTTTTTTAGAGATGGGGTCTTGCTCTGTTACCCAGGCTGGCTGGTAGCAGTTTTGATTACAGATCAATTACCTAGATTATGGACCACCTGTGATTTGAATAGCTACCATATAGCCATTACCGACAATGAATGAGTTCTGTTGGTAATGACGTGAAAATATTTTCCAAAATGTACTGTTTTCCAAATATTTTCCCAAAATGTACTGTTAAGGTAACAAAAGGTAGTTACAGAAAAATATGTAGAATGACTTTATTTCAATTAAAAACCCAGTAACCAAAATTACATATGCCATACATCCATACACATCCACAAAGCCTGGAAGGGCACATTGCAGACTGAATAGTGGTTACCTCTGAAGAGAGTGGGAAGGGAAGGGGAATATAAAGGTACTTTTTACTTGTTTTATTTGATTTTTTCACAATACCTTCACATAGTTCCTATATGATTAACTTTTTTTTTTAATGAGGCAGTCATTGCTTTGTGAGAAATATTCAGTCCACTCTCTCCCTCTTCCTCAGAAGGATGAGTGCTGGTTCCCACCTGTAGAGATGAGAAAAGCCTCTGCCCAGTCTCCTTCCAGACCTGGACCACAGTCCTCTCACTAGGACTCAGAGGCACACTGCTGTAGTGTCACCGCATTTCTCCAGCCGGTCCTTGGCTGTTACAGTCACACACACAGCTAATACTTGCTGAATGCTCACCGCTATTAGGCACACTATATGAATATTGCCATTTACAGTACATTATAATTCATTTTAGAGATGAGCACTCTGGGGCACAGAGAAGTAAGGGAACTTAGCCAAGGTCTCTCAGGGCAGAAACAGAGGAGCCAGGATTCAAACCCACAGAGTCCAGCTCCAGAGCATGGGCCCATCCCTACCAATCACATTGATGCAAGATAAGAAGTCAGACTCCATCCGATTTCCCAGGTGGATTACGATCCATGGGGATCCACACTCACCAAACTCATAGGAAACTTGTATGGAGACCAGGGCAGATGGATCCATTCATGTCAAAGCTGCTCTGATCTTCTTCTCTTTGTTAGTACTGGACCTAGGAGTGATCCCACTTAGAAGAAACCACTGTAAATCGTTCATCAAGATGCTTCCCCATAAATGTGACAAACATTTGGGACTGCCTCACATAAATGGTACCTCGCCAAATGCTCTGTATAGTTTTTGATCTGCCAGGATCTCAGAGTGGAAGTTTTCATAACTGAGCTTTCCTGCAGCATGGCCAATAGGCACAAAGGTACTGAAGGCTCCATTCGGTCTGAGGTTGAAGGGAAAATCTTGAGGTTCCCTGAATTATTATCTCTCCCTTTGTGCCTCAAACTTTGGTTGAACTACAAATTTAAAATATTAGAAAATTTGATTAAGAAGTAAAGATTTCAGAAAGCACAAAAAGCAAATTTTCTATTGCTTACTTTCAGTCTATTGATCTATTACTAGGAGGGTTTCCATTTTTAGGAAATATTAATCATAACATTAAGTCAAGGGTGCAATGATAAAGTTGGACAGGGAGGTTTTGGGTTTGTAATGACATTTCTTTTTCTATTTTCTTCTGCTTATTACTTGTGTAAGTTTCTCGAGGGCAGGGACTGTTTTTATTTGTATCTCTGGAGCTTAGAAAAGTTGCTGAGATTAGAAGGCACTGAGAATGTGCTTATTGAATGCCTGAATGCACAGATAAGAATAAAACAAATGTCTCCAGTTTCATCTACAGGTGCTTCTTGGCAGGATCTTTGATTACAAAGAAAAACAAGTGCATTGCACAGAGTGAAGATGAGAGAATAATTAGAGGTCTATGAGATAGAGCCAGGACTCTATTTAGCAATATTCTTATAAGCATCTCATAGAAACTCTAAAACCCACTGCCCTAGATGGGAAGTGGCCCAGGGAAATTGCCTGGGAAGTACAAGATTGCATGATGCAGGCAGAGCTCACAAAATGCACATTGTCCATTGAGAGTAGCAGTGAGACAGATCACCCCATCTGCTGATAGGTCTGTGTATGTGGCACAGGTTAAATCACAGGCTCAACTTTGACCCCAAATTCCTCTTTGACCAAACCTTTTGACAGTTAGGTTAAATTTCAACTAATATTATTTGACTAAACTGCTCCCTTATAACTTTCGGGACTGGAGGCTGTCAGCCTTCCTTGAATGTTTTTACTCAAAGTAGCTCTGATGGAAATCGTTTTCCAAAGTCAGAGCAAAGTGAAATCCTAGTGTTTTGGGAAGGGGCAGGATTAGCCATGATAATTGGGATTCAAAGCTTTATTTACAGAGATATGTGGGACAAATGGGACCATTCAGGGGTTTCAAACCATTCACTTGACTCCTTTTCCAAATAAGCCAAAGTGGACAAACTTCTGACCCTGGTTTTTGTTTATAGTTTTGGTTAATATCAATTGGAAGACTGATTCAAAGAGACTTCGAATTCCCGAAGACTGTAGTAAAATGATGAACCCTTATCCTACGTAGCACAGTTCGCCAAGACTTACTCATTTCCAACTGCCTATTTGGTAGACACAATGTATACACTGACTTGCGTTTTACCAGAAAGAAAACTGAGACTCAGAGAGCGAAAGTGTCTTGCCTGAGGCCACACAGCCAGGAAACAGCAGAGAATGCAGGTCTTCTGAGAGTAATCCTGAACTGTCTCCACTACATTGGAGATGCCTCCCTTTCATGTCTTTATCCTAAATACAAGGCAACTACTGACCCAGGAATGTTTCTGCACATATCTATTAATGCAGCAGACACTTTTGTTGCTTCCTAACATCCAACCCTACCCATCTTCCTTGCTAACAAAACACAATCTTTTTCATATACCGGCAGTGTATGAGGACTCTAATTTTTCCATGTTTGCCAACTGCTGTTATAACTCCATCTTTAGTATAGCCATTCTAGTGGGTATAAAGTGGTATTGCATTGTAGTTTTGATTTATATTTCTCCCATGACTAATGCTCTTGAGCATTTATTGGCCAGTTATGTATCTCCTTTGGGGAAAAGTCTACTGAAATTCTTTGCCCATTTTAAAGTTAAGTTATTTGTCTTTTAGTTGTTGAGTTGTGAGAGATCGTTATATATTCTACACACAAGTTCCTTATCAGATATAAAATTTGCAAATATTCCCTCTCATTTTGTGAGTTGTAATGGTGTTCTTTGAAGCAAAAAACAAACAAACAAACAAAAACCAAAACTTTTAATTTGGATTAAATTTAATTCATCATTTTTCTTTTATTACTTGTGCTTTTGAGGTTGTATCTAGATACCACTGCCTAAACCTATAGACCATAAACTTTTAAAGTGTTCATTGATAATAGTCAGGTTGAAATCTATCATCTTGCTGTTTATTTACTATTTGTCCCATTTAATGTATTATTTATTTTCTTTGTCTTCTTGTGGTTTATTAGATATGAAATATTTATTATTTTTGTGATTCCTTTAGGGTTTAAAGTACACATCTGAACTTATCACATGCTATCTTTAAGTGATATTATGTCTTTTCAGATATAGTACAAGAACCTTACAGTAGTTTTCTTTCCTCTTTTCCCTCCCTCCCTCCCTCACTTTCTTTTTTCTTTTCTTTCTTTCTCTCTCTTTCTTTCTCTCTTCCTCCCTTCCTCTCTCCTTCTCTCCTTCCTTCCTTCCTTCCTTCCTTCCTCCCTTCCTTCCTTCCTCTTTCTTTCTTTTCTTTTCTTTCTTTCTTTCTTTCTTTCTTTCTCTTTCTTTCTTTCCTTCTTTCTTTCTTTCTTTCTTTCTTTCTTTCTTTCTTTCTTTCTTTCTTTCTTTCTCTTTCTTTCTTTCTTCCTCTCTCTCTCTACCTCACAGTAGTTTTTCCCCCTTCCTCCCCTCCTCTCTCCTCCCTCTCTCTCCTTCCTTCCTTCCTTCCTTCCTTCCTTCCTTCCTTCCTTCCTTCCTTCCTGTCTCTCTCTCTCTCTCTTTCTTTCTTTCTCTCTCTCTCTCTCTTTCTTTCTCTTTCTTTCCTTCCTTCCTTCCTTCCTTCCTTCCTTCCTTCCTTCCTTCCTTCCTTCCTTCCTTCCTTCCTTCCTTTCTCTTGCTCTGTCACACAGGCTGGAGATCAGCAGCATGATATCAGCTCACTGCAGCCTCCACCTCCTGGGTTCAAGTGATTCTCCTGCCTCAGCCTCCTGAGTAGCTGGGATTACAGACACCTGCCATCATGCCCAGCTAATTTTTGTATTTTTAGTAGAGACAGGGCTTCACCATGTTGGCCAGAACTCCTGACCTCAGGTGATCCACCTTCCT
Organism: Theropithecus gelada; assembly: GCF_003255815.1. NCBI lineage: Eukaryota > Metazoa > Chordata > Mammalia > Primates > Cercopithecidae > Theropithecus > Theropithecus gelada. Next base: position 1,701,097 of record NC_037681.1, read on the forward strand.
TGGCCTCCCAAAGTGCTGGGATTACAGGCGTGAGCCACTGTGCCCGGCCCTTACAGTAGTAGACTTTAATTTCTTCCCTCTAGAACTCTGTGCTACTGTTATCATGCATCTTACCCTTATGTATGTTATAAACTTCAGACTACATTGTTATTATTTAGGTTTAAATGATTGATTATCTTTTAAACAGATTTAAATAATAATTAAAATTTCATCACATAGTTACCATTTCCTTTGGTATTCATTCCTTTGTGTGGACCCAGACTTCTATTTGGTATCATTTTCTTTCTTCTTATAAGACTTTAATATTTCTTGTAGTGTGGGTCTGGTGGTTATAAATTCTTTCAGCTTGTTTGTCTGAAACAGTCTTTATTTTGCCTTCATTTGTGAAAGGTAGTTCTACTGATATAGAATTCTAGGTTGACCGAGTTTTTTTTCATTCACTGCTTTAAAGATGTTGCTTCACTCTGTGCTTGTGTTGTTTTCTGTGAGAAGTCTGCTATAATTTTTATCTTTATTCTTCTAGGTAACATGCCTTTTCTTTCGGTTGTGTTAAATATTTTTCTCTTTATCATTGACTTTGAACAATTTGATTACGATGAGCTGTGGTATAGTTTTTTATGTTTCTTGTGCTTGGGCTTTATTGAGCTTCTTGGATCTACATGTTAACGGTTTTAGTTATTATGTCTTCAGATATTTTTTCCCATACCTCTTTCTCTCTCCTCTCCTCTGTGGGCTCCAATCAGACTCCTGTTAGGCTACCTGAAGTCTTATAGCTTACTGCCTCATAGCTTAGTAGAGAAGGCAGGAAAGTAAGTTGGCTCTTCCAAGTGAATGTATCATATGTTGAACAAGATAAATGTCCAAGGGGCTATAGGCACAGAGATAATGGGCACATGACTTGCCTGAAGAAAAACTGATGGGATAAGTCAGAGAAAACTTCACAGAGGCAGCTCTGTTTATTTTTAAAATTCTATTTGTCTCTGTGTTTGTCATTTGGTATAGTATTTACTGCTGTGTCCTCAAGTTCACTAATCTTTTCTTTTATAATATCTAACATTCTTTTTTTTTTTTTTTTTCTTGAGACAGGTCTTGCTCTGTCGCCCAGACTGGAGTGCAGTGGTGCAATCATAACTCACTGCAGCCTTGAATTCCTGGGCTCCAGTGATCTTCCCACCTCAGCCGCCTGAGTAGCTGAGACTACAAATGTGTGCCACCAAACCTGGGTAATTTTAAAATTTTTCTGTAGAAACGGGGTCTTGCGATGTTGTCCAGGCTGGTTTTGAACTCCTGGCCTCAAGCAATTCTCCTGCCTTGGCCTCCCAAAGTGCTGGAATTATAGGCATGAACTACCATGCTTGGTTGCTAATATTCTTTTAATACCGTCCAGTGTATTTTTCATCTTAGACATTCAGACATTGCAGTTTTCATCTCTAAACATTCAATGTGGTTTTGTTTGTTTGGTTTTTAGATATTTTTTATCTTCACTTAACATGGTAAACATATGGAATACAAGAATAATAACTGCTTCAATATCCTTGTTTTCTATTTTTAACATATTCATAAATTTTGAAAGGGTACAATTGATTGAATTTTCTACTTTTTATGGCTATTTTTTCCTGTTTCTTTACATGCTTGGTAATTTTTTATTGGATGCCATATGTTGTAAATTTTACTATGTTGAGTAGAGGATAGTTTTGTATTCCCATAAATATTCTGGGTCTTTTGCTCTGAGATGCAGTTTAGTTACTTTGAAATACTTTGATCTTTTTAAGTCTTGCTTTTAAGATTTGATAGGCAGGACTGGAACAGTGGTCTCGCCTAGTAATAAGACAAGACCTTTCAGCATAATGTGTTCAATAAATCATGAGGTTTTTCATTTGTGCTGGTAGAAACAGGCACTATTCCTGGCCCTATGTGAGTGCCAGATACTGTTACCCTCTCATCCTTTTGGTTGGTTCTTTCCTTAGCCTTGGATAATTTCCTTGCTGATCAGTTGTCTGGGGATTACTTGAAGATCTGCAGATCTCTGGAGTTCTTACCTGTGCAGCTGTCTCCTCTCCAGTACTCTTTTCTGCAAACTCTTGCTGACTTGGTCTTGCTGAACTCTTAGCTCTGTCTCCTCAACTCAAGGAATTCACCACAATTTGCCTTGGTTTTGCCTAACTGTGTCATAGCCTAGAAGCTGTCTCAAAGCAATAAGCTGGGGCAATTGTAAGATTCTCATAACTTATTTCTAGGTTTTCAGAGATCAGTTTCCTTCATTGTGTGATGTCTAGTGTCTTGGAAACTATTTTATGTAGTTTGTTTGTTTTTTGGTTGTGTCATGCAGAATGATTAATCTTGGCCGGAAACAGGGGTTAAATTTTTTTTTAATAATCATATTATCTTCAAGTAGTGATAATCTTAGCTCTTTCCTTCCAATCCTTCTACGTATCATTTCGTTTTCTTGCCTTATAGTCTTGGCTAAGACTGCCAGAACTGTCATAACAATAATGGTAATAGTGGATTATCTTGTATTATTCTAAATTTTAAAGTTTTCTTGTGTTTTTACCTATGGTAGTTGGTGTAGGTTTTAGCTAATCAATTTCACTTGCTTCCTTATTTTAAATTTGAGTCCAAGGGATCTCCTTAGCACAAATGTATGCCAAGCATTGTACTTTAGGTGCTGGGTGTAGAAAGAGGTAGGTGATAGAATCTTTGAGGAAGGGAGCTCAGAGTTTAATAGGGAAGGCAGAAAATCAAGTCAGCTTTTTCAAATGCAGTGTCTTTGATGCTAAGCAAGAGATTGGTCCAGGTTAGTATGGGCACAGAGATAAAGGGCATATGACTTGCCTGAAAGAAAGAGGGTGGGAGAAGTCAGGGAGGACTTCACAGAAATGGTAATACTTAGGCCTAATATTGAAGGATAAATAGGAGTTCAACAGTCTGACCAAAGGGGAATGGAACTATGGGCAGAAGGAAAAGCATATACCAAGCAGAAACATGTGAAAGCAAATAGTCAATGTGACTACAGAAGTGAGTGCTTGAGGAAATAATGGGAATGATGTCAGGTCTTGACGGTTTTTGGATAATTTTTAACTTTTATTCTGGAGGCTAATTCCTTTCTGAGTTGATCTGTGAATCATCTCTGTTGAAATATAGGGCATATAACCCTGGAATGTATATTGCCTATTCTCATTGTTTTATGGTTTTTTGTATTAGCCAGACGAAGTGATAAAAAAAAAAAAAAAGTCTAGCAGAATAAGAAGATCTGGGCAAGGTGTAGTGAAGAGGGGCATTTTAGCAATCCTGCTTTATACCCTAGGGTCTCCGGTTTTTAAAATTCATAAACCAATAACATTTTCAAAAGAATTTTGGTTGCAAAGATGTTAAAATATAAAAATAATAATTACTATAGATGATCACATCATAACATAAACAACAAAAAAGGCAAGAAAGGCATCATCTGAGCCTGGTTGGCAACCTGATTCTGATTTGTTCTGTAACCCAGTCATGATGTAATAGTTGTGTTTTCAGGTTGGGAATGAAAAGATAGAACAACAGACTAATAACACAATTAATAACATGTGGCAGGTAAGTCTTCTTATGTGTGCCTCATGGTCAAACCAGGTCCTCCCTACTTCTCCACTCCCATGTAGACGGCCTCCCACTCTAGGCTGGAAGGAATGGTGAACGGAGGTCAGGAGCCTGGTGCCAGCATGTATGTCCCAGTGGGGTGGCTCACAACTTTAGTGACCCTGAGCCTACTTTTCCTATCTAAAAACTTGGCCTTTTCCTATCTAAAACCATTGACCATCTGGCCATGAGCCACATATCATAATAGTCTTATTTAGATTGGGAAGCAGCAATCTAATCAGTGGCTCTTTTGATTAGACCTGGATAGTATGAAGTCAACACTCAATCCCAGAAGCTTCCAGTGACCCTAGATAATGGGCAGAGCTGTACCATGGCTCACCTCTGGGTGAAAGGTCTCTTCAGTCTTGACAAAGTTGACTAAGGACCTTTGAACCTATGACCACACAGATTGCCTCACCCCTTCCCAGTAACTGTGAACTCTCCCAGCCCAGTTTTCCATTTATGTGTCTATGGATGGAATGAAGAATTAGCACCGCAGCCATTATCAAAATCATTACTATAAGAAATTTTGTACTTCTCTAGAAAGGCCATTTATTCTAGAATCTGAAGAAGGGTAGAGCTCAGGCCACTTCCTCAGGTTGATCCTTTTATCTTTCTTGATAGTCAGTTTCTGATAAATTCAACCCTTTTGAGATATTCTGCTTTTTTTTTATTGCCCTGGATGTCCTTGGTCACTCAGCACACCCAGGATGCTTAGCTACCATTATCTTGGTGAAGGTGGGGTAGATTTTTGTCCTGTTTGTATCTGCCAAGTTACTGACCAGCTCTTCGTCCCTGTAAAAGGCAGAATGAAGTGCTGGTTCAACGTATGTCAGGAGACCACCCACAGGCTGGGATTCTAAACCTGCTGTCTAAAGCGAGTTGTGTCCTCTCCCCAGCCAGGTTGCCCACAGAACCCAGAATCCAGATCATCCATGAATGTCAAAGTTGACAGATCTTTGAGGACATTTATTCTAAGAAATTATAACTAAGAGACTTTAGGAGTCTAGAGAGCCCAGAAACACCTGAATTATGTGTAAAATTTCAGATTACATTTTTCTGATAAGGCTTTCAATAGATTCTCAAACTTAACCTCCCCAAAAGTTCAAGAAGCCTTGACTTAACGCAATCCCTTGTTAACTAATGAGCAAACAGAGAAGTGAAGTAATCTGCACAAGTCACACAGGTAGGAAGGAGTGGAGCTGGAAGAGAACTTGGGGTCTGCTACATTCCACTCTCTACTCCCACTTGGAATCTAGAGCAGAATTCCCCAAAGTGGTCCACTCAGTTCCTATACAAGTTAAACATTCAGACATCTGGGTCCATCACAGACCTACTGAGTCAGAGTGTCTCAGGACAGGGCCTAGGTGTTTAGCAAGCTCCCCTAGTGTTTTGGGGACACACTAAAGTTTGGCAATTCAGGACCCTTCCCCAAATTAAAAAACACACAAAAAAGATAAAGTAATAAGATGGCTGTAACCAGTTTCAACTCTTTTAGCTACTTTCTCCACATTTCTAAATGACATGTTTTTATAAGCTTTCTTTCCTCCTCTTCCCCATTTTCCTCCCCATTTTCCTTTTAGCTTGAGATATTATCACCTGATTTATTATCATGGAAATTAAGGATCATGAGACTGATTTGGTTTTCAGGTGCCCACCTGGGCACACCCCTATCATCTCCATTTTCAGGGAATGCTCCAGCAGCACAACTGACCCCACTTCACCTGTCATAGCAGGTTCAATCTCTGCTTATCTGGGAAAGCCGCTCTATGACCCATATTCCTAGCTGCCTTCCACAGCTTCCCTGATCCCACAACACACTTAGCAATCATTAACAAACCTCAATAGGAACATGCAGGTAAGGGAGGGGATCTTTGCATTCTCCTGATTTGCAAGATCCACCTGCAACCTCTCGGCTACCTTTCTCCTATGTCCAGTGTTTTCATTCCCCTACCTGCACACTTTTCACTGTATATCATCTTCCCAGTTCATCAGTGTTGATAAAATACTCCATACTTCTTCATTGGTTGTTCTTTCATTTATGTTCACTTTTTTTTAAAAGGGTCATTCCTCTGCTAAGGACTCAGTAGTGTAATATTCTTTGTTTTCACCACTTAGGATGGGATGGTTCACATTCTCACCACAGACATCTGCAATCCTAGCTACAGGAGAGCCCCTTGGCCCTCGCGGCCCTGAGTGTAGTATAGAGAGCTGCCTAGTGTCCCAGAGAAGGAATTTACCCTGGGTCACATCCTTCTCCTAGGACCCAAATGCTGCAACATGGCACAATTTTGAGAGTGGAGTCAACACCACACAACGTCCTGCCCTGGGATACATATCCACTCAGAGAGCTGCAGCATTACAACCCTGGCTGGACCCAGCAATGCAGCTGTGTTCCTAGTGCCCAAGCCCCTGCAGTGGCCTACACCCTAGGGAACAGAGAGCTCAGCACCTCAGGGAGACTGCTCCTAGGACATAGGGAGCCAAAACATATGCTTCACAGAGTTTGAGAGTCACCTGCTTGGGACCACTGCCACTGACCATAGTCCCACTCCCTCCAGAGAAGGGTCTGCTGTGTACCTGTATGAGCCATCTGGGGACCCAAAACCCAGGCTGCCTAGGCCACCAGTACCATCACAGGTGCTCATGCATGCTGCATGGGGGCCTGAGGACTGGCTGTCTGCCCAGACCACCACAGCTATCTGCACTTGTTGGCCAGGGGCCAAAGGACTGGCCTTCCTGTCAGTGCAGGACCACCACTGCCATTGCAGACACCTGCATATGCTGCCCAGGAGGCTGAGGACTGGGCTTCCTGGACTTCTACCACCACTGCTCACACTCTTACATACCACCTGGGGGCCCAAAGGTTGGCCTGCCGGGCCTGCTGCCACAATCATGCCATCATCACTTTGGACACTCATGTATGCTAGCCAGGGTCCCAAGAACTAGCTCGCCCTAACTGTTGCTGTCATTTCAATTGCCTGACCTGCTTCCTGGGGGCCCAAATACTGGCCCACTCATCTCACTGCTATTGCCACCTGTGCACCCTGCCCAGGGGTCTAAGGACCAGACTGATCAGGGTTTGCCACCACAACAGATGGTGCTCAGCCATACCACTCAGGGGCCTAAGAACTGGCCTGCCTGGCACCTCAGTTTCCAGGAAAGCCTCACCACAGCCTCTACAAACAACAGTAGCCTAAGCCACTGAGAAACTCACCGACACCACTGACATTGATTATAGCCAAATAAATCATGCAGAGTACATTATAGTGCCTACCCAGAACCATAGCAAAAGTACCCTACCCAACCAACACTATGGATATATCTATAGGAAAAAGACTTTCACTATGGAGGTTACTTCAAAAATTGGAAGAATCAACTATTACACCGGATGCACAAATATCAACATAAGGACACAAGAAACATGAAGAAGCAAGGAAACATGACATGTGAAACACACACACACACACACACTCCCTGTAATTCTTCAGTAACAGGCTCCAAAGAAAAGGAAATATATGAAATGCCTGAAAAAGGAATTCAAAATAATGGTCTTCAGGATACTCAGTGAGATACAAGAGAACACAGATAGATAATACAAAGAAGCAAGAAAACTATTCTATGATTTGAATGGAAAATTTTAAAAAGAAGTAGAAATCATAAAAAAAGAAACCTGAATCCTAAAATCCTGAAACTGAAGAATTTAATGAATGAAAAAAATATATAATACAGCTTCAACAATTGACCAGATCAAGAAGAAAAATGAATTTCTGAATTTGAAGACAGATCTGAAATAACCTAGTCAGACCAAAAAAGAAAAAAAATAAATTAGAAAGAGTAAAGAAACCTACATAACATATAGAACACCATCAATAGAACAAACATTCAAATTTGGAAGTTCCATAAGAAGAATATATAGGGAAAAACATAGAAAATCTATTTAATGAAATAATAGCTAAAAATTTCCCAAGTAATGGAAGAGATATAAACATTAAGATACAGGAAGCTCAAACGTACTGAAATAGATTCACCCCAAAAAGATCTTCCCTGAGGCACATCACAGCCAAACTGTGAAAAGTCACAGATATAGAGAGAAGACTAAAAACAGCAAAAGAAAAATGTCAAGTCACATATAAGGACATTTCTATTAGACTAACAGCATATTTCTTATCAGAAACATTATAAGTCAGGAGAGAATGGGATGATATATTCAAAGTATTGGAAGAAAAAAAAGTGACAGCCAAGAATACTATACACAACAAAGCTATCCTTCAGAAATAGAAGAGAAAAAAAATTTTTTCCAGAAAAGCAAAACCTAAAGGAATTCATCATGACTAGACTAGCCCTACAAGAAATATTAAGGAAGTCCTGCATTTGGAAGTGAAAAAACAATGTCTACCACCATGAAAACACACAAAAGTACAAAACTCACTGATAGATACACAAATGAGAAAAAGAAAGGAATCAAACATCACTGCAGAAAACCACCAAATTGCAAAAATAAATAGTAAAGGAGAAAGAAAGGAACAAAGGATATACAAAACAATTAGAAATCAATGAACAAAATGACAGGAGTAATTTATCACTTATCAATATAATGTTTAATGTAAATGATTTAAATTCCCCAACTGAAACATAAAGACTGATGGAATGAATAAATTTTAAAAAGACCAAACTTTATGCTTCCTACAAGAACTCACTCCACCTAGTTTCAAACACACATAAACTGAAAGTGAAGAGATGGAAAAAGATATTCCATGCAAACAGAAACCAAAATTGTCCAGAAGTAGCTATACTTACACCAGATAAAGCAGTTTTTAAGTAAAAATTTAAAAAGACAAAGAAGGTCATTATATAATGGTAAAGGGATCAGTTGCATAAGAGGATATAACAATTGCAAATATATATGCACCCAACATTGTAGCACCCAGATATATAAAGCAAATATAATTAGAGCTAAAGAAAGAGACAGACTCCAATACAAAAATAGTTAGGGACTTCGACACCCCATTTTCAGCATTGGACAGATCACCTGGACATAAAATCAACAAAGAAATATCCAACTTAAATTCCACAATAGACCAAATGGACCTAATAGACATTTACAGAACATTTTATACATCAGCTGAAGAATAGACATTCTTCTCATGAGCACATGGAACATTTTCTAGAATACACCACATATTTGGCCACAAAACAAATCTCAACAAATAAAGAAGCAAAATCATATCAAATATTGTCTCAGACTAAAATGGTATTAAACTAGAAATCAATAACAAGAGAAACTCTGGATACTGTACAAATACAAAGAAGCTAAATAATGTGCTCCTGAATGATTATGTGTCAATGAAAATATTAAGGAAGTCAAAAGATTATTTGAAACAAGTTAAAATGAAAGCACAACACATCAAAATCTATGGGATACAGGAAAAGCAATACCAAGAGGGAAGTTTATAGCAATAAACACTTAATCAAAAAAGAAAAAAGACTAAATAAATGACTTAATAATCTACCTCAAGGAACTAGAAAGCAAAAACAGACCAAACTCAAAATTAGCAGAAGGGAAGAACATAATAAAAAATCAGAGAAGAACAAAATGAAATAGAGACTAAAACAATAATCAAAAAGATCAATGAAATGAAAAGTTGGTTTTTGAAAAGATGAACAAAGTTGACAAGCTATTAGAGTAACCAAGAAAAAAAGAGAGAAGACCCAAATAAATAAAACCAGAAACAAAGAGAATACATTACAACTGATAACACAGAAATTAAAAGGGTCATTAGAGACTTTTATGAACTATATGCCAACAAATCCCCACCTAGAGGAAATGAATGGATTTTTGGACACTTATAAACTACCAAGATTGAACCAGGAAGAAATAGAAAACTTGAATAGGCCAATCATGAGTAACACTGAACCAGCACTTTAAAAAAAAATCTCCCCAAAAAGAAAAGCCCAGGGCTAGCTGACTTTACTACTGAATTCTACTAACATTTTAAAGAACAAGAATTATTTTCAAACTCTTCAAAAAAGTTAAGGAGAAACAAATTCTTCCTAACCCATTCTGTGAGGCCATTACCTTGTCATCAAAATCAAACAAGTACACAACAAACAAACAAACAAACAAAAACTGTAGGCCAGTTTCACTAATGAAAAATTAATATCGCTGATGCAAAAATCCTCAACAAAATACTAGCAAACTAAATCTAACAACACATCAAAAAGATAATATGTCATGACCAAGTGGAATTTATCTCAGGAATACAAAGATGGTTCAACATACAGAAATCAATAAGTGTGATACATCTCACCAACAGAATGAAGGACAAAAAACACATGATCATGTCAGTAGATGCAGAAAAAGCATTTGATAAAATGTAATATTTCTTCATGATAAAAACTCTCAACAAATTAGGAATAGAAGGAACACACTTCAACACAATAAAGACCATACATGAGAAACCCACTGGTAATATCATACTGAATGATGGATGCCCACTTTCATCACTGTTATTAGATGTCATACAGCAATTAGGCAAGAGACGAAATAAAAGGTTTCCAAACTGGAAAAAAGAAAGTCAAATTATCCCTCTTTGTAGATGATATAGCATATATAGGAAAACCTAAAGACTTCCTCAAGGAACTCTGAGCTGATAAACAAATTCAGTAATGTTGCAGGATACAAAATCACCATACAAAAATCAGTAGAAATTTTATACACCAAAAACAAGTTGGCTGAAAAAGATATCAAGAAAATAATCCCATTTGCAATTTCTAAAAAATCTCCACAGGTGTAAATTTAACCAAGAAGGTAAAAGATCTCTACAATGAAAATTAAAAACTGATGAAAGAAATTAAAGAGAACAGACAAAAATGGAATGATATTCCATGCTCATGCATTGGAAGAATTAATGTTGCTAAAATGACCATACTGCCCAAAGCAATCTACAGATTTAATGCAATCCCTATCAAAATACCAATGGCATTCTTTACATAAATAGAAAAAACAATCTTAAAATTCCTATGGAACTAAAAAAGACACTGAATAGCCAAAGCAATTCTTAGCAAAAATAAAAAAGCCGGAAGCATCACAGTACCTGACTTCAAAATATATTACAGACCTATAGTAATCAAAACAGCATGGTATTGGTATAAAAAGACACATAGACCGGTGGAACAGAATAAGGAGCCTAGAGACAAATCCACATATTTATATCTGATTCTCAACAAAGGCATCAAGAACATACATTGGGAAAGGACATCTTCTTCAATAAATGTTGCTGGGAAAACTGGATATCCATATGCAGAAGAATGAAACTTCATCTGTGTCTCACCATCTTCAAAAATTAACTCCAAAAAATTAAAGGCTTAAATGTAAGACCCAAAACTATAAAACCACTGGAAGAAATCATAAAGGAAACACTTCAGGATATAGGTCTAGGCAAAAAATTTTATAGCTAAGACCTCGAAAGCATGGACAACTAAAACAAAAATAGACAAATAGGACTATATCAAACTGAAAAGTTTCCAGACAGCAAAGGAAACAAACAAGAGTGAAGAGACAACCTGGAGAATGGGAGAAAATATTTGCAAACTACTCCTCTGAAAAGGCATTAATATCCAGAATATACAAGGAACCCAAACAATTCAACAGCCAAAAGCCCAAATAATCTGATTTTAAAATGGGCAAGTGATCTGAATAAACATTTCTCACAAGAAAACCAAATTACCAACAAATATATGAAAAAATGCTCAACATCACTAATGTCAGGGAAATGCAAATCAAAAACACAAGGAGCTATCATCTCACTCCAGTAAGAATGACTATCATCAAAAAGACAAACAAAAACAAACAAACACTGGTGAAGATGTGAAGAAAAGGGAACTCTTATACCCTGTTAGTGGCAATGTAAACTAACATAGCCATTATGGAGAACAGTGTGGAGGTTCCTCAAAAAACTAAAAATGGAACTACCATAACATTCAGCAATAATATCCAGTATTTACCCAAAGGAAAGGAAACGAATACGTCAAGGAGATACCTATACCTCCATGTTCATTGCAACATTATTCACAACAGCCAAAAAATGGAATCATCCAAAGTGTCTATCGACGTATGAATGGATAAAGAAAATGTGGTATATGTACACAGTGGAATACCAGTCAGCCATAAAAAAATGAAATCCTGTCATTTGCAGCCACATGGATAATCCTGGAGGACCTTATGTTAACGGAAATAATTTGGGCACAGAAAGATAAACATCACATGTTCTCACTCATATCTGGGAGCTAAAAAAATTAAGCTTATAAAAGTAGAGAGTAGAACTGTGATTATTAAGTGCTGAGTAAAGTAATAGAGAGAGGAAGATAGGGAGAGATTGGTTATGCATACAAAGTTATAGCTCTATGGGAGGAATAAGTTACAGTATTTTGTAGCACTGTAGAGTGAATATGATTAATAATAATTTAGGGTATATTTTCAAAAAGCTAGAAGAGAAAATTCTGAATGTTTACAACATAAATAATACATGTTTGAGATGATGGATATGCTAATTACTCTGATTTTATCCTTACGTAGTGTATACATGTATTGAAGTATGCTCTATCCCATAAATATGTACAATCATTACACATCAACTAGAAATAAAAGAAAAAATAAAAAGAAAAGAAAAAAGAACATTTGTGATTCATGAAAGGAGGTAAAAATAGCAACACTAATAGGACTTTGGAAGAAGTTGATGGCAACTCTCATGAATGACGTTGAGGGTTTCAAGATTTCAGTGGGGAAAGTAACTGCAGATGTGAAAATTAGCAAGAGAACGAGAATGAGAAGTGGAGCCTGAAGATGTGACAGAATTGCTGCAATCTCATGCTAAAACTTGAACAGATGAAGAGCTGCTTCTTATGGATCAGCAAAGAGGGTGGTTTCTTGAAATGGAATCTACTCCTTGTGAAGATGCTGTAAACACTGTCAAAATGACAACAAAGGATTTAGAACAGACATAAGTTTAGTTGATAAATTAGCAGCAGGGTTTAAGAGAATTGACTCCAATTTTGAAAGAAGTTCTATTGTGGGTAAAATGCTATCAAACAGCATCCCATGCTAGAGATAATTTTTTTTTTTTTTTTTTTTTTTTTGTGAAAGGAAGAGTCAATGGGTGCAGCATACTTCATTGTTGTCTTATTTTAAGAAATTGCTGCAGCCACCCCAACCTGCAGCAACCATCACCTTGGTCAGTTAGCAGCCACCCTCATTAAGGCAAGACCCTCCACCAGCAAAAATATTACAACTTGCTGAAGGCCCAGAAGACCACTAAAATTTTTGGCAATAAAGTATTTTTATTTATCTATCCATTTTTGTTTTTATTGCGAGACAGGGTCTTGCTATGTTGCCCAACCTAGACAGGAACTCCTGGTCTCAAGGGATCCTCCTGCTTTAGTCTACTATGTAGCTGGAACCACAGGCACATGCCACCACACCTGGCTTTAGCAATTAAGTATTTTCATTTTTTAAATTTTTAAAAATTCTTTATTTCCATAGGTTATTAGTGAACAGGTGATGTTTTGTTGCATAAGTAAGTTCTTTAATGGTGATTTGAGAGATTTTGGTGTACCCGTCACCCAAGCAGTATACACTGAACCCAATTTGTAGTCTTCTTTTTTTTTTTTTTAGATGGAGTTTCACTCTTGTTGCCCAGGTTGGAGTGCAGTGGTGTGATCTTGTCTCACTATAACCTCCGCCTCCCAGGTTCAAGCAGTTCTCCTGCTTCAGCCTCCCAAATAGCTGGGATTACAGGCATGTGCCACCACACCCAGCTAATTTTGTATTTTTAGTAGAGACGGGGTTTCTCCATGTTGGTCATGCTGGTCTTAAACTCCTGACCTCAGGTGATCTGCCCGCCTTGGTCTCCCGAAGTGCTGGGATTGCAGGTGTGAGCCACTGCACCTGGCCCCCAATTTGTAATCTTTTATCCCTCACCCACTTCCCACCCTTTCCCCCTGAGTCCCCAAAATCCATTGTGTCATTATTTATGCCTTTACATCCTCATAGCTTAGCTCCCACTTATGAGTGAGAACATGTTTGATTTTCCATTCCTGAGTTACTTCACTAAGAGTAATAATCTCCAATCTCTTCCAGGTTGCTGCAAATGCCACTAATTCATTCCTTTTTATGGCTGAGTAGTATTCCATCAGATACATATGTACATATATATCATATATATACACATATATACATATATACATATTGTGTGTGTGTATATATATATATCATAGTTTCTTTATTCACTTGTTGATTGATGGGCGTTTGGGTTGGTTCCACATTTTTGTAATTGTGAATTGTGCTGCTATAAACGTGTGTGGAAGCATCTTTTTCATATGACTTATTTTCCTCTAGGTAGAAATCCAGTCGTGTGATTGCTGGATCAAATGGTAGTTCTGTTAGTTCTTTAAGGAATCTTCACACTGTTTTCCATAATGATTGTACTAGTTTACATTCCCACCAGCAGCGTAGAAGTGTTCCCTGTTCACCGCATCCATGACAACATCTATTATTTTTTGATTTTTAAATTATGGCCATTCTTGCAGGAGCAAGGTAGTATTGCATCGTGGTTTTGATTTGCATTTCCCTGATCATTAGTGATGTTGAGCAATTTTTGATATGTTTGTTGGACATTTGTGTATCTTCTTTTGAGAATTTTCTATTCATATCCTTAGCCATGACCACTTTTTGTTGGGATTTTTTTTTCTCCTTGTTAATTTGTTTGAGTTGTAGATTCTGGATATTAGTCCTTTGTCAGATGTATAGATTGTGAAGATTTTCTCCCACTCTGTGGGTTGTCTGTTTACTCTTCTAACTCTTCCTTTTGCTGTGCAAAAGCTCTTTAGTGTAATTAAGTTCCAGCTATTTATCTCTGTTTTTATTGCATTTGCTTTTGGGTTCTTGGTCATGAAAGCCTTGCCTAAGTCAATATCTAGAAGGGTTTTTCCAATGTTATCTTCTAGAATGTTTATAATTTCAGGTCTTAGATTTAAGTCTTTGATCTATCTTGAGTTTTTTGTATAAGGTGAGAGATGAGGATCCAGTTTCATTCTCCTACACGTGGCTAGCCAATTATCCCAGCACCATTTGTTGAAAAGGGTGTCCTTTCCCCACTTTATGTTTTTGTTTGCTCTGTAGAAGATCAGTTGGCTATAAGTATTTGAGCTTATTTCTGGGTTTTCTATTCTGTTCCATTGGTCTATGTGCCTGTTTTTATACTAGTACCATGCTGTTTTGGTGACTATGACCTTATAATATAGCTTGAAATCAGGTAATGTGATGCCTCCAGATTTGTTCTTTTTGCTTAGTCTTGCTGTGGCTATGAGGGCTCTTTTTATGTTCCATATGAATTTTAGGATTGTTTTTTCTAGTTCTGTGAAGAATGATGGTGGTATTTTGATCGGAATTGTGTTGAATTTGTAGACTGTTTTGGCAATATTGTCATTTTCACAATATTGATTCTACCCATCCATGAGCATGGGATGTGTTTCCACTTGTTTGTGTCATCTGTGATTTCTTTCATTTGTTTGTATCATCTATGATTTCTTTCAGCAGTGTTTTGTTGTTTTCCTTGTAGAGGTCTTTTACGTCTTTGGTTAGGTATATTCCTAAGCCTTTTTTTTTTTTTTTTTTTTTGGTAGCTATTGTAAGAGGGGTTGAGTTATTGATTTGATTCTCAGCTTGGTTGCTGTTGGTGTATAAGAGAACTACTGATTTGTGTACATTAGCAATTAAGTATTTTTAAATTAAGGTATGTACATTGCTTTTTAGATGTAATGCTATTCCACACTTAATAGACTACAGGATAGTGTCAACATAGCTTTTATATGTACCTGGAAACAAAAAAAATTTATATGACTTGCTGATTTCACTTATTGTGGTGGTCTAGAACCAAACCTGCAGTATCTCCAAGGTATGCCTGTACTGGAAAAGGAGCCAGGTGACCTTAAAGATGAGCCTCAACTCTATTTGTTGCATCTGTAAAATGTGGGGGAAGGCCCAACCTATCTTCTGATTCTAACATGTTACAAACATTTTAGACAATTGCTGCTTTCCGATCATCATCTACTTAACAGAGAAGCTGAGGGAACAGGAAAAAGTGATAAAGTCACTGCTACTTGGAGATCAAGGAAAACAATTTAAATGTAACATCATTAATGTGGGTACACAACTGGTAGTTAACCAAGAGGTAGCAGGGACATAGTAAGGAAAGATAGTTCTCATAGAAAAAATTCCAATGCTGATAATTTTCTGGAAAAACATTTATTGTGTCGTCTTCTTCTTCTCCTCCTCCTCCTCTTCCTCCTCCTCCTTTTTCTTTTCTTTTCTTTTCTTTTTTTTTTTTTTTTTTTAGCAATAATTTCCAATCTGCTATGGCTATAGCAGCCTATAATACCTTAGTATTTTCTTGATTTTTTTTTTTTTTTTTTTTTGAGACAGGTCACACTCTGTTGCCCAGGCTGGAGTGCAGTAGCGTGATCACAGCTCACTGCAGACTCAACCACCTGGGTCACAATCTCCTGAGTAGCTGGGACTACAGACCCATGGTGCCATGCCAGGTTAATTTTTGTATTTGATGTAGAGACGGAGTTTCACCATGTTGCCGAGGCTGGTCTCAAACTCCTGGCCTCAAGGGATCTGCCTGCCTCAGTCTCCCAAAGAGCTGAGATTACAGGTGTGAGCCTGTACAGTTTAACGAATTAAAGAAAAGTTTCTTTGTAATCCATGCAATTCTATTGCCACTCCTAAGGATTTCCTCCTCCCTCCGAACCAAAATCAGACCTAAGGCTGATTTGTAATAAAACCCTGGTTTCAAGCACTTTTGACCAAGTACTGCCATCTAGTGGCAGTGAGTGTAACCAGCTTGGGTTTTTTTGCTGGCACAAGGAACCAGAAAGTTTGATCTCAGGGTGCCAGTACCATGTAGGAAAGAAGGCTGTCAAACACCGCATCAGCCACCTTTCTGCCTGGTGCAGGTGGATAAACAGAAACTCTCTTCAGTTCCACCTATGACTGCAAACAAAGTCACCAAGGCTAGTTCAGAGGTCACCTCCTCCGAGAAGCCTTCATTGAGTCTCTCACAGGCCCCTCTACTCTCTGTGCTGTGCCAAGGCCTGTGCTTGCTTCCCTTAGAGCACTTCTCAGCTGGGCTATGTATGTCCCTCTGTCTGTCCCAGACTATGGACTTCTGGAGGGCAGAGATCTTGTTTCACGCTTTCTTTTATATGGCTAGAGCCTGGCATATAAATAATATATACAAAATTACACATTATACATATATATATAATTATACAATTTATGGAATAAAAACGAGTGAATGACAGAGTAAATGTCCGTTACTTTAATGCTAGTTCCAAAAGAATGCGACATCTGCTTCTCTTAAATCATTTTGTAGACATGGCAGATGGTGCAAAGCTTTGCCTAGAGGCTTCTGCAGGAAGACAGAGCTTCTTCCCCAACTGCTGGGAACTGCTGGCAGAAGGTCCTCAGCTGTAACCTTCGTTGGAAATTGTGTCAGTTGAAGAAACAGCCTCGCCCAAGGCCAGCGCTCCTCCTGGGACAGCCGCATCCAATACCTGACTAGTGTGGGAGTATGAGGGTCCACAGTTAGAGATTCACTCTGATTCCTGAAGATGTTGTGATGTTCCTAAGGTCTGCCCTCAGAGGCTTAATGTGTCTTCCTTGTGTTTCCTTCCCCAGGCCCTGAGTAATTCACCCCATCTCTGCACCTGCAGAAACACGCCCCTCCCATGGCCCAGGACACACTTCTAGTGTCCCTGCTCCTTCTGCACTCAGGCAAGCTCAGCCAAGAACTTTGGTTTAATTGGCAATGTTGCCCATGTTTTCAACTGTTCCTTTTGCCTCTGTATCCCTTTGTGTCTTGCATTGTTTCCTGGGTCTCCAGGGCCTGCCTTCCTTTCCCCTTCCCTTGACAAATAAACACCAAACTTTGTCTTGTGGAGTCTCACATTGTGAGAGATAGAGAGTCCACGAGTTCTGAGTCTCCCCAACAGTGTTCGAACAAATGCTGCCCATCTTCACTTCTCAGACAGTAATTGTACCAAGGAGAGCGCTTCTAGACCAGAACCCAGTGAACTTTTTCATAAAGGGCCACACAGTAAACATTTTAGACTTTGCGGGCTACATGGTCTATGTTGCCAGTATACAATACTGTACTATTGGAGTACAAAAACAGCCATAGGTGATACTCAAATAGTTCCAGTATAACTTTATTTACAAATCAGGCAGTGGGCAGGATTTGGCCCATGGATCATAGTTTGCTGATGCTGTTCTAGGCAGTCAACATCTACTTCCAGGCCGGGCTTGATCTATGGCTGTCTTGCCTGACTTGTGTGTTCTCTGTCTTCCAATGAGTCTCGGCCTCGTGTAGTCTCAGGCTTGTTCTTCATGACCCAGAACTGTGTCATCCAGATGTCCTGTGTAGTACCTGGGTCAGCCTGAAGCTCACCTAAAGTTTTCCAGTCACCTGAAGTAATAAATTCTATGCTGACCTCGCCCTATTTTATGGTGAAAAGAAACCAAAGACTTTCTCCAGTGTCTGGTGGTGATAAGCCTACGCAGAAGAATTACGCCCAAGGAGAGGGCTGTTTTAGACAAAGTGCTTAGGGAAATCCTTTCTAAACAGGAGAACTTTGAACAGAAACCTGGCTGCATTAAGAGGGAAGACCTCTAGGGGAAGCCCTTTCCAGGCAGGAGGGCAAGTGAGTGCAAAGATGTGAGGTGGCGATGCGTTTGTCACATGGAGGAACAGTCGGGTGCCATGTGGCTTGAGCAGAGTGAGCAAAGGGTAGACTGTAGAGGATTAAGTTCGATTTTAATCTTACACTTCCAACAACCTGTGAAAATGAGCTTTCCAGAAACACATGTGCTGTAGCCCTGGTTATTTCCTGAAATATCAATCCCGGCCCATTGTTATAAACAATGCCAAACTCTGTATTAAGAACTCATGACTTGCCCAGGCGCAGTGGCTCACACCTGTAATCCCAGCACTTTGGGAGGCTGAGGTGGGCGGATCACGAGGTCAGGAAATCGAGACCATCCTGGCTAACATGGTGAAACCCTGTCTCTACTAAAAACACAAAAAAATTAGCCAGGCGTGCTGGCGGGCGCCTGTAGTCCCAGCTACTGGGGAGACTGAGGCAGGAGAATGGCGTGAACCCAGAAGGCGGAGCTTGCAGTGAGCCGAGATCGTGCCACTGCACTCCAGCCTGGGCGACAGAGTAAGACTGAAGAATTCATGACTTCACTAGCACATTCATGAGCTTCTGTGTTGGAAGTTTTTAGGTATCTGAACAAAGGCCGTTTGCAAACACTATACTGCAAACATCATATTGACATCACTCTTCCTCATCATCCATAAGAAAGTACCTGTATAAAGGGCTCCTTCTCTACCATGCCCGCAATCCATTCGCTATTTCTTTAGCCACCTTTATTCAAGGCAGCTTGTTAGTTCATCACTCTTCATTATGATGAACAAATGCATAAGTTCTCTAAATATATTAACAGACCACTGGATCAGAATCACCTGGGGCACTTGTTAAAAATAAAGTTTCTGGGGTCCCTCTCACTGATCATGTAAATCAGAATCTCAAGGTCGAGCCCACGAATCAGCATTTTAAATAAGCTTCCTAGGTACTTGCTACTCAAAGTGTGATCCTCACATCAGCAGCATGAGTCCCTGCAAACTTGTTAGAAATGCAGATTCTGGCCTGGTGCGGTGGCTCATTCGTGTAATCCCAGCACTTTGGGAGGCTGAGGTGGGTGGATCATCTGAGATCAGGAGTTCAAGACCAGCCTGGCAAACATGGTGAAACCTGTCTCTACTAAAAACATAAAAATCAGCCAGGCGTGGTGATGGTCGCCTGTAATCCCAGCTGCTCAGGAGACAGAGGCAGGAGAATTGCTTGAACCCAGGAGATGGAGGTTGCAGTGAGCCAACACGGTGCCACTGCACTCCAGCCTCGGTGACAGAGTGAGACTCCGTCTCAAAAAAAGGAAAAAAGAAAGAAAAGAAAAGAAAAGAAAAAAGAAAAAAAGAAATGCAGAATCTCGGGCCCCATGCCAGGTCTAGTGAATCAGAATCCACATTTAACAAAATTCTCCGGTGTTGCCTTTGCCTATTAAAGTTTGAGAAAAACAGGCCTAGACGTTTCTTCTTACATCCTGGAGTGTGAGAACCACTGATTGAATGCTATTAAAGGGAGACAGCAGACTTTTTCAGAATAGGGCCTACACTGAGATTTGGGTCCCAGGAAATGGTTGCTTGGCTTGCCCAGTAGAAAAGGAACTTATGCAGTCTGCAGGTTCCCTTTCTGCATGTGAGACCGCTTCAATCTACAAAGATTTTCTAGTTTTCAATGTATCCAACTGCAGAAGTGTGCCTCCCTTCTGAAGCTTGCAATGTCCTTGCTGACAATTGTTTTCCAGGAGTGTTTATCATGGCCGCCGGTTGTGGAATTTCATATTGGTATCAAATCCACTTTTGCAGGCTGGCTCTGTGCTGAGTTATTAGTGAAATTCAGGTGGCTGGCAGTTTATGCAAGTCAATGTTGTTTTCTATGTATTTTATTCATTCATTCAACAAGCATACACTGAGTGTTGCTAGTTACTGTTCTAGGTGCGGAGGAGAGTGTTGAATACAAAAAATAAGGTTCCCATTCTCACAGAGCTTCCATTAGAATAGAGAGGGGGGAAGCTAACAAGCACATGAATGTGATAGCAATAGTGGTATGAGGGCAATAAATCAACAGTACGATAGAATGACTGTGGGCAGATGGGCTCTTCGGATGCTCTAAGGCCATTCTGAAGTTATAAAACTATTACCTCACTCCTAGAAAAGAGAGGTGGTCATCACACCTATCGAAACCAACATTGATTAAGAGCTCAAGTGGCTGGTATGTGGCCCAAGGGCTGTAGGCACAGTGGTGAATGGAGCAGGCTTCTGCTCTCAGGCAGTTGATGTTCCAGCAGGAGTTGGGCTGGGGTGGGCAATAAACAAAACAAAATATAAGGAAGGCAGCTTCAGGCTGCAGTAAGTGGAATAAGGAAAGTAAGAGTGGTGCTTTCATAGAGAGAAACAGGGAAGGGAGAATGATCAGGAAATGTTCATTCAGAAGGTGATGTTAGTGCCGATACCTCAGTCGTGAGAAAGAGTCTGTCACGGAAGACCCTAGGGAACAGCATTTAATTAGAAAGAACAGCAATGCCCAAAGATGTGAAAAAGCTTGGCTTATTTTAGAAAGGAAGAAAGCTAAGTACTACTCGAGCATCACAGTGGGTGAGGGTTGGAGTGTTTCAAGGTGAGACTAGGGAAATCACTCAGGGACACACGGGCTCAGAACTGAACGGTGGAATGGCGATGCGAATTGTGGAGACTTTAATCACTGGTGTGCTGGGACCAGTTCTGCTGCTGGAAGAATGTACTGTGATGTGGAAGGGCAGAGACAATAGGTGGTAGTGGTGGGTAGGAGGTGGAGGTGGTGGGAAGTGGACCCATACATTCTAGGGATAGAACCCATGGGGCTTGCTGATTGATAGAACATGGGTGACACGGGGAAGGGAAAAATCAAGAATGCCTGCTTGGGGGCCTCAGCAGCTGAGCCAATGACAGTGCTGCTTACAGAGTGGGAAATAGTAGTAGGGAGAATGCAGAGTTCTGTGTAGGGCATGTTGCACTGACGATGACACGAGCACTTCATTTCGTACCCTAGCTTTGTAACCATTGTTTATGCCCCTTACACTTCTTTCTTTTTTGCTTCACTTCTGTCCTGTCAGTTTCTGATAGAAGAAATGTAGCAGTTAGGATACTGTTTGGCTCCTTGCAAGAGAAAATAAGGTTTAGACAAGCAAGTACAAGGCTTGTTCAGTTGCTCAAGGAAACCACCAAGGTCTCAGGCCCCTTCTATCTTCCTGCTCTCTTCTCATTAATGTCTGGCTTTCCTCTTCATGGTACAAGGTGGCAGGCAGCTGTGCCTCCAGGCATTGGAAGAAAATTCTCCATGAATATTTCATAGTTTTTCACGGTTCAGGCTTGCTGAACAGAGGAGGTGTTTGGATTGCCATGGCCTTAGAAACTGGAGACAGTGTCTCCCTAAAGGTATAGAAGTCCTGAGAGATTTGGAGAGTTCAATTCCTCTCTTTCTCTATCTTGGAGACATTTCTTAAACAATCCAGGATGATCAACCAAGTGATGCCTTCCTCTTCTCCCTTGGAGGAGATTTCTTTAATGAGTAATCTCTCCCTGGAGGGACGGATGAGCAGATGTACCAGTGGCCTCTGAAACCCCTAATGTGGGGATGTAAACTCTGCTTTCACCTAATTCTATTTAATAGGGATAAATGGGTAGACATGTCTTTCCTATCTGCTTGAACAAAAGTACCTCTGAATTTAGCACAAATGCTTTCAGGCATACAGAGCCATGCTTAGCACGGGCCAAGGAAAGGAAAAAGGCATGACTGGAAAACCAGTACCCAGTTCTTATAACAAACATCTCTTATAAACACACACTGCTCAGATGGTGAAAGAACAGCACCAGAAGTAAAAATAACTACAGAACTATTTGTACCCTTCTCAAATGTATTCTGCTGGTTTCTCAAAAGCTATTGAGTAAAACTAGATATCAGAATCCTAAAAGGCATCTCTCATTTGTATTAATTCTGCAGCATTCACTGCTATTTAATAAATCCAGCAATGGAAGAATGTATTTGGAACAGTAGGAAAGAGTACATAATATTAATATATTTGAGAAGCTCTTAGCAACAGAGGAGGCTGTGTTCTCTGAGTTTTTAGAAATCATTTCTAAAGTTGTTTACTTATTAATTAAATCATGCCTGAATCAGGCTTTCTCTGATTGTTTTATTCTCTCAGTGGCAGCAAACGTGCTCCTTCCCAGGACTCAGTCTGCCCTGCAGGCCTTAAAAGCCTTCCTCTCTGGGCACCCTGACTCCTAGTCAATCAATTTTTATATTTTTTGCAGATTTCAAATACAATATAATTCACATAGCATAAAATCCACCTCTTTAAAGTGTACAATCCCATGATTTTTAGTAAATTCATACAAATTTGTACATCCATTCCCACTATCTAACTCCAGAAATTTTAATCACCCCTAAAAGAAACTTTGGAATCATTAGCAGTCACCCCCCATTTCTCTCTTGCCCAGCCCCTGGCAACCACTAATCTATTTTTAGCCTCTACAGACTTAAGTAAATCTATATGCCCAGAACAAGTTTCTGGGTGTTACCTATAAATAGAACCATACAATATGCAGCCTTTTGTGTCAGGCGTGTTTCACCTGCATAATGTTTTCGAGGTTCATTCATGTCATAGCATGTATCAGTATTTCATTCCTTTTATGGCTGAATAATTTTCCACAGTTTGGATAGATCACATACGTTTATCAATTTTTCAGTTCATGGACATTTGGGTTGTTTCCACATTTTGGTTATTATGAATAGTGCTGCTATGAACATTCTTATGCTATATTTTGCATGAACCTATGTTTTCCATTCTCTTGGGTATGTACCTAATAATGGAATTGCTTGGTTGCATTTTGAGGAACTGCCAAATTGCTTTTCCAAAATGGCTGCAGCAGTTTACATCCTTACCAGTAATGTATGAGGGTTCCAATTTCTCCACATCCTTGACACTTGTTATCTTTTTTGATTCTAGCCATCCTAGTGGGTGACAAGCGGTATCTCGTTGTGGTTTTGATTTGCATTTACCTAATGACAAATGATGTTAAACATCTTTTGATGTGCTTATTGGCCATTTGTCTATCTTCTTCAGAGAAATGTCCATTTATGTTCTTTGCCCATTTAAGACTTAGATATTTTTATTACTGAGTTGTAAGAGCTTTCTATATATTCTGGATACTAGATTCTTATCAGGTATATGATTTGCAAGTATTTTCTCCCACTTTGTAGGTTGTCTTTCACTTTCTTAATACAGTCCTTTGACGCACAAGAGTTTTAATTTTGACGAAGTTCAATTTATCTGTTTTCTCTTTTGTTGCATGTGCTTCTGGTGTCATATTTAGGAAACTGTTGCCTCACCCAAGGGCACAATGATTTAAACCTGTTTAATTTTAAGACGTTTATAGTTTTAGTTCTTATACTTAGGTCTTTGATTGATTTTGAGCTAATTTCTGCATACGGTGTGAGGCAGGGGTCCAAACTCACTCATTTGCGTATGGATGTCCAGTTATCCAATTATAATTTATTTAAGATTATTCGTTCCCCATTGAGTAGTCTTGACATCCTTGTCAAAAATCAATTGATCATATAGGTATGGATTTATTTCTAGATTCTCAGTTCTATCCCATTGATCTGTTTGTCTATCCTTATGCTAGTACCAGGCCATCTTGATTAACATAGATTTGTACTAGGATTTAAAATTAGGAAGTGTTAAGTCCTCCAACTTTGTTTTTCTTTTTCAAGATTATATTGGCTACTCTGGGTTCCTTGCACCTCTAAATGAATTTTAGGATCATTTCTGCAAAAAAAGCAGTTGGAATTGTGCCAGTCAGGTTTTGTTTGACAATTTGGGGCTATTTATTTGGCACTCTTGTTACTGAGTCAGGAACTCAAGACGTGAGAGTGACTCAGGGTACTTAAACTTAAATATTACGCCATTTCCTCAAACCACCACCACACATACTTGGCAAAATGATGGATCATCAATTTAGGAGTTCGAAAATGCTCTGAGAGAATAGTTTGTCCTGATTTGGAATGCCATCTTCTCTCTCTTCTGCCCTGCTGTCTTTGCCCAGCTTGGACACCAGAAGCAGCCTGAGTTCTGTCCTCTGCCCTGCACAAAGGCTGGAGGACTTTTAGCAGGTTGCTTTCTTCTCCAGAAGTCCAGGCCCTAACCTAATCCTTAGCAAGGGCTCTGGTCCCTAACTCCTACATCCAGTGCATGGCAACAAAGGTAAACTCTCCTGTACAGCTTTGGAGAAGCCTCTCTAAAGACAGCTCTTCCTGGGTCACACAGAAGAAACAGCACTGCATCGACCCCAGGGTTCTGCTTCAGCATTGGCTGGAAGATCGTTGGCTTCAATGTTATAGACAGCTAAGCACTCTAATCAATAAAGGTTGAAAAGAAAAAAAAACAGGCGGTTTCTAATCCTATAAAAACTAAATGTTGACACTGTGTAGAAGTCCCCGAGAACTCCACATCCCTACTGCTGCTTGGCGATTCAGAATTCTGTCCTCCTCATGGGCCATGCAGATGTTTCTGTTCTCTGCGGTTGTCCTGTTCTTTATGTCTCAGGCAGAGATTCCTAATGAACCCTGTTGTTCCCTGAGCGTTTTGCTCCTCTCTTTTCTGGGGAGTCAAACTACAATTCAGAGAACAGTTTCTAGTCACTCCTCCTGCCCATAGAATCGCAAAGGCCTGCAGGCCTGTGTAACTGTGGCAGAGAGCTTGTGGGAGAGGTCCGTGGAAGGTGCACCTGTCCTCATGCAGACTCTACTGGTTGAGTCTGTAACACAGGCTGTAACACACACGAGTGCTGTAACACATGCTGCTGAATCTTCTTTTTGCCATGGGCCTCAGTTTCCCTGGCCTCTGAGCGATTAAGTACATCTGATAGAGGGGATGAAAACCCTTTGGGGGTCCCTGCCTGGCCTATACCCGTCTCTCTTGGAATGTCCCCTCTGACCCCTGTGTGAACTCTGTGACAAGTCCTCAGTCCCAGCTTGGGACAAGAAGGCCAATCCCATTAGCTGAGCAGTGACCAGTCTCTCTCTCCCTTCTCTCTTTCCAGAATCTGAGATCCACCCAGACTAGGGTCAATCCATGGTAGCTGCATGCACCTGTGTGGATATGTCAAGAGGGCACCATGTATGGGCCGAATTTTGGAGAACAGGTAAGTTGAGTAAGCAGAAACCACAAGTGTAGGAGGATGTCAGAGATAGGAGGAAGAAATAGGCAGAAACAGGCAACACGAGAGGGTCGCTGGAGGCCCAGATGGGACTGCCAGAGTGACCTGGCCCACTCAGAACTAAACCTTTGCCTGAACCTCTCTGGTCTACCTCCTCTAATTTTGCTTCAGTGGGTGGCCCCAGGAGCTAAATGTGAATCCAGGGGCCTTTGGGCTTATCTAGAGGGCGCTTTTGTTGTTGTTGCTGTTTTGTTTTTCCTTCAAGTTCTTGCCTTTTTGTTTCTCTTAAAAAATGAATGGGGGTGACGGGCTTTTATCCTAGAATAGACCTATGCTTAATAAAAAGTGTTTCTCAAAAAATATAAAGAATTTTCATACCCCCCAAAACCACTGAAATTTTTTTATAAAGAATTTTCGGAATTGAGCCGATGTCACCAATCTGGTGGGTTCTGAAATCCAAACAGACTAACCGCAGGTTGAGAACCAAGGCTCTCATGCTCTCCAGCTCTCTGATGCTGCAGATGAGAGATAAGAATCCTAAAGGAACGCAGGGCCTTTCTTCTTCGCACCTTGCTGTCCATTTTCTAAACTGAAAAATGAGGTTTGGTGGGACTCACAGCCCTGCAACGAAGATTCTGAAGCTGAATGTGAATAAAGCGTTTACTAAAGCGCCTTAAAACACGGGCCGCCGGAGGGGCACAGGGCTTCTCCCTGGTGATACCTCCCTGATCCCGCACCGCGGCCCACGCGCACTCCTCCGCGCTCCGCCCTCCGCTCCCCACCCCACCCCACCCCACCCCACCCCACCCCACCCCCGGGTCCTTCGCTCCCCGGAGCTGAGAACCATAGCTCCGGCCCCGACCGGAAGTCCCACCCCACCGCCGGGGACGCGGACTCGGGAGTGCTCACGTTCGCAGCCCGGGCATCCCCGCTGCGCTCCGCTCCCCACACCGGTAACGCGCGCCAACCTTGCCGCCCACCCGGGGTCGTAGCGGGCGAGATTTCCGAGCTCCGGACGCTCTTGCGGCTCTGCTCAGCCCTGACTCCAGCAGGCCCGCGTCGGTCGCCCCGCCCGTTTCTGGAACCTTTGGTTCCGGCGCTCGGACTTGGGGGAACTTGGGAGGGTGGTGGTGGGGTTTCTGATGCTTTGCGTTTTCTGCGGGGTTTGGGCAGTCAATGGAGAAACCCGGAACAGAAGTCCGTGCTGTTTTCAGGGGCAGGGAGTGGAACCTCAGGCGCCTGCGAGCCCCCTGAGGGTTTAGGCGGCCCTCCTTCGCGGGATGACTGGCGCCGGTAGGCTGGGAGAGCCCGGGGCCTGCCTCCACCCCTAGGGGTGGCGTCGGCTCCTGGGGTCCGAGTCTCCGCCCTGCCCCACCGCTTCTCACAAAACGCCTTCACCTCCATGAGGAGCGCCCGTCTACCCACCTTCTCGTTCCCAGCCTTCGGGCTGCTATTTTCCATATTGTTTATTTATCCTGGTTATTGGTCAGAGTTTTTCTCACCTTCTCTACTCTGGAATAGGGTCCAGAGGAGTCCTGAGGGAAAATTATTAGAATATAAAATCCCAGGAGTCACGTAGTCCGGATCTGCGTCCCATGCTTGAAGGCCTCACAGAGCAGCCCAACAAACAGCACTTGGTTTTCTTCTTCAACCTCGCCACCTCCTGTGGTTGCTGTTTCCGCCTCTGGCTTACATTGAACCCAACCATGTGTATTTCTCTTTAGCTTTGCTCCATTGGCATGGGAATGCTGCCCCTGGAGGGCATTGGACAGAACAGGGACAGTCCTGTTGCGTGAGGGGCATGGGTCTGTGCTAATGAGGCCAGCTCCTTCCATGACCTGCTCAGAGCCCCGCGCCAGCCCCTCTGTCCTCTGTTGCTGGACAGTTGTTCCATATCCTCCTTCCCAGTGCCCCAGGTGTGTTATTCCTTCCACCCAGGGAAGGGCATTCCAAAAATACTTTCTTTTGCTGTACCTGATTGCCCTGCTTGCTCCTGCCCTCACTCCTGCGACGGGTTCTTTGGGCTTAGGCGTAGCATTTAAGTCTGGTCCTATGAAGGCCGTCTTTCTGTTATGCCAGGGTCTTGGGCAGTTTGCGTTGGCTCTAACTCTTACTACAGAATTGCAGAAATTCCTCTCTTTATTGAGGTCACCGCTAACACCTGCCCCCCAACCCTGGTTCTGTTTTGTGAAATACTGTCTGCTTTGCTTATCCACTGCAGTTAACTTTTGGAGTTACCCAGATTTCATCTCTTTGACATGGACTTCCACATGGGGTGACCTTGTGTCCTAGGTTGCCAGAGACAGTTCTGGCTTATACCATTGTCCCAGCATAATCACTTTCAAAAGATTCATGGTTTGTATGATCAAGCTTGTCTCTGTCTCTAAGTTAGATACACTTATGTTTGTAGGTAAGAGAGTGGCATGTGGCAGCCCACGTGAGACTTGCACGTGGGCCCATAGATGTCAGAGCCACAGACTAGGAAATGAGAATTCCTCCAGGTCAGTGCTCATAGGCCTCATGTAGGTAGAGAGCTTTGGGTGGCTTTGCCCTTAGAGGGCAGGGGTTCCCCTCCCGCCCTGGCACAGAAAGTCCAAACTAATACTGAGGGCTATGTCTTGCCAAATTCATCCCCAGAGTTACTCTGGGGCTTCGAAGCCAGTGCCCCTAAATTCACTGTCATGATCCAGAGGAAGGTGTTCAGAATTCAAGCCCAGCTCCTTGACATGGCATCTGGCTCCTGGAAAAGTAACCGATGTGGAAGTGTGACCAGAGTTAGGCCTAAGGTGCCCTGGGCTTCCCCAGGAACCAGAGAACTCAGTCCATGCAGGGCCAGTTAGTTTTAAAGACTGCATGTCAGCACTTGTAACTGTCATAGGATTAGGCTAAGAGGTAGAACACTGGTTATCCACTAGGATGACCAACCATCTTAGTTTGCCTGGGGTTGAGGGGTTTCCTAGGACATAGGACTTGTAGTTTTAAGACCAGAAAACTCCTGGGCGGACTGGGATAAGTTGGTCACCCTCTTCTCAACCCTGGCTGCATGTTAGACTCTCTTGAGGAGCCTCTTATTTAGAGTCTAATTTAATTGATTCAGGTAGCTGTATTTTTTTTTTTTTTAACGCTCTCAAGTTGATGCCAACAGGCTACCAGAGTTGAGAACTACTAGGCTGTAGACAGTGTTTCCAATAACCATTGAAGGTGTTTGGTTTTTGAGCAGAAGTGGTTCCAGACATCCCTGACAGGGGTGTATAACTCTGTGTGTTGGCCTTTTACCTTAGCAAGAGAGATATCAAGCTGGTAGTTGCCTACTATTGCTATTATCTGTCCCCACCCCCAGGCCGCCTTTCTCACTGGTGAGGACCAAGCTTTCTCTTTTCCAGGCATGCTCCGATACCTTCTCCCTCAAGACAGGAGGTCAGTGGAATAGCCTCATTTTGATTGATGGAATCATGATTTACACGGTTGCAGATGAAGCTGGCATGAGACTTGAGACAGGACTGCCATCTCTAGGTCTGGGACATATGCCCCAGAGAGTGGTGGTCCAGAGGCTAACTGTGAGACTGTGTGTGCTTTGGCTTTGCCCCATGGGGTGTGGGAGCTTGGAGACCAGGTGCCTCTGGGACTGTCCTCTCTGCAGGCCTCCAGGATCATGTGGTACGTCAGCACCAGGGGCATAGCCCCACGGGTCAACTTTGAGGGGGCCCTCTTCTCTGGCTATGCACCCGACGGAGGCCTCTTTATGCCGGAAGAGCTCCCACAGTTGGACAGAGAGACCCTGTGCCAGTGGAGCACACTCTCCTATCCTGGCCTGGTGAAGGAGCTGTGCGCCCTCTTCATCGGCTCTGAGCTCATTCCGAAAGATGACTTAAATGGTGAGCGCTCCCACCTCTACTTCCACTCCTCCAGCCCCTGCCAGCTCAGTCTACAGAATTGCAAATCCATCACCAAACCACTAGGAAGTCTCTAGTCACGCTTCTCAAACTTTTATTTCTTTTCCCGACTCTAGAATCCCAGAATTGAAAATATTCTGAAAGATTTCATCCTTTCTCCAGGAAGATGAATGTTGAAATTTTCTTCATTCTTTCTTTCTCTTTCTTTCTCCCTCCCTTCCCTCCCTCCCTCCCTCCGTCCCTCCCTCCCTCCGTCCCTTCCTCCCTCCCTCCCTTCCCTCCTTCCTTCCTTCCTTCCTTCCTTCCTTCCTTCCTTCCTTCCTTCCTTCCTTCCTTCCTTCCTTCCTTCCTTCCTGTCTCTCTCTCTTTCTGTCTTTCAAAAAACCTCTTCAACACTAGGGATTTTAGAATCATCTTGAGTGACTTGAATGTTGAGGTGTTTCCTTACTGCACGTAAAGCACCCAGACCCCCAAATTGCTATTTTATTTTTTGAATGTTAATTCCAGAAGGGACTTCAAGACTGTCCCGGACCAGCTTGTCTTAAGCTATACTGTGCCTATGGATTCCCTCCGGGATCTTGTTAAAAACCAAATTCTGATTCAGTGGGTCTGGGATAGGAGTGAGAATTCTGCATTTCTGTCAGATGTCCAAATAATACTACACTACTGGTCCATGAGCCACACTTTAAACAGCAAGAACAAAAGCCATAATGTAATGGTGGTGGTTTGGGCTTGGGGAAGAGAAAGGACCACTTAAAATGCAATCTGATGACCAGCAGTAATGGCATTGCTTGGGCATTTGTTGGAAATCCGGGACTGCTTCAGATTGACTGAACCAGCGTGCTTTTTAACAAGATCCCAGGTGCTTGGTTTGCCAGTGACAGTTTGAAAAGCTCTGCTCTAGGACTGCTGCAGTCCTGCCTTAGGGAGGGCTGTATATCAGCCATCCAAAAGCTCTGGTGTCACAGGTGTGAGATTTAGTAATGCAACAAACAAACAAAAAGCTTCCTGTCTTTAGGAAGGTGCATTAGATGGGATGCGACATTGATGTGTTATATAGCTATTTAATTGACCCCTGATTGGAATACATGCTCACGAGACAGTCAAACAATGAGGAAGTATAAAAAATGAAAAAGTCTTCTAGCACCAATCCTGATCTCTGAGGAAATCACTATAAGGAATCTATGAACAGTTTGGTGTATGTTTTCCCAGACTTTTTTCTAGGTTTATACAATTGTATTCAAAAATGGTATCATTTAAGATGAAGATTTTTGGCCTTTTAGTAGCAGGAGTTGGAAACTTTTACCTTCAGAGACTGAGAGGGAACTTGAGAAAGAGACCAGGCCCCTCATTGGCTATCCACCCCACTACCCTCACAGATCTGATCGACCGAGCCTTCAGCAGATTCCGTCACAGAGAGGTGGTCCATCTGTCCAGGTTGAGGAATGGGCTGAACGTGTTGGAGCTGTGGCATGGTGTCACATATGCATTTAAGGACCTGTCCCTGTCCTGCACAGCACAGTTCCTGCAGTACTTCCTGGAGAAGAGGGAGAAGCACGTCACTGTGGTTGTAGGTGTGTTTTGGGGGCACGAACCCGGAATACCTGAGTGCTGTGACTGTAGGGTGTCCACCTATGGGATGCTGTTCACGGAGCCACTCAGGGACTATGGTACTGGTTCTTCCAGAGCAAGGTTCCTAACCTTTTCTGGTGCCATAGACCCCTTTGCCAGGCTGATGGAGGCTATGGAACTTCCTCAGAGTAACGTTTGAAGTGCACAAAATGCTTAAGATGATGTGGTTCGCAAGTTCACTGATGTCCTGAATTTTATCCGTGGATCCGGGGACCCTATGTGGAGTGCTAGGTTCATACCCTCCAAATATTTGAAGCAGTTGTTGCTATATTTGACAACAGTGCTTCGGGGACCCTTTCTTTCCTTGTTCATTCCCTTTGTTCTAAAGGGGGAGGGTTATCCTTTCTTCCCGTCCAGGAACGTCTGGGGACACAGGAAGTGCTGCCATTGAGAGTGTTCAAGGGGCAAAGAACGTGGACATTATCGTTCTGCTGCCCCAAGGTCACTGCACAAAGATTCAGGAGCTCCAGATGACAACGGTGCTGAAGGAGAACGTACATGTGTTTGGAGGTGTGTGCTGAGGCAGAGGCTCTAGGGACAGTGCAGCCCTGCCTTACTTGGGTTTGCTTTGGGAGATGGGCTGGAACAAAACTGCACAATTGGGTAACTGTCTTCCTTTCATCAGTCATATTTGAGGTTGGTGTATATGCCTTGGCTCGGCTCTGGGCAGGGTTCTGGCTACACAGTAAACTATTGGAGGTGACAGATGCATAAACTGATACCAACAGTACAGCACACTAAGTACGGATTGAAAACCATATCCCAAAAAATGCCACCTCCATGCATGTCCAACCTGCAAGTGCCATGTATGTCAGCAGCCATGCAGAGTCATAACCTGAGCCAAGTGACTTGGGTTTTGTTCCAAGACTCTGAAGTTTAGAGGACACCAACATGTTAAGTAATGATTTTAAGAGAATGTGTTGCCAGGTGCGGTGACTCACGCCTGTAATTCCAGCACTTTGAGAAGTCAAGGTGGGTGGATCGCTTCGGCCCAGGAGTTTGAGACCAGCCTGGGCAACATGGCAAAACCTTGCCTCTATAAAAAATACAAAAATTAGCTGGGCTTGACAGTGTGCACGTATAGTCCCAGCTACTCCAAAGGCTGAGATGGGAGGATCGCTTAAGCCCAGAAGGCTGCAGTGACTCAGGATCATGCCATAGTATTGCAGCCTGGGCAACAGAGTGAGACCCTGTCCAAAAAAAAAAGAGAATGTGTCATTATATGTTGACGGTTCCTGCTGTTCTTTATGGGAACAACTAAGCCATGCACTAGTTATCCAGTCTAAATATTTAAAATAGGGATCAGTGGTACCCACCACTGGTTATACTCCTACCTGAGTCACATCATGAGAATCACAGCATTTTGTGCTTGGAGAAAGGCAAAAGCCATCTTTCTTAATATCAGGCCATCTATTCCTAATGGATTTAATCATTATAGGGATTGGGAGTAGAGAAAGATGGGGCGAGTGTGGGTGGAGCTGTACATTTTTATTTTTACCTCTCACACCCTGCTGGACCCCAGGTAGCTGTAAGGTGGGGACTTGGATTAAGTTTTGGCCTGGGTGGGCTGTGGCCTCAGGCACGCTTTCCAGGAGGCCTGGCTTAGTTTGGTCACTCACCTGACAGAACAGCAAGTGTGATGGCAGAGAATGTTCCTTCTACAACTGTCCTGGCTTCTTATGATCATCCTGTAGAGGTTATTTTTGTATAACATCAGCTGTGACAAGGAGCAAAAGCACAGTGAAAGCAAACTTATCCAAAGGAATAGCATAATATCCTTTGTCAGTTTGTTCAAGAGCAAGCAAACTGCCCCTCTGCTCTGTTCTTTAGCAAGTGCATACACTTGCCAGTGAAAAGTCCATGCTAATGCAGGTGTTGATGTCGTCTTACACATTTGCCTTGCTAATTGCTCATATTTGGCTGCATTTTCCCGCAGTTGTTGCAAGACTTCAATGCACAAGATTCAGGCTCCTGAGGGTCCTTGTTATACCCCAAGCACCAAAATTGCTAGTTATGGATCTAGGACTGTTTTTTCCTAGAATCAAAGCAGAGAATAGCATTTTGTGCCTCTGTCCTGTCTCCTCCTCCCTTTTTTTCTTTTTTGTATGCAGACCTAAGGGTGTGACGGAAAGCTCCATTCCTGACTTGTGGATTGGAGAACAGTGCTCAAGTGTAAAGTAATGGTGGGAGTGCGGAATCTGATGAATGTATTAAGTCATTAAATCTGGACCTGAAGGGGGTGTTCTGTTGTGTACATGTTGAAGAAAATAAGAAACTAAGGCAGCAGACTTCACAGAAATCAGTTTTGTTTATAAAAAGCACTATTCAGATGCTTTCTTTCCTTTCTAGAGCTTTCTGGTTTGGTTTTAAGGAGGATGTGTGTTAGTTCAGGATGTAACAGCAAATATGTATTTTTCCGTAGACTGGTAAGCTTAGCGAGTAGGGATGGACCACTTAGATTATTGCGTGTGGACAGTTGGTTTATAAACTCATTAATTTCCATGTACATTGTATACTTGGTTCTTCTTAAGCACAGAATAATCAGCAAGTGCTAGGTTTTTATTAATTATATTATTTGGGATGCGTTTGGCTAGAAGTAGCAAAAAATTCAACTCAGACCAGCTTAAACAAGAATATTTTCCAGCTTCCATAACTGGAAGGTCAGAGGTGGAGTGGGCTCCCAGTTGCTTCATTCAGTGACTGACACTGCTCTCAGGAACCCAGGTCCTTCCCATTCTCTGCTCTGCCCTCCTCAGTCCTAAGGCTCATTCCTCTTGTGGTCATATGGTGTTTCCTTGAGGTAACCAGGTCTCTCCCTTCCTGTTGCTGTTTCCTAAAAGCAGTGAATCTTTTCTTAGAACCCAGCAAACACGTCTTTGTGGTTCACTGACCTGAATTTATTCACATGCTCATTGTGGAGCCAACCCTGACCCCATGAGAATACCAGGCACTGATTGGCTTGGTCCTGGCAAAGGAATGGAATCACCATGACTGGCCCTGGCCATTCTGGATACACACGGGGATCTAGAGTCAGTCTCCCAGCTCCATTGCTGCTACACAGTGTCGAAGGGCAGAATGATTAGCACCTTTAATGCCTTCTCTGGCACATTTCCCAGTAAAGTTCACCCCTCTCCCTTCCAAGTGTAGATTCAATGGAGACATACTCGGGTGTCAGATAAGAAATCAATATTGGCTTGATTGCTCATTGAGCTAGATGGGGGATATAACTTGTATTAGTGGACAATTCACCATAAATTTATCCAGTAATTCACTCATAAATTACACTGATGTACACACCCAGTTTCATGGAGGGGAAGTTCTGTCCATGTAATCTTACCTGCCATATAGTAGCAGAGAGCAGAACACCTACCCTGTGACCTAATGAGGGCAGAGGGCAGACCACGGGGGAATGTTGGCTGTTTCCACCCTGGGCCCTCCCTGGTAGAGGACTGTGGAGGAAAGGCTATGACTCTCATCATTTTCCAGTCAGCCACACAGTTCCTCGTCTGTGGAAGAGTGGGGGAAGTAGGCAGGGATTACAAAGAGAAATTTTCCCAGGATCCCAGAAGGTTGACATTTGCTATCTTATTTTAGATAATGGTAGAAACATTGGAACTGGTTCTGGCTACCCTTTCTGTTCTAAGCTAGGGCAGATATTTAGGAACACAAGCATCTGAGGCATGGTTTCTGTCCTTGAGGAGCTTAATATTGAGTCTAGAAAGTGAGGCCAAGCTACATGAAAGTAAAGAAACCTAGGCTACGCGAAGGTCCCAGGAGGATGGGCTCAGCCTGGGAGGGCTGTCGCAGGCGGGTGCTGACCTCCTGGGGGCTCTACATGCTCCTGACAGCTGCCCTCTCCTCTCGCCCCGATAGTGGAGGGAAACAGCGATGAGCTCGATGAGCCGATCAAGACTGTATTTGCCGACGTGGCTTTTGTCAAGAAGCACAATCTGATGAGCCTGAATTCGATCAACTGGTCCCGGGTCCTGGTGCAGATGGCCCACCACTTCTTTGCTTACTTCCAGTGTACGCCATCCTTGGACACGCATCCCCTACCCTTGGTGGAGGTGGTTGTGCCAACGGGGGCTGCCGGTAACCTTGCAGGTAAGGAGTCCCCGGGGCACAAATGGGCTTTCCAGAAAAATACCTGCGGCCCCAGTCCTTCTAGCTGCCTTTTGGCTGCAACTGTGAGGAGAAAGAAGGTGGAGTCCCAGTTCTGAAGGTGATGAGAAACCCCACAGAAGTAGCTCCCAGAAGATTTCCCCTGTCATTGCCTGGGGCAGCATCCTGGGCTCCTGCTGCCAGCAGCAGAGGGTGATGGCTTAACCCTGCATGCTCCTGCAGCCTCACCTGATGTGCTCGCCGGCTCAGCAGAGTGTGGAGAGGCAAGGTCAAGGGTCAGCCGCTGTGCCTGGCTGGCAGTGCCCTCAATCAGAAATGTGGACTTTGCTCCCAACCCTGGCCAGCTACCCAATGTGAGGGCAAGCAGCTTGACTGGCATGTGTGTTCCCATTCCTGGATGCACTACCCTGACCCCATGTGATGTGGAAAGAGTTCTGGACTTGGGGTTCTGGCCCCAGTTCTGTCCTTTACTAGCTGAGAGGCTGTGGAGCAGTCCTTTAGAGTCAACCTTTGAGCTATAAAATGAGATTGTATCACTCATCATGTCTCCCAGGACTGCCTCAATGAACGAATAAGATTCCTGTGTACATGCAGACTTTGTAAGGGCAAAGTGCCGTGTAGCTGTGTAGCATTAAAATCATTTTATCTAATCACTAATATTTATCAAGCACTTAGTATGCAACTGGCACTGTTCTAAATGCTTTTCACGTATGAACTCATTTATCCACCTGTGGAGAAGACACTTTCCATTTTATAATGAGGAAACAAAGGCACAGAGAAAGGAGTCATGCCCTGGTTACACAGCTGGGCCAGGAGTGCGACCCAGGCAGTCTGGCTGCAGAGCTGGCGAGGCTAGGGGAATTACTGTTCCTGATAGTTCCAGCAATGGCATTGGTTCTGATGAGCACCAAGGATGGTCTAGCTGAGAGCACAGAAGCATCTTAGTGGTTAGGAAGCCACTGGGGGAGGTGTACAGATGTGGCCCAGGTGTTGGTTGGGTGGGGCTTCCTGACTTCTGCCACTGAAAGAAGGGTGGAGAGAACAGCGGGCTGGCAGGCAAGGAGGGAATAGCTTCTTTGCCACTCATGGGGTAAAGCCCACCATGTTCCCCATTCCCGTCACCCTCCAATTAGTGATGCACCGAGTTGTGCAGCCAGTGGCCCTCTGCAGCCCAGAGCCTACCACAGTGCCCGATACAAAATAAACACGTGATCAACATTTCCTGAGGGCGTTCCTATCCATCTTTGCTCTGTCAGGAACCAACTCTTTGGCTTTAAGACCCTGGACCTTCCTGAGCCTCCATTTCTCCCCTGTCAGGCAAGGATATCATGATGTTCTCATGAGGACCAGGTGAAATAAGAAAGAGAAAGTTGAGATCAGTAGTTCAAGACCAGTCTGGCCAACATGGTGAAACCCCATCTCTACTAAAAATACAAAAATTAGCCAAGTGTGGCGCACGCCTGTAATCCCGGTCACTTGGGAGGCGGAGGCAGGAGAACCGTTTGAACCTGGGAGGTGGAGGTTGCAGTGAGCTGAAATTGTGCCACTGCACTCCAGCCTGGGCAACAGAGAGAGACTCAGTCTCAAAAAAAAAAAAGAATGAGAAAGCGTTTTGCCAGGTTAACAGTGATGTTGGATGGTGTGGTTGTCCCTAACTCCCCTTAGCTACTCACCAGAGATAAACTGCTCATGAAAGCACCATATGTAAAACCTTCCTAAATGATGTCACATGTCCGGGCTCTATACCTCTTAAAGGGAGGAATTCCTTGCTTGTTCTGTGCAAACAAGAACTGCTGTTGGGGTGGACTGAGGATGCTGCTCTGGCCTCCCCTGATGCCTGTGCAGGGAGAGTAGTCTGGGAGGCTGAGTCGAGGGAGGGCATGTGCTCAGGACTTAGGCATATTTTGAATCCTGACTCTGACACTTAACAGGCTTCGGAAAGGTCACTTTGACCTCTTGGAACTTTCATTTCCTCTTCCAAAAATTGGTGTTTTACAGTAGTCAGCCATCTATGAAATACTTTGGCCCCTGGCAGGGGCTGACACATAGAACAGCCTCAGGGCATGGTGATGTGCTCCTAATCATCCTCACACTCGCTCTCTGTGTGTGTGTGTGTGTCTGAAACAGGTTTATTGCTAGATGATTCACATACCATTTACACATTTTAAGTGTACGATTCAGTGGTTTTTAGTATAATATATTCACAGACTTATGCAACTATCACCATAACCAATTTTGGAATGTTTACGTCACCCTAAAAAGAAACCCTGTACCCATTAGCAGTCACTCCTCACTTTTCCTTAGACCACCTCCTTCGCCAGCCCTTGGCAGCCACGAATCTATTTTGTTTCTCTATATAGATTTTCCTATTCTAGATATTTTCTATAAAAGGAATCATACAGTGTGTGGTTTTTTGTGCCTGGCTTCTTTCCCCTAGCATAATGTTTTCAAGGTTCATCCGTGTTGTATCATGTATCAGTACTTTTTCGATGTATGTATATACCATACAGCGGTATATTTTGTTTATGAGTTTATCAGCTGATAGACATTTGGATTCTTTTAACACAGCTATTATGAATAATGCTGCAGTGAACGTTTGTGTATAAGTTTTCATGTGACCATATATTTTTATTTCTTTTGGATATATAACTAGGAGTGGAATTTCTGTTATATGATAACTCTATGTTTAATATTTTAAGGAACTGACAGACTTCAGTTTTCCAAAGTGGCTGCACCATTTTGTGTCACCACCAGCAATGTAGGAATTTTCCAATTTCTCCACATCCTCACCAACACTTTTTATTATCTGTCTTTTTGATTCTAACCATCCTAGAGGGTGTGAAGTAATAGCTCATGGTTTTTGTTTGTATTTCCTTCATGACTAATGATGTTGAACATCTTTTCCTGTGCTCATTGGCCATCTGTATGTCTTCTTTGAAGGAATGCCTGTTCTTTTGCCCATTTTATTATTATTATTATACTTTAAGTTCTAGGGTACATGTGCACAATGTGCAGGTTTGTTACATATGTATACATGTGCCATGTTGGTGTGCTGCACCCATTAACTTGTCATTTACATTAGGTGTATCTCCTAATGCTATCCCTCCCCTTTCCCCCCTCCCCACAATAGGCCCCGGTGTGTGATGTTCCCCTTTCTGTGTCCAAGTGATCTCATTGTTCAGTTCCCACCTATGAGTGAGAACAAGCAGTGTTTGGTTTTCTGTTCTTGCGATAGTTTGCTGAGAATGATGGTTTCCAGCTGCCATCCATGTCCCTACAAAGGACATGAACCCATCCTTTTTTATGGCCGCATAGTATTCCATGGTGTACATGTGCCACATTTTCTTAATCCAGTCTGGCACTGATGGACATTTGCTTTTGCCCATTTTTTAATTCGGTTATTTGTATTTTTATCATTGAATTGCAACAGTTCTTTATATATTCTGGATACAATCCCTTATCAGATACATGAATTGCATTTTATCCCCGTTCTGTGAGTTGCCTTTTCATTTTCTTGATGGTGTCCTTTTTAAAGCAGAAAAGCTTCAAAAAGCACAAAAGTTTCTTAACTTTGATGAAGCCCAATTTACTTTTTTCTTTCGTTTCTAAAAAGCCATTGTTCTCTTCCTCTCTTGTCTTAAGCTGGGTACATTGCTCAGAAGATAGGCCTGCCCATCCGTCTGGTTGTGGCAGTGAACCGCAATGACATCATCCACAGGACTGTCCAGCAGGGAGACTTCTCTCTGTCTGAGGCTGTTAAATCAACCTTGGCATCAGCTATGGACATTCAGGTAGGCCTGGGGGAGGTGTGCAGATCCGGCCCAGGTGTTGGTTGGGTGGGGCTGGATGGGGCTGAGATCAGTGTGGACCTGAAAGTGACTTTCTGCCCAGGTGCCCTACAACATGGAGAGGGTATTCTGGCTACTCTCTGGCTGTGACAGCCAGGTGACAAGAGCCCTCATGGAGCAGTTTGAAAGGACCCAAAGTGTGAATCTGCCCAAGGAACTGCACAGCAAGGTCAGTCACTGCCCACACACCACAGAGAAAGGAAAGGGTACAGCCACATAGCAGACTTGGGGTTTGGAAGTCTAGTCAAGGGAAGAGGACACCTGTTTCTTGAGCACCTGCTATGAGCCCGTCACTTTTACTGACGCTTTACATGGAACAATTTATTGAATGAGGAGAGGTAATAGAGAACATAGTTTAGAGTCAAATGGGCTCAATCCCAAGTGAGCGCTGAGACACTGGGCCAGTTTCCTAAACTCTGTCCCTCAGTTCCTTCATCTGTAAAATGGCGATAGTAAGAATGCCTACCTCATAGAGTTGTTGTGAGATTTAAGTCAAATAATATATGT
Organism: Theropithecus gelada; assembly: GCF_003255815.1. Lineage (NCBI taxonomy): Eukaryota > Metazoa > Chordata > Mammalia > Primates > Cercopithecidae > Theropithecus > Theropithecus gelada. The sequence continues at coordinate 1,740,658 of NC_037681.1, forward strand.
GAAGCACTTTGCATACTTCCTGGTAATATATGGCTTGATATATTAACTTATTTTTACTTATTATTGTTGTTAATTTCCAATAATACTGTCAACCGGAAGCCATTTTGCCCATCCAGTATGAACAGAGACCATTGTTTCCGTTGAGCTCTTCCTTTCTTCCTTTTCCTTCCTCTCTCTTTCCTCCCTCCCTCTCCTTCGTCCCTCTCTCACCTTCCTCCCTCCCTCTCTCCTCCCTCCTTTCCTTCTTTCTTTCTTTTTTCTTTCCCGCCCTCCTTCCCTTTCTCTGTCTTATTTTTCTTGGAAAAGGAGAAATTTTATTCCCTCGGAATGGTAGGAATCTAATTGGGAAGGATTGTTTTTATTTTAATGCAACGTGGTGATGGTACTTATTCTGTGTTTAAAAAAAAAAAAAAGGATTTCTGAAGCTGCCTTTAATTTTCTCTACCACATTCCCACTGAGTGGCCATCCAGACTGTGCATACCTCCAGTGACCAGACCCTCACTACCTCACACCAGCTCTCACCATTACAAAAGTCTTTACGTTGAGCTAGAATCTGCTCCTTCTAGCTTACACAGTCTGATTCTACATCTGAGTGTTTCCAGTATTTAGAGAATCCTCATTTACCAGGTTAGTCTTCCCACTTCCTTTAGTGGTCCCTTGCATGACATAATTTTGCATGGTCAATATCCACCTTAAAGTGTTGTTTTCCAAGTTGGATGCAGTTCTCTAGGCTGAGCCATACCAATGCAGACTGGAGTGGAATTTCGGCCTTCTGGAATCTGTACTTCTTTTGATGTACCCAAAGATCAATTTATTTGGTTAATGGTTTGACATTCACATTCCTTCTCCTCATATAAATGAGGTGCTCCATGAAGACAGGCACCATACCCCCCACTCCTTCATTCTCTCTCTGGCTATACACAGAGGAGACACTTCACTTGCTGCAATGGCATTCATATTATATATCTACTGTGAGCCAGGAACTGTACTGGGTGCTAGAAACACAAAGACAAGTAAAATACATTCATTGCCGCCTGGGAACCCTCATTCACAGCAGGTAGCTGTAGGAAAATCTGGAGGCTGAGGCAGGTGGATCGTTTGAGGTGAGGAGTTTGAGACCAGCCTTGCCAGCATGGTGAAACTCCATCTCTACTAAAAAAAAACCAAAAATTAGCTGGGCATGGTGGCACATGCCTGTAAATCCCAGCTACTTGGGAGGCTGAGACAGGAGAACTGCTTGAACTCGGGAGGTGGAGGTTGCGGTGAGCCAAGATCGTGTCACAGTACTCCAGCCTGGGTGGACAGAGACTCTGTCTCAAAAAAAGAAAAGAAAAAGAGAAAATCTATGATACTCTATGATCCCTATTGCAGTCAAGTATATGCAGGGTGTTTGGTGTATTATAAGCATGCAATACATTTTCAGAAGATGATCAAATAAACCAAACACACTGAGGGAGCACAGACAAGGCAGTCTTCCTCTGTCTGAAGGAAGTGGGGAGGGCTTCCTGGAGGAGGTGCTCTGTGAGCTGAATAGCAACTGATAGGAAGGAGGTGTGCCAGCAACCAAGCTGCCTGGAGCCTTCTGGCTGTGGCAAGTTGTTAAACAAATCTTGATTTGTTGATTTGCTGATTAGGAGCCAAATCCCAACTAAATGGATTGACATAAAACTCAAATGTATCCTTCCTCCAAGTTGAGAGAGTCAGCTCAAAACTGGGAGGCCGGATTTTTACTGTGAGCCACGTCTGAGCCATTTGGTCTGAATGTCTCATTGGATCCCTGGGGTTTGTATGGGTCTGTGGTGGAGAGTGGGGTTTTGTCATCTTTCCCTGCTTTCCCAACATACCTCATCTTTCTGACCTGGGACCCTTCAGCTTTCAGAGGTGATGACATCCGAGTCAGTGTCTGATGAAGCCATCACCCAGACCATGGGCCGCTGCTGGGATGAGAACCAGTACTTGCTGTGCCCCCACTCGGCGGTGGCCGTAAACTACCATTACCAGCAGATGGACAGGCAGCAGCCCAGGTACAGGCCGTGGGGGCTTGGGCCACTGAGGGACCATTTGAATTTCAGGGGCCCTCTTCTTCTCCAAGCAGTAGGAGAGACAGGACTACGAACAAATGGCTGTAATGGAGTGTGATGGGTGCTGTGTGGAACTGTGCCCTGGAAACTGTGGGCCCAGAAGAGGGAACGTGACAGGTATCCCAAGGACAGTCAGGGGCAGAGGAGGTGGCTGAGCTGGCCTCCAACCAGGAAGAGCAGTTTGCCAGGTAGTGTCATTGTAGCGATAAGTTTGAGTACCAATTGTCTGTCTGTGTCTCTGTCTTCCATACCCCACCCTATCCCTAAACTTCCCCTGTTTCTTCTCCTTCCTCCTCCACCTTCTCCTTTCCCATCCCTCTATTCTCTCACTGTCCTTCTGCTGCCACCTGCCCCCATCCCCAGCAGCACTCCCAGGTGCTGCCTTGCCCCTGCCTCTGCAGCCAAGTTCCCGGAAGCTGTCCTGGCTGCTGGCCTGACCCCTGAGACTCCTGCAGAGATCGTAGCCCTGGAGCACAAGGAGACACGCTGCACCCCGATGCGGAGAGGTGACAACTGGACCCTGATGCTTCAGGACACCATTGAGGACCTTAGCCGACGGTGGAGGGGTCATGCCCTCAACGCCTCCCAGTAGCCTGGCTGGAGGTGGCTCGCTTTAGGCTTCAGATCCCAGGGAGGTGCACCCTCTGAGCTGCCTTGTGACCCTCCCCATTAAGCATAGGTTAGGAGGTTCCCAGGAGGCTGCTCAGCTGGGTCTGGAGCCAGCTGGCTTTGCTCCGTTCCCTGGCTACTCTGTGCCTGGTCACCAGGGAGGCTGAGTGAGGGGCCGTCAACAGTTGCCAGAAGCCCCCCCTCCCTCCCTGGCCCACGCGGCAGTGTCTGAGCTGTAGTGAAAGTTTCAGGGCCTGCAGAAGAAGAGCCTTGGGCACAGGATTGACCATGGCTCCAGGGGTTTAGGACCCCAGACCTGTGAAGGTGGGGACAGCTCACCACCTTCATGCAGCCTTTATATGTTCTCTGAGCCTTAGCTGATTTGGCCCCCAAAACACATCCAAAGGTTCTAGCCCGCCTTGTCAGAGACTTCCACCCTGTTCACATGTTGGCAATTCCTGGAATAAAATGCTTGTTCTGTGTGATGGAGACGGCACATCCTGTGGGCAGGTCCCTTCCTAGAAGGGCTGCAGGACCGTGGGCAGCCCTGGGGGCCGCTGAGTGGTGGGCTGAGGTGTGTGCGGCATCCCGCTGCTGCTCTGCATTGGCCCAGGCTTGAGGCGCCATGGCCCTGGTGGTGCTGGCATCCATAGAGGTTGAGGTGGGGCTCACCAGATGGAGACCCTGTGGGAAAGCATTGGCATCAATGTGCAAACCGAGTCAAGGCCCTGTTGCTCATACATCACTTGGGATTGAGCCCATTTGACTCAGGTTCCAATCCATTTTATCAGGTTCCAATCCTGTGTGGGTTGAGGAGAGTTTTAGACAAATACATGAACGGCAACAGAAGCCCCATGCCTTGGACGCTGGGGGCCCCTAGGAGGGGAGGGGAGGCAGGCGTTGGATGGAGGAATATGTTGCCACTAGAGGACGCTGTTGCCGCCACCCTGGGGGCTGCTGTGAAATGACCTAGTGGGCATCTGTCCTCCAGAGCCCCCTTCCCCTGCCTGCCTGAGGTCTGAAGGCGCTGCTCACCAGGTGCGGTCCCTGCCTGGCATTCCCCATCAGAACATCCCAGCCCCGTATCGCCGTGGGACTAAAGGGAAAGGCCTGTAGTGCCCTCTGCTGGAAGACTGGACATCGAGGCACTGCAGTCAGTACCCAAAGGGGAGGACAGGGATGCTGGACCCCAGGAAGACAGAAGGAGTGTTCTTAAAGGAGTGACAGTGACTCCTTACTAGCCACGACACTTGGCAGTTTCTGAGACACTTTAACATCCACAGCAGCAGACACTGATGCAGCCCCTGGGGCCACTTACCCATTAGATATGATAGGCCCAATGCTTAGGGGCCACCATTCATTAGAGGCCCATGGAAATGTCTTCATTTCTTTTAAAACCGAAAGAAAACAGTATAATCCAGATGGGATTTTATTCATCTTTCTTCTAACGCAGTTGTACAATAGAATTTTAAGTATTTTTTATAGAGGAAGATACCCATGAAAGCAAAAGTGCCTAATACCGACAAAAGTTACTATGCAGCCGTGATAGCACCTACTGTGTGCCAGGTGACATTTTACAAAAATTAGCCTATTTAATCCTGACAGCAGCGTGTGAAGCAAGTGCTACTGTTTCTCCTGTGTTGCCGATGAGAGCACAGAACATCCAGACTCTGAGAGACGAGGTAACTTGAGGTAACTTACCAGGGTGGCAGCACGGAACAGAGAGGCCGGAACTTGAACCCAGACCTTGTGGCCTCCAGTTTGGCATGTAGTTCTCCTCACACCGCCTCCTGTGTCAGCGGGCACGTTCTTATGGGGCTTGCCCTGCTGCCTGCCTCCCTCCGTCTTTCCCCAGGCCCTGGCCCTGGCCGTGCTCCTGGGTCCGCCCGCCATATTCCTTTCTTGGATGGATCTGGGAGCATGGCTGTGCTTCTCCAGGAGTCCTCCAGGGGCTGCTGCAACCCTACTTTCCTGGCCTCTCTAACTGGCACTGATGCCTGCTGTGGGCAGGCCCATGCAGGTGGCTCCTTCTCCTTTGCTGCCATATTCTGAGGACCTCAGGGCAGGGCCAAGGTCACAGGGAAACCCCATCCCCTGAATGGTTCTGGGTGGGACCTATCCAGCTCTGAGAGGCCACCATACCTGTGAGGGAAGCCAGAAAAAGGCCGCACCAGGCACAGCGCACATTGACAGGAAACCTGAACTGAGGCTACACTGGCCACGGGGAGTCTTGGGGAAATGAGAAGAAGGATGAGAGCAAGATGAAGTCTGGAGAAGTGCCCACCCCGGAACACTAACACACACACACACACTCACACACTTATGAGCTGAATTGTGTCACTTCCATTATATGTTGAATCCACAGTATCTCTGAATGTAACTGTATTTGGAGATAGGATCTTTAAAAAGGTAATTAAAATGAAGTCTTAATGCTGGGCCCTAAACCAGCGGGACTGGTGTCCCTTATTTTATAAGAGGAAATTAGGACATAGACATGTGGAACAGAGGGAAGACTGCGTGAAGTCAGAGGAAGAAGGCGGCCATCTGCAAGCCAAGGAGAGAGGCCCCAGAATTAAAGCAACCCTGAGGACACCTCGATCTTAGACTTCCATTCTCTAGAGCTGGGAGGAAATAAATTTCTGTTGTTTAAGTCTCACCCGGTCCTGAGCAGACTAATACACAAACACACAGCCCACTTAATGGAAAAAGCAAGGATCTTAGTACCAGATGAAGTGAGCATCAGGGTGGAGCCTTTTCTGAGCCACCCACTTACTGGTAGTGATCACAACTAAGCCTTTTAATCTGTGTGAGCCATGGTTTCCTCATCTGCATCTAACAATACAGATGATCCCTGACTTAAGACTTTGCAGCTTTAGGATGGTGATGGTGTGAAAGCAACACGCATCCAGTAGACTGAGTTCATATGCATTCAGTAGACTTCAGATTTTGATTTTTCCCCAGGCTAACGATATGCAGTATGATAGTCTCTTGTAATGCAGGGCAGCAGCAGTGAGCCCAGCTCCCAGTCAGCCCTGCGATCACGAGGATACATAGCCCATATTCCACAGTGTGCTGTGTTGACAGATGACTTTGCCCAACTGTAGGCTAATGTCAGTGTTCTGAGCACATTTAGGATAGGCTAGGCCAAATGATGTTGTTTCTGTAGGTTGAGGGTATTAAATGCATTTTCAACTTAGGATATTTTCAACTTACGAAGGGTTTATTGGGATGTAACTATTGTAAGTTGAGGAACAGCTGTACTTACTTTGCTGGTTTGCTTTGAGGATTACGTGAGATGAGATAATGTATTTCCAAGTGCTGGGTAAACTCTCAAATGCCATACAAATGGTTCTTACTATTAACACAATTATAGTCTGCACTGAACAATTTAGTACTTTTAAGCTATCTTGTATTTTTTACTAATTGCTTTGTGAATTAGTCTTATCTTGCCTGTGATATTGCCTCTTCCTTAAGGATAAAGTTCTGTGGCCCCCCCACGGTGCTGATGCAGCTTTGGGCACAGGGTTAGAGGTTGACCTGGCCCAGCCAATATGCCCTGCAATAGGATCTGTTAGGGTCACTGGGGTCCATGTGCCACAAATTAGTCAGTAGTGGTTCTGCTAGCCAGTTAACAAACTATGTTAATTTGCAGTGATGATGGGGATAGTACAGTTCCTCTCTTGAGCACCAATGATGTGCCGAGACCTTTATAAAACACTTTCCAGACATTGATTCCCTTAGTCCTCATGAGGAGTCTAGGAAGAAGTAGAGATGAGGGAATGCAGCTCAGGGAGGTTAGGTAACTTGTCCAAGGCCACACAGCCAGTGTGTGGTGGAGGAGGGATGTGTAGGCTGGGTATAGGATCTGTGAGCCTAACCACTGGGATAGACCACCGTAGCAGGAGGAGTGCTTTGGGCCCAGGGCCTCCAAGTTCTCATCAAATCAGTATGTGGTGGTCTGAAGGCTAGATGGGGAGGCAGAGGGTAGAGGAGAGGATCCATCATTAGGAGAAGGGCCAGATGCTCTGGGGAGGGGGCATGGAGCCAGGAGCTTTGGGAAGAACTTCCCTCTGACTTTGGGCTGCGTGTGGAGCTGGGCTCCTCGCTGTGAGGATGGCCAGGATCAGGTGTCTGCTCAGAGGAGGGTGGTGGTGTAGGAAGAAAGTGAGAGTGATTCTAGGGATTTCCAGCTGCTGGCAGGGAGGCCCAGCTGGGTGAGCCCTGCTGGAAGAGTAGGGGAGATAGACGAGGCCTGGGAGCTTTTGCTGAGTTTTCCCAGCTGTGTCCCCAGAGAAACGGGGTGAGCAACACAACAAGGGCAGGGCCATCAGCCTCCTGGAAAGAGGACAGGGTCAGCTTCTGTGTTGGGAGCTTGCTGCCTTTGCCCAAAAGAGTCTTCCTTCTCAGATCTGCTCTTTCAGACCCCACCCGTCAGTCCTTCACTCCACAGCCGAGGAGCCTCCCGGGGGCCAGGAGCTGGGCAGATGCTGAGGCCTACCATGTGCTGGGCAGGGCTGGATACCAAGGGAGAGGTAAAAATTAAGAAAAGATGTGGCTGGGGTTGATGGAGTTCCATGGCCCTGCCCAGGAGCTGCCCCATGGTTTGAGCAATGTGCTGTCCCATGCAGCCATCCAGGCGCCTCTTACCCTTCCACCCCTGCACTGACCTTGGTGTTGTGGAGGTTGGTTTAGGGGTCTGCTTCCCCACTACCTACCCATTCCTCAAAGGCCGCTGCCATAAACCCAGGCCCTAGCCCCACACCTAGCCTTCACTGCAAATGCTCAACTGGAGAAGAACCAGTAGGAGGAGCTGCAGGCCCAGAAAGATGCCTGGGTCGGGGGCTGGGGGTGTGTGGAGAAGAACGATCTGGGTCTTGAAGGGCTGCGAGTGCCCAGGGAGCCTTCTAGAGTCAGGACTATTTTCTTCTCCTCAGTGGTGTGGTCATTACAAAGATTTATCATAAACCAACACCCTGGAGAAGGCACAGGGCCTCCTGTTGCAGGCAGAGGTGTCTTTGTGGCTGGGGAAGGGACTTCCTTCCTCCTGAATGGATGCTCGGGAGCTAAGTAAACCAAGGCCGAGAAGCCCTGTAATAGACACAGTTGAGAATGGAGGCAGGGCTTGGACCGTTCAGGCCAGGGTGAAACTGCGGGAACCTCTCCTTGGTTTGGCCACCAGGGAGCCCATGGAGGTGACCCTCTTGCCCTTTCCCCTTCATCTCATCCCTGGCTTGGATCATTGTTTTCCTCCCATCGTGCCTTATCCAAGGCTTCCTCCAAACAGGGCAGTGCTTGCTTGTAAAATTGGCTCAATTCAGGCCATGAGGGCTTAGGTGGATTGAGGTGAGCTCTGTGCAACGGTCCTGCAATTAAAGGTCACTGCCACCTGCCCAAAGGGCCAAACACACCCTCCAAATTTTCCAAGCCCAAGATAAACCTAGCAATGATTTGTGTAGCCAGAAGAGGGCAGCAGAGTACACCCAAGGCCCTTCCTTCAAAGAGGACTGACCGCCTCCCTTCCTGCCCCCACCTCACCCCCAGCCCCACTCCGACACCCCACAGGCAGGGAAGTCTGAGCTTGTTCTCTGGGAATTAGAGGCCCTGAAGGTTGGGAGGCAGGGTGAAGAGGAAATGGGGCCCCAAATGGATATATATTTTGAATTGATTGCTTTTCAAATTTCATATTGGGACCTCCCTCCTTTAAAAGAAAAAAAAAAATCACAGATACCTCCAATGTTGTCTGAAACAGTTTTCGTTTTTGTAATAAAGCTACTTAAACATGTACAAACATAAAATTACCCAGGAACTCCTTGTACTGATAGTTCCCATACAAGGATAAGCAGAAATGAACATTCAAATTAAATATGGACAAATCTACAAACAAAATTTTTAAAATTCAAAACAATCTCGTTCATATGTGCTATATCACGTGCTACCCTCAGGACTCCAGTGCAGAGGGACTCTGGCACTTCATTCCTAGGACGTGATTTTTGTTGTTGTTTATTCCGTGGATTTATCTCCGATTTTGGTGGAATAACTTTGCTCTTCCGTCCTTTTCTTAGTCTAACCAAAGGGAAATATCCCAAGCACAGCATCCCAAGCACGTCCCATGTCACATGGTCTTCACTTATTGCCAGCTCGTTGTATATGTGTCCCTTCCGTCTGCTACTCCTTACTGGCTTGTGACCGTTGAGACACTATTTTTAAGGTGGCCAGACTGATGATCCAGAAAATGTCTTTTTTCAGAGAGAGAAAAAAAAAAATCAAGATGAAATCACCCTCCCACCCCCCCACCCCACCCCCACACACATATCATTGATAGAGAAGTCTGAAACAGCAAGAATGCATGCCTGCAGCACCGTTTGAGAAACATCATCCCCCCAAGCCCTCGCTTCTTACAGATGAGCAAACTGAGGCTCAGAGAGGAGAGTTGCTTTAGCCAAGGTCACACAGCTCATCAGGGCAGGGCAGCTGGAGAACTCAAGGGCCTCTCACTTTGTACAGCAGTGCCTCCTGTCAATACCCTCAGGCAGCCCAAGACAGGCTGAGCCCTGGGAAAGGAGCCCTGGGGATGCTTGTAGAGATCAGTTCTCCCAGTTTGGGGTTGAGTTTTCTGCAGGTTTCAAGCGGCCATCTTCCAAAGCTCAGAAAATGAAACTGCGTGGACACAGCCACTGCTGCAGGTGTGAAGACTGTCTCAGAGCTCCCTGGAAACCCTAAATCTCTTCTAGACTCCAGGTCTGGCAAGAAGGCCCAAACAAGGGCTCTGTGTGTGTTCTCATTTAGTGATTTTTTTTTTTTTTTTTTTTTTTTGAGACGGTGTCTTGCTCTGTTGCCCAGGCTGGAGTGTAGTGGTGTAATCTCTGCTCACTGCAACCTCCACCTCCCGAGTTCAAGTGATTCTCTTGCCTCAGCTTCCCAAATAGCTGGGATTACAGGTGCCCACCACCATGCCTGGCTAATTTTTGTGTTTTTAGTAGAGATGGGGTTTCACCATGTTGGCCAGCTGGTCTCGAACTGCTGACCTGAAGTGATCCGCCTGCCTCGGCCTCCCAAAGTGCTGGGATTACAGGCATGCGCCACTGCGCCCAGCCTCATTTACTGATTTTTAAAAAACCTATTAGTAAGGTCTTTCAGGTATTGAGGCCGTACTGGATACTATTATTAGGGCCTTGGGAAAAAAGATCCATTTTTGCTCCAACTCCAGGGGCAGGTTTTTAACATGAAGTCTATTAACTGCCAAGGGGTCCATGGATAGAATTCAGGGAGTCTGAGAACTTGAAGGGGGGAAAAACCCTGTATTTTTATTTTCCTTAGCCTGTAACGAAAGGTTAACACTTCCTTCAAATATACATGTCGGCAGCAAACCAGCTAATCTTAGCAACACCTGTGTCTTTGTCAACACTAGAAATCACAGACCTTTTCACATGACGTTACAGCAGTTGTGGGAACCTTGAAATATCATTAACACTCATCATCACTACTTTGATATATTATTAGACCTGACACCATATTGTGTTATTTAAGTACTGAGAAAGAGCATATGTTTCTGTGTTCAAATATTTTAAAATATTTTCATAACTGTCTTTCAATATAATTGGTTTCCTTTCTTCTCCCTTGTATTTTATTTTATGCATTTGAAAATATTCTAGACTGTCAAAGGAGTTCATGACACAACAGAAACACCCTTTGTCTTGGGAAAACACATCTGTAAAGAGTTACCTTTTTTTTTTTTCTTTGAGACAGGGTCTCGCCCTGTCACAAGGGCTAGAGTGCAGTGGCACAGTCTTAGCTCACTGCAGCCTCAACCTCCCGAGCTCAAGTGATCCTCCCACCTCAGCCTTGTTAGTAGCTAGGACTACAGGCGCGTGCCACCACGTCCGGCTAACGTTCCTATTTTTTGTAGAGATGGAGTTTTGTCATGTTGCCCAGGCTGGTCTCGAACTCCCAAGCTTGAGCCATCCACCCACTTTGGCCTCCCAGAGTGCTGGGATTACAGGCATGAGCCACGGTGCCTGGCCAAGAGTTACCATCTCCTGTGCCTCAACTATAAATTGAGCACACCTGGGTTCTTTAGGTGTATTATCTCTAAATCTTGCAACAAAGAGGTGTACATTATTATCCCCCTTTTATACATGAGGAAACTGAGGCTCAGAGAGGTGCCTAATATCATATATGCTACAAAACATAATAAACATGTCAAGTATTATCATAGAAATATGGACAAAATGAGGGTAACTAAATGACTGTTTTTGTTCACTGCCATATTGTCCATGCCTGGCGCTTTCTAGATGCTCAGCAGAGGTTTGTCGAATGACAGGATGAAAAGATACCTAGTAGCCCTGCCAGGCACAGGACAGGAAATCCTTCAAAGGAAAGGTGAGGGTCAGGATGAGTCCTAGGATTCGGGGAAGTGCCGGGCTGGTGTAAACCAATCATGGTACCCCTTCCCCAGTGATAGCTTCAGAAATGGCCTGTTACCTGGTTCTGGCCCATGAGATGGGGAAAACTCACTCAGGACCATAGCTGCCTCTTGACATTGGGGTGAAAGCGAGTGCAACTTGGAGCCCCTGCAGCCACCTTGTCCCCTATAAGGATAGCAGAGCAGAGGTGAGGGGGCAAGGGCCTTGGTGATGCTGAGCAGCCCCACAGCTTCTCACTCTGCACTTTTTGTTAGGGAGATGACAAGGCTAGTTATATTTGAGCCTGTTTTAGTTGAGTTTTCTGTACCTTGCAGCTAAGGCATCCTAAGTGATGGAGTACATGTGAAGAGGGAGGCAAGGGTCATCCTGAGAATGGCATCTGTGGCGTGACATGGCTGCCATTCTAATGAGCTTGTGCTTTATCCCAATCGGTGATGGCTGATGGCTTGGGGTGGATGGTCTGGGGGACTGAATGATTAGAGGAAGGGGCTGAGGCCGGGCACGGTGACTCATGCCTGTAATCCCAGCACTTTGGGAGGCCAAAGCGGGTGGATCACCCAAGGTCAGAAGTTCGAGATGAACCTGGCCAACATGGTGAAACCCTGTCTGTACTAAAAATACAAAATTAGCTGGGCATGGTGGTGGGCGCCTGTAATCCCAGCTACTTGGGAGACTGAGGTAGGAGAATCACTTGAATCTGGGAGGTGGAGGTTGCAGTGAGCCGAGATCACGCCATTGCACTTCAGCCTGGGCCACAAGAGTGAAACTCTGTCTCACAAAAAAAGAAAAAAAAGAGAAAAGAGGAAGAAGGAGGAGGAGGAGGAGAACGAGAGGTAGGAGAAAAGAAAGAAGAAGAGAAAAGAAGAAAAGAAGAAGAAGCCAAAATGGTGTGGTTTGTGATTTAGAGAGATTACTTTGTGGGCAGTGTGGAGGATGGGGATAGTGCAAAGTGATAAGCAATGGCTAAAAAAGGTAAGATGATGTAAATATGGTAAATAAGCAAATCAGAAATGCACCTTATTCTGCTCTCAGATTGATGAAAAAGAGGAATAAAACAGGTAAGCATGTTAATATTGGAGATTTGTTGTAAAACTCAACTTCCAGGAAACGCATTTGAGTTGGTGTAGTCTCATGGATGTCACAGTGGAGAGGCTGCTGAGGAGGAGGCTGGAATGGTGGTGTTGAGACCCTGTCAGCACCAGCAGTGATGTCAGCATCTTCAAAGAAAGCATTACAGTCTCCTCAGTGCCATTTCAATGCTAGGAATCTTCCCTTCTAGTCTCTACAATTTTTGAAAATTGATAATTTTTCTGTGACTTAAGTGATTACTCTCAATGAACTGTCATACCTCATTTTCTCCACTCAGAAATTTTCAAGCATATAATATATTGGTATGAACTATAGTCATCATGTGGTATGATAGATCTCTTGAACTCGTTTCTCCTGACTGAAACCTCATTTCTTTTCTAGATAAAAGAAAGTGTGTTATGTTTTGGCATAGGTTTAGGTAGATGGTTCCAAGCACAGAGACCTGACCTGTCGTGGGGATGGAGGTGATGCTCGTGGTGAACGGAGGAGTAGCCTGGGAGTCAGGAGGCCTCCTCCCCGCTTCTGCCCCTACTGCTATGTGGTTGGGTGCCCTCCAATACCTCATCACCTCCCTGCACTGCAGGACCGTATCTGCGAATCAGTGGGGCTGGGCTATTCACAGCCCCATGTCCTCTGCTTTCTTTCTCAGTCCCTGTGCCCTTGGACTCTAACAACCCCTCATTGGGCTGCATCTTTTGCTTGTTCTGGTCCTTCAGAGGGAGAGGATGGGATTCCTCAGGAAACAAAGTGCTGTTCTCTGTCTCAGGTTTGATGTCAACAGACAGTTGAACATCCAGTATTTGGCACCTCGGTAAGCACAAAGAAGCATCCTAAAGAAGGTAGGCCCTGGACAGAAGAGCTGTACACACACACACACACTCTCTTACACATTCACACACACACACATTCACACACACACACGATGTGCACACAGAGACACGCACACACCAACAGACACAGACATGCACACACAGATGCACACACGCACACACACACAGATATGTACACATACACACACACACTCAGAGACACAGACACGCACACACATGCACAGACATGCACACACACAGACACGCATACACACAGAGACACACACAGACACACATGCACGCGCGCACACACACACACACACACACGTCCACACATAAAGAGTGGGAACACCCGGCAATTTCCTGTGATGGTTCTGAGAACTCATTGGTACAGTGTTGGGCACTTAGTGAAAACTTCCTACAGGGAGTGAATCAAATGTGTTACTAAAGGGTGGTAGGTTTTGGCTAAGGGAGGCCTTCAGCTGTTACAGGCTGGAGTGTGTCTCTTCCCCCTCCAAAATTCATATGTTCAAGTTCTAACCCCCAATACTTCAGAATGAGACTGTGTTTGAAGATAGGGTCTATAAAGAGATGATTGTAATAAAACAAGGTCATTAGGATGTACCCTAATCCAACGTGACTCATGTCCTTATAAAGAGGAAGTTTGAGCACAGACACGTGTAGAGGAAAGTCCAGGTGAAGGCACAGGGAGAAGATGGCCACCTGCAAGTCAAGGAGAGAAGCCTGGACCAGATCCTTCCCTCGTGACCCTCAGAAGGAACCATCCCAGCTGACACCAACACCTTGATCTTGAACTTCCAGTGTCCACAATAGTGAGATGATAAAGCCCTGTTGTTTAAGTCTCTCAGCTGTGGTACTTTGTAATGGTGGTCAAATCCTAGTTGACTAATACACCAGCCAAGAGGCAAAGCATGCTGGAATGTAGTCAAGAGATCAGCCTGCCTTGACCAGGGAAGGGAGAGGACTGAATTCTGTGGTGCAGCTCCTGTGTGCCGGGCAGGTGCAGGACACACAACCCCATGTGAGGCGTCCCGAACGCTGCCTTCAGATGAGAAACCAGAGGCTCTGAAAAGTATGTGGCATGCTGAGGACCACGCTGCTAGGTCGTGGCTTCCCTCTGCCTGCTGTTCACCTCCACCATCATCATTGTCATTTTGGCTGGGCTGGTGCTGCTCACTGTGGCCCACATCCAAGAGCTCTCACTTTGCTGACCTTCCCATCTGTCCATGAACATTTACTCAGCTGTGTAATAGATGCTGTGATGCTCTGCCCAGATTCCCTCTTTGGGGTCTACACACCTATCTATCCTCCAGCTGCTAGGAATACCAGATGCTCACTGCTTACAGCTGCATCCCTTGCTGGACATTGCCCTGGGTGGCAAGGCTACACCTCCTCCCAGGGATCCAGGCTGGGATACAAAGGACAGCTCCTGGGCCCCTGCAGGACTGTCTGAGTCCTCTATTGCAGCTGCTTTGTGAGTCATCTTCTTTCTATCTGTCCTGCCTTCCTCACTTCCTCACAGGCATATCTCCCGAGGGGTACACCCCACAAAAGTCTTTGCACACAATTTTCCATCTCCATATCTTGGAGACTTCCCTTCCACCCGAGAAGGTCCGATCTGGAAAGAGCCCTGGAGGGCAGTCAGCACTCTGTGTTCCTGCACTCACTCCGCTTAAGGCAGCCTCATGACCAGAGGCGGGACGTCCCCTCCCTGGGCTCAGGTGCCTGATTTGTAAAACAGCCGTGGCTTTTTCAGTCTTTTCCTCCAAAGTTCAGTGGAGGAGAGAGAACATGACAACGCAATCCACCTGCCTTGGCAGTGCAGCTGTTTACAGGGGCTAAATAAATGAAAGTTCTCGCCACATCTAAACCACCCATGCACATTTCCATACCATTCCTTGTTCTGAGTTGAATTATGACCCCGTAAAAAATGATGCAGTCCTAACCCCCAGGATCTGTGACTGTGACCTTATTTGGAAATAGGGTCTTTGCAGATGATCAAGTTTAAGATGAGGTCATTAGGGTGGGTCCTAATCCCATATGACTGGTGTCCTAATGAAAAGGGGGCGTTTAGACACGAAGACAAACAAACATAGAAAGAAGATGATGTGAAGACATAGGAAGAATGCCAGCTGCAAGCCCAGGAACGCTTGGACTACCAGAAACTGGAGGCAGGCTTGGGACAGATTCTCCCCCAGAGCCCTCAAGGGAAGCCAAGCCTGCTGACACTTTGATTTCAGATTCCAGCCTGCAGAACTGTGAGACAATGCATGTTTGTTGTTTAAGCCACCCAGTTTATAATAGTTATGGAAGCCCCAGGAAACTAATAACTCCTTAAAGTTATTGGTTGCATTTTGTCTTAGTAAATGCAAATATAAAACTGCTTTCCTTTGGGAGCAGTGGCTCACACCTGTAATCCCAGCACTTTGGGAGGCCCAGGTGAGAGGATCACTTGAGTCCAGGAGTTGGAGACCAGCCTGGGCAACATGGCGACACCCCATCTTACAAAAAAACATACAAAAATTAGCTGGATGTGGTGGCGTGTGCCTGTAGTCCCAGCTGTTTGAGAGGCCGAGGAATCCAGGAGGTGTTGGCTGCAGTGAGCTATGATCACGCCACTGTACTCCAGCCTGGACTACAGAGTGAAACTCTGTCTCAATTTTAAAAAAATGTTTTCCCCTCAACTCTTCAAGTAAAATTTATGTTCCTACAAGACACCCATGCTCAGTCTATGGCCTGAAGAACCCTCAGTGGCCCCACTCCACCTATTTGGAAAGATGCGGGCTTGGATTCAGGCATTCGTTCATTCATTTACTCATTCATTCAACAACTTTTTAAGGCGCACCAGCAACAAGCTGGGCATGGTCTTCGGCATACATATGTGAAAAATAAAATCCATACTTCTCTGGAGCTTTCACTTTGGGGAGGTCAGGAAGTAGGCAAGAGACAAGTCAATAAATAAGCAAGTAATTCCAGATCAAGGAAAGTAGGCAAAAGGGCAAAGCTGTGATGGGGACAGAGAGGCACAGGGCCAGCTTTGAATGGAATGGTCAGGGGAGGGTCTCTGAGCTGCCAATCTAAGAATGAAGGCTGGATAACCAATCACAGGGCCACTCCAGGAGAAAGTCACAGGCCAGAGCAGGTGCTTAGGGCTGGGGAGGGCTGGGATGTTTGAGAATCCCAAAGAAGGTAAGTGTGGTTGTGGCCGTGCCCCCAAGGATGATGGGATGAGAGGAGGTCCCTGACTCCACAGGGACCCTATCAGGCAGATCCTTGTAGGCTCCAAGAGGGGCTCGGATTTTATTCCAAACAGTGGAACAGAATGGTTTACTCTGCATGTTTAAAAGATCAGTCTGTACTATATGATCCAGTAATTCCACTTCTGGGTGTATTTCCAAAGAACTGAAAGCAGGGATTCGAACAGATATTTGAACACCCATGTTCACAACTGTATTACCCACAATCGCCAAAAGATGAAACCAAATGCAGTATATACATAGAGTGGAATATTATTCAGCCTTAAAAAGGAATGACTTTGTGACACATGGATGAATCTTGAGGGCATTACACTGAGTGAAAGAAGTCAGACACGAAAGGACAAATATTATATGATGGATTTTACTTTTATGAGGGACTTAGAGTAGTCAAATTCATGGAGGCAGAAAAGGTGGTTAGAAGGGGTTGGGGGGAGGGGAGAATGGGAAGTTTCATGGGTATGGAGTTTCGGTTTGGGATGATGAAAACGTTTTGGAGATGGATGGTGGTGATGGTTTCATGACATTGTAAATGTACTTAATGCCACAGAACTGTACACTTATGAAGGGTTAAAATGGTAAATTTTATGTTTTGTGTATTTTACCACAATTTTAAAAAGCAAAAAGATCTGTGTGCTTGCACCTTGGAGAGGGGAAGGAGAAGCAAGCTGGAGAAATGTGGGCAGCCCAGGCCCTGTCCCCGCTGCTCCTTGCATTAACAGGCTGGCTCCAGACCGTCCATCCAGAGAATGTGCCTAGGTCCCAGCACTTTGGGTGCTGAACCTGCCGCAGAGGCCAGGACTTGGGGGGCTCGGCTCAAAGCTCCCCACATTTGAAATGACACTGCAGCCTTGCATCTAGTTGTCATCTGTGGCTAAGATGGGGAGGCTGTGGGGCAGACTCCTGGGACCACCAGCTGCTGCCCAGACCCCTTCCCGCCTCCCTGGAATGGAGCATCCTGATCTCCTGATCCCCATCAGAAAACTCCTACAGGCTCCTTCCTGCACCCGGCCCCTGGCGCTGCCTGGGCAGGCCCAGCACAGGGGAATCACCTTGCCCTGGGAAAAAAAAAAAAAAAAAAGGCAAGAGAGGGAGAAAAGCAGCACAATTAAAATCTTAGTGTATGAATAATTACATTTTAAAAATCCCCACTTTTTTTTTTACATCAAAAGGAATTCTATAATCAGAGGTTTAATTTGCAGATTTAGTGGCATTTGGCAGGTTAAAAGTAGGTGCTGTGAAGTGAGTAAGCATGGGATTTGAGGCTGGAAGCAAAGAATGGGGGGATCTGCTCGACCAGAAATCCCAGCTTTGAGCCGCCTCTGAGCTTCGCAGCCGCACTTCCTCTGCCCAAGCCGCCCTCAATTGAGCTGCTGCGCGGGGGCGGGGAGGAGGTGCGGGTGCCGAAGGAAGAGGGACAGAAGTCCAGTCCTCCAGCCCTATGGCCTGGCTTCCTCCTTTCTCCTTAAGAATAGCTTTACTGTTTTTTTTCTTCTGATTATTTGCTCATTGAAAAAAAAAAATCCTGAAAATATAGAAAAGCAAAAAGCAACAGAAAGAAAACAAAGATCACCTGTAGTTTCGCCGCCTGGTGGGAGGAGTCCCTTTTCCTCTTTCCTAAGATAATATGAATAAAATCCCGTTGCCAACTGGACTGAGCTTTACAGAAGCACAGTTTTATTACTCTATTTTTCCTTTCCCTCTTCTCTTCTGAGAGTCTCCCTCTCTTTCCTTCCCCAAAGGAAAAAATAAATCAAAACAAAACAGGAACTTTCGCAGATTAAAGTGGGAAAAGGAGGTTTTGGCCCAAGAAACTTCCCAGAGGAGATGCCTCCTGGAAGGGGTTTGGAGCAGGGCGGTCCCTGGGGGTGGGGCCAGTGGGCAATAGAGAAAGAGAACCCTGGGTGGCATCCCACAGGGAAGGGAAGGAAAAGAGGCAGGAGTGGGTGGTGTCCATCCCTTCTGTCAACCAGTTGCTGGGGGCAGGCAGTCCAGGAAGGGGAAACCTTGGGTCTGGTGACATTCCTTAAAGGAGGCCGTTTCCACGTAGGGACCACAGTGCTGGCTGTCCACAAAGAACTCGCAAGAGCTGGGGGTGTGCCCTTCAGCCCCAAGGAGTTGTGTGTGTGAGAGAGAGAAAGAGAAAGGAGGGGGAGGAGGAAGAGGGGAGAGAGAGGAGACAGGGAGAGAAGAGAGAAGGAGGGAGAGAGAAAAGACAGAGAGAGGAAAGAGAGACAGAGAAAGAGACAGGAAAGAGGTGAGAGAGAGAAAGTGTGTGAGAGAGAGAGTGTATGTGAGAGAGAGAGAGAGAGAGAGAGAGAGAGAGAGAGAGAGAGAGAAGGTGGTGCTCACTAAGGCACACACGCCAGAGGCTCCTGGAGAAACTCTGTAGTTGCTGGGCTGTTTCGGATGAAAAGGTACCTGCAATCTGGTAGTTTGAGGGAACAGGACAGGCACTTTTAGAGACCTAAAGGTGGCAGCACAGAGAGACCTTCCTGAAAAAGCTGAAACTGCTGGCCGCACAGCCGCTCCCTAAGCCCTCCTGGGTGGAAGGAAGAGCTGGCACAGACACTACAGATGCCTGGCGGATATTCATGGCTACCATTATTTTACCATGGCCATCTCCTCCCCCAAGAAACTGGGGTTCCGTCCTAAAGCCAGAAAATGGAGATGTAGGTTGAGGAGCTTGTCCCAGGACTCACAGTTGAGAAATGGCCTAAAGGGCCCGGCATTTTGGCTCCCGCCTGTGATCCCAGTGCTTTGGGAGACTGAGGCAAGAGGCTCCCTTGAGCCCAGGAGCTTGAGGCTGCACTGAGCCGTGATGGCACCACTGCACTCAGCCTGAGCAACAGAGCTAAACCCCAGGAAAGAAAGAAAAAAAGGGAGGGAGGGAAGGGGAGAGAGAGAGAGAAGGAACTTATGTCATTCTGAAATATTTTTTACAAGTACAATGTATTGAAGGGACATGAAGATGATTAAAATGTAGTAATGTTATTGGGTCACGCTACATAGCAGAACATGGTCTTATAGATTCTTTGCAGCAAGAAGTTATCAAAGGGAGATTTATATTTTTACTTTAGAATAAAATTGTGAAATTCCAGAAATTAAACTATTTTTATTTTGTTAGTAACTAAATAGATCAAGATTTTAAAAATATAGGTGTATCTTTTGGTATAAAGTATGATCCCTAGAAATTTTTTAAATTGAAGTAAATCTCTTTGCATTATTTAAATACCATCTTTCCATTTAATATAAGGAGCAAGGTAGCTGCTTTGGATCTTTGTTATCAGGATCAATATCAAGTCTATTTTTATATTTTATTTTTCTCACTGCACAATGTAGCAAAGAAGAAAAGATCAACTGCTTATTTTGCAATATTTGTACAGTGCTTTATTGTTGTTATTATTTTTAGCAATTAATTATTTCATTTTGAACAGCTCTTCTCCCAACTTTTCAGAAACTGAAGGTTGTCTCTTCATTTGGAGGCTGCCTGACTTTGTGGCTGTCTGTCAGAACCAGTTTGGGAGCACATGATTCTGCTTTTTACTTAAGAACTTCCTATACAATTACCGTATGACCCAGCAATTCAACTTTACAGTATATATCCAAAGGAGTGAAAATCAGTTTGCTGCAGATAGATGTTTGCATTTCCATGCTCACTGCAGCACTGTTCCTACTGGTGAAGTTATAGAATTAAACTAAGTGTTCATCAACAAATGAATGGATAAAGAAAATGTGGTATGTATACACAATGGAATACTATTCAGCCTTAAACAAGATGGAAATTCTGTCATTGGTAGCAACATGGATAAACCTAGAAAAAACTTTGTTTGCTAAGTGAAATAAGCCAGGCACAGAAAAACAAATATCACATGTTCTCACTCATGTGTGGGAGTGATATGGTTTGGCTCTGTGCCCCCACCCAAATCTCATCTTGAAGTGTAACTCCCACAATTCCCACGTGTCATGGGAGAGACCCAGTGGGAGGTGATTGAATTATGAGGGCAGGTCTTTCCTGCACTGCACTGTTCTCATGATAGTGAATAAGTCTCATGAGATCTGATGGTTTTAAAAACTGGGAGTTTGCCTGTACAAGCTCTCTGTTTGCCTGCCACCATCCATGTAAGACGTGACTTGCTCCTTCTTGCCTTCTGCCATAATTGTAAGCCTTCCTTAGCCACATTGCACCTTAGTTAAACCTCTTTCTTTTGTATATTGCGCAGCTTCAGGTATGTCTTTATCAGCAGTGTGAAAACACACTAATACAGGGAACTATATCAAAACATCACATCGTATCCCACAAATATATACAATTATCTGTCAATTAAAAAGAAAATAAAATTATTCTAGATCCATGAAAATTATGAGGTAGTAGAAATGTCTAGGATACAAGAAATACTTAATTGCACCACAAATATATTTGGATCTTATGGGTCTGAACATACAGCATAGGCTGATAGCGATCATTGAAGAATCACACAACACAAGGATCAATTATTATATGCCACACATAGATGGAGCTACATTGGATGTCACATGTTTATGATCAGGTAATGCTCCCTGGGATTCTTCAGTAAGGCAGGTGAACAGGTGGTGGGGAACAGGTGGTGTTTGGTTACATGAATAAGTTCTTTAGTGGTGATTTCTGAGATTTTAGTGCACCCATCACCTGAGCAGTGTACACTGTACTCTGTGTACTCAACGTGTAGTCTTTAACTCCCTCCCACTACCCTTTTCCCTGAGACTCCAAAGTTCATTATATTCTTCTTTTTTTTTCTTTTTTTTTTTTTTTCATGAAGTTTCGTGCTTGTTGCCCAGGCTGGAGTGCAATAGCACAGTGTTGGCTCATTGTAATTTCCACGTCCTGAGTTCAAGCAATTCTCCTGCCTCAGCCTCCCAAGTAGCTTGGATTACATGCACTTGCCACCACACACAGCTAATTTTTTTGTATTTTTAGTAGAGATGTAGTTTCACCGTGTTGGTCAGGCTGGTCTTGAACTCCTGACCTTAGGTGATCCACCCGCCCTGGCCTCCCAAGGTGCAGGATTATAGGTGTAAGCCATCACACCCAGCCCATTGTGTTATTCTTATGCCTTTGCATCATCATAGCTTAGCTCCCACTTATGAGTGAGAATATATGATATTTGGTTTTTCATTCCTGAGTTACTTCACTTGGAATAATGGTCTCCAATTCAATCCAGGTTGCTGTGAATGCCTTTATTTCATTTCTTTTTATGGGTGACTAGTATTTCATGGTATATATGTATACACACACACCACAGTTTCTTTATCCACTTATTGATGGATGGGCTTTTTGGCTGGTTGCATATTTTTGCAATAAGACACACCATTTTTAAAAAGCATATTATCTCATAATAATATCAACGGCACCGATGACCAGTATTTTTCTTAGGTAGAGATTTAAAAATTTTTTAGAGCAAAAGTATAGCTAATATAGCTTTGAGGGTTTTTGTGTGTGTATGTGTGAAACATCTATTAACATCCCATGGGACATGATAAATTGGTGAAATCATGCTAATTTCACCTGAGGTGCAAAAAAATAGCAAATACTCTGGATGCCTTGGTAAAAGACATGTGCTCTGGAGTATAGGAGAAAGGGCATGAAAAATTCAGAGACCTGCTATGTTGATAAAGCTTTTAAGGGTCTAGTGCTCTGGAACATGGTCAGGATATTCCCTCCAAGGTAAAGGACAACCTATTGTACCTTAAAACTCCTACTACTAAGAAAGAAAAATGGCACTTAGTAGATATTTTGGGGTTTTGGAAGCTGCATATTCCATACTTAGGAATACTGCTGGGACCCATTTATCAGTTAATGCAGACACCACTAGCTTTGAATGGGGTCCAGAGGGAAAACAGGCCCTATAGCAAGTTCAGACTATAGGACAAGCAGCTCTGCTGCTTGACTCATATAGTCTAGAAGTTTGCTTGATATCAAATATATCTGTGACAGAGAAAGATGGAAAGATGCCATCTGGAGCTTCCAGAAAACTCCCGTGAGAAAGTGGTAGCACAACACTTAGGGTTCTAGAAGGAAGTCAAGGCATTTGCAACAGAGAATTATACACCATCAGTTCAAGAACAGCTCCTGACATGTTCCTGGGCCTTTGTAGAAATTGAGCCTCTGACCACAGGAAGTCAAGTGCCATGAGGCCATGAGCTGGATATTGTTAGAGCCACCAAGTCATACGGTGGCACGAGGGAGGTGAATGGTCTGGGCCACAGAAATCTATTGTGTATGAAAGTGGCACACTAGAGACTGGGTCTATGCAGGTTGGGGTAGGGGGCAAGTAAACCACACAGATAGATGGCCCTGACATCCATATCCCTTACCCCTGTTGTTCAGTGCGTCTTCCTCAGCTCACACCTATGGTCTTGGGCAGGAGGGAGGGTGCTCCCTATGACCAGCTGACAGAGGAGGAAAAAGTTCAGTCTTGGTTCATGCATAAGTCAGTTTAGTGGTAGCTGCAGGCCCAAAGTGGACTGTGGATGCACTACAGCCTCTCTCAGCATGGCCCTAAAAGACAGCAGTCAGGAGACCTCCCGATGGACACCTGGTGTGATATGACGTAATAAGATACACACATTTGGTCTCTGGCCCTGGTTGCTGGCACACAACTCCTAAAACCCTTGGAATCTCCAGAATAAGAATGTCTTTTGTGTGCTAATGAGGTGACTGTTGGCTCCTAGATAGCT
Source organism: Theropithecus gelada (assembly GCF_003255815.1). NCBI lineage: Eukaryota > Metazoa > Chordata > Mammalia > Primates > Cercopithecidae > Theropithecus > Theropithecus gelada. The sequence continues at coordinate 1,763,662 of NC_037681.1, forward strand.
TCAGGATTGGGGCTGGTCATCAGAGGACTTTCAGCCCACCCCTCAAACTCTGGAGCTGGGAGAGGGGCTGAAGGCTAAGTTGATCACCAGTAGCCAATGATGTAATCAATCATACTTACATAATGAAGCCTCTATAGAACTCCAAACGAACAGGTTTGCGGAGCTTCAAGATAGTTGAACACATGCCTGGAGGGTGGTGCACCGGGGTAGGACATAGAAGCTCTGTCCCCTTTCTCTTCTGTACCTTGCCCTATGTCTCTCCTCCATGTGGCTGTTTATCCATATCCTTTGTAACATCCCTTATAATAAACTAGTAAATGTATTTTCCTGAACCTTTCTTGTAAATGAATTGAACCTAACGAGGGGGTGGTAGGAACACTGATTTATAGCCTGTTAGAAGCACAGGTCACAACCTAGAGCTTGCAATTGGCATCTGAAGTTGGGGCAGTCTTGTGAGGTTGAGCCCTCAACCTGTGGGATCTAACTCCTGGTAGATAGTGTTAGAATTGAATTTAATTATAGGATACCAATTACAGTTGGTATCTGCTGGAGAATTGCTTGGATGGTATGTGAGGAAAAATCCCCTTATACATATTGGTGACTTCTCTCCATTCCATACACACAGGTGAAGTGTTCTGTGTTAACTGTATAGGAAAAGAAAAAAATACTTTGTTTTTTCCTGTATCTCCTACATCTGGTCATTTTCTTTTTGTGGACAGAGCAGTTGCCTAAAGAAAGAGTAAACACAGACTTCTGGGCTGTGGTGAATTGCTTGGCTGGCTTGTCAGGAACCTAAAAGAAGCAACATTGGAAGATCAGGGACAAAGAGCTTTGGAGAAAAGGTTTGTGGATGGATCTATGGGAGTGGGCCCAAAGTGTGAGGAATTTTTGTTTTGTTTTGTTTTGTTTGTTTGTTTGTTTGTTTGTTTTTGAGACGGAGTCTTGCTCTGTCTCCCAGACTGGAGTGTAGTGGTGTGATCTTGGCTCACTGCAACCTCTGTCTCCCAGGTGTAAGCAATTCTCCTGCCTCAGCCTCCTGAGTGGCTGGGATTACAGGCACGTGCCACCATGCCTGGCTAACTTTGTACTTTTAGTAGTGACAGGGTTTTTCCATGTTGGCCAAGCTAGTTTTGAACTCCTGACCTCGTGTGATCTGCCAGCCTTGGCCTCCCAAAGTGCTGGGATTACAGGCATGAGCCACTGTGCCCAACCAGGTGTGAGGATCTTATATTGACCCCTTAATGCTCAGCAAGAAGCTTTCACTGCAAAAGAGGGGACTAAACAACTGAGCAATTAGGATCACTCAGTCAACGGATCTCAGCCTACTTCTGTCTTCAGCTAGCTCAGTGTTTGCACAATGGCTCATGAACAGTAACCGGGGTGGCAGGGATGGAAGTCATGCGTGGGACCAACAGCATGGGTATCATCACAGCAAGGCTATTTCCTGCTTTCCATAAATATCTATGTGACCCAAATCTGGTCATGCCTCCAGAACCAAATACTAGTTTACAGGGAATACAGAGGAGGGAGAGGAGAGAAGAACACTTGAGTCACACCAGAGGGATCCAATCAGGAAAATCCAAACTATGAGTGACTCCATAGGGCAAGTGCCTGAATTTCTTCAACAAATAAATTGCAAGATGAGATAGAGTATAGATTAAAAGGCTATTTAAAAATTTATCATCAGATTGAAATATGTGGTCCTTACTTGGATCATGATTAAAAAAAAAAAAAAGGAAAAATTCTGACATTTACCAAATAATTGGAAACATAAACCCCAAAGAGGGTTTATGTCAAATATAATCAAATATTTGATTATATTAAAGAGTTGTATTTAATTTGGGGGGTATGATAATAGTATTGTGGTTATGCTATGAAAAGAGAGAGGAATCTTAATCTTTTAAAGATACACATGGAAATATTTACAAATGAAATAATATAATGGCTGGGATTTGTTTCAAATAAAACTAGAAGGAGAACTTGGGTAGGGTATAGATAAGGTACCACTGGCCAGGGGTTGATGGTTGTTGTCAGGGATGAATAATAGATAATTAGGGTGTATTAGTTCCTTCTTGCACTGCTATAAAGAAATACCAAGACTGGGTACTTTATGAAGAAAGTTTATAAAGTTTGGCTCATGTTTCCTCATGCCGTGCGGGAAGTACAGCAGCATCTGCTTCTGGGGAGGCCTCGAGGAGCTTACGATCATGGCAGAAGGCAAACAGGGAGCCAGCACTCCACATGGCCAGAGCAGAAGGAAGAGAGAGTGAGGCAGGAGGAAGAGAGAGTGAGGCAGAAGGTGCTACTCACTTTTAAACAACCAGATCTCATGAGAACTCTATCAAAAGAACAGCACCAAAGGGATAGTGCTAAACCGTTCAGGAGAACTCCACCCCCACAATCCAATCACCTCCCACCAGGCCCCGCCTCCAACACTGGGGATTACAATTTGACATGACGTTTGGTGGGGACACAGATCCAAACCATATCATAAGGGTTCATCATACTCTTCTGCTTCCACTTTTTACCTATTATAAATTCCCCACTGAAAAATGTATGATCTGGACCCATTTCCTCATCTGTAAGATATAGATAAAGGAGACACTCTTCAGTCTCCCTTACGGAATGTTATAAAAGTAGAATTCAGATAATAGATATGGAAGAAAAATGGAAAAGTTAAAATTATTAAGCAAATTTAAGTTAAATAATATCATAAATGAAACTCTAAGCAGGGCTTGACATAAGCCAGTGTGCGTAATAATGGCAAGAACTTCCCCTCACCTCCCCACCTTCTGTCTAGACGGAATCTCTGGGATTCTTCAAACTGGGCTCTGGGACTCTCTAAGGGTCTTGCTCCTACTTTCTCCAAAACAGTTCTGCTTTGGTCTGTTTGTTATAATGGGTTCAGGACCAAATTAAGACTTTAAAATCCCTGAATACTGAGTACTGTTGTGGTGCCCCCTTTCCTACATACAGCTTGTTTTTAATTGCTGCCATGAAAGTAACTCATTTTTAAGTATGCCAATTGAAAGATTCCAGCTCATTTATTCAAATGGAACTTCTCTCTCTCCCCTTCCCTACTTTGCTGAGGCTCTGAGGATGTGCTTGGTATGCCTTTTGGGTAGTCACAGCACTGACTAGGGTGTCACAGAATATTTCATTTAAAAAGGTTTCATTGCTTAAACTTTAGATCAGATCAGATGTCTATTTAATCCTCTCTCCAATAGCTCACCAAGCATTTCTCCAGCCTTGGCTTAAAATCCTTCCATACTGGAGATTTACGCTCTCCACGGAGCGACCCTGGCACATCTTCCGATGTTTGTTAGAAAGTCTTACATCCAGGCCAAACACCTTCAGTTCTTCCTCTGCCCTCAGGGCTCCACTGAGTATATTTAATCCCTCTTCCACTGTCTGGCCGGCTCAGCCAGGCATACGGCCAAGTCTTTGGAGTCAGCCTGTCCCTTCTCCTTCTCTCCCACCCTGACTCCTCAGTCTTCTCAGTTAGTAAGAGTAACAGTAGCTACAATGAACAGAATTCGCCACGTGCTAGGTACCAAAGTCACACAGCTGGAGGGTTTTAGTGCAAAGTACTAGTTTCTCTGATTCTGGGGTCCATGTTACTAGCCTCTACATTATGATTTTAACTTCTTATCTAGTGTAAAACAACCTCAAAGTGTTGCCTCCTTAAAACATTCAGAGAATAAGAGAATAGAAAAAAATTCTCAGGTACTCTCTGGCCTTTGACAGTGGAGCATGGCCTACAACCTGAAATATTGAATCAAGAAATCTCCATTGTGAATTTGAAGTCCTTCTGAGTTGGGTAAACGTGGTGGATCTGCTCTGCTTCTCCTTTAAGGTGGCATCTCTTGGTATGGACAGAGCTGGGGCCACTGTGACTTGTGGCAGCAGGGAGGGAGGAGTCCTTGGATCTCCTGAGTGCTCTTTGGATGTCACTGGAGTCTGCAGTGATCCACAGTGGTATTTATTCTGTAGGAAGTTCATGACTGAGGTATGGAATGGGAGTCATTGACACCTCATTGAAGTTCGGGGAGGTGGTGGCATCTGGTTGGCTAGCTTCAGTCCCTGTCACTACTCTGGCTGCAAGGAAGGCTGGGTAAGTAATTTCTTGGGTTTCTGCCTCCTTTGTGTGAGATACTCTCTTTTCAATAAGATTCATAAGGTGGGGAATTTCTCTAACATAGGAAGGAGGATCAAAGCTAAGAACTGACAAAGGTCTATACTCCCAAAGTCATGATACTCCCCAGGCCTCTTCATTTAATGAATCAACAAATACTTATGGAGTCCAAGGTCCCTGTAACACACAGTGAATGGAAGGTAACTGTCACATTTAGCCTAAACCTCACAACTCCAAGGGTTTTCAGATTCTATATGCACCAAGCCCCAACATGGCTCTTTATTTACAAGACCAAGGTAAGAGTTGAGGGTGGAGGACGATTAAAGTGACTTGCCCTATCCTCGCAGATTTACGATGCCTACCTAAAATTCCCAAACCCTCATCCTACTGCAAAACTTACATAGGGCTATCAAGGTGGTATTTCTAAAACATACATAAAATTGCATCATCTCCACAGCTCAGAAATCATGGATTAATCTTCATTACCAGGAGAATAACCATTCATTATTCACTCATTCATTCACTTGTTAATTTCAAGCTAAAATGTTGCCTGAGAAAGCCTGTGTACTCCTATACTTGGGTCCTTATGGTTGAACCATAACCTAATTTAGTGGGTAGCCAGACTGAAAACCTAATTTAGGAGTATGCCTCTGTAACAATAGCTGAGTCTCAGTCAACCCCAGCCGTCATACTTCAACCACTCACAGGCAGCCAACTGTTCAAATCACGTGCAAATAAGACAAATGCTGAACTATAACCACTACAGCTGTTTCTGTACCTGTTCATTTTCTGTCCACCACTTTCCTTTTTCTATGCATAAATTTGCTACCACCACGCGGCAACACTGGAGCCTCTCTGAACTTATTCTGGTATGGGAGGTGGCCTGATTGACTCATTTTTTTTTTTTTTTTTCTCAATTAAGCTCTGTTAAATTCAATTTGTCTAAGGTTTTTATTTTAACACACTCAAAGTTTATTGGTGCCTATTATGTACCAGTTACAGTGCCAGACACTTGAGATCTAAAGATGAAAGTGGGCTAGGCACGGTGGCTCACGCCTATGATCCCAGCACTTTAAGAGGCCAAGGAGTGGGGATTGCCTGAGCCCAAGAGTTTCAGATCAGCCTAAACAACATAGTGGAAAGCCCCATTCCTATAAAAAATAGAAAAAAATTAGCTCGATGTGGTGGTGCACACCTGTATTCCCAGCTACTCGGGAGGCTAGGATGGGAGGATCGCTTGAGCCCCAGAGGTTGAGGCTGTAGTGAGCTGTGATCGTGCCACTGCACTGCAGGCTGGGTGATAGAGTGAGACTGTATCTCAAAACGTTTTTTTTTTTAAATGAATAAATAAGAAGAAAAAAAGATGAAAGCCATGGACTCTTTCATCAGGGAGCTCAGGGCATGGCTGAGGAGATGGCTATAAACCCAACTGCATCTGGAGAGACAGGACCAGAGGCATCAGAGTACACCTGGTCCCTTCTGCTGAAATGCCCTTCCCAGCACAGCAAATTAACCCCACTCCCATTACCACTCCAATCCATGTATCCTGCTAAATCCTGAGCTGCTTTCACATCAATATAGACTCCTCACTGGGAGATTCTCCATGTTCTTCTGTGTGTTCTGAATGCTGGAATCTCCTGGAGACCTGTGTGGAGAGAGAGGAGGTGGGGCCCATGGTATTTTTATTGTTTGCCTTCTTCAGTTTCTAACAGGGCAACCCCTCTGATTTCTCTTTGAAAAAAAAATCAGCGTGTGTTCGGTAATGCCTTTCGGGAAGATTAAAACACATTTTAATGTTTTCAATACTGAATGCGATGGGGTTCCTCCCCAAAGCCACATTGACCCTGCCTTGCACCTGGTAGGCACTGAGTGACCATCTGTGGGGTATGTGTGGCGGCTCACCTCCCACCTCTATCCCGCCTGCTCAGGATAGGACTCTTCAAGTTGGGGGCTCCCTATGCCAGCTCAGAGCTTAGGAAGAGCTTTGCTGCTTGGGAGATGCTCCGCCTCCATCCACTCTAGGGAGGAATCTGGGCCCAGAAGATAAAATGGTTTTCTACCTGATGAAACTTGCTGCTGCTCAGATTGGCCAGCAAGCTTTGGTTTCTGGCCAAGTCCACGGTGGGCTTCCCTGCTTTGATGTGGTTTTGCAGGGAAAACATCCGCAAATGAGCAACAACCAACAGAGCTGCTTTTCTCTCTTAGTCCACCTTGAGTTTTTGAAAAGCAGTGCTAATTAGCCTCTCAGAGTTGGCTGGGACTGGGAGGCCACAGCACCTCTAGAGGAGGGAATGGGTGCAGGCTTCAGAGCCTGAAAATCTGAATACACTTAAGTTACTTTAGGATTTCCAAACAGTTACCCAAACGGTCATTGGTGGAAAAGGGGAAGACGAAGAATTTAGAATTAGGAGACCTGGGTCCTGAATCATTCATGCTCCACCTCTCAGTCAAGTATCTATGAATAGCTATCCATGTTAGATATTAATCAGGTAGAAATGCCAATTCAACAATAAGACAAAAGGATTGTTCTTTGATATCAGAGGCAAAGCACCTTGCACAACTATTGTTGCAAAAGAATTTTCATTGTATCAGATATACGTTATATCACAATGGCAATAACAAAATTGCCTACGAATGAATTTAATATTTAAAATATTTTAATTTGTCTTTTTTTTTGATTGTGCAGAACTTTACAAAAACTTTTACATTTTGAAGTAAATGTAGATTCATAGCAAGTTGCAAAATAAAGAGTATATAGGGAGGTCCCATGCACTTTTCACCCAGCCTCCCCCAATGTTAACATCTTGCATAACTAGTACACTTTCAAAACCAGGAAATTGACTTCGATACGATCCATAGAACTTGTTCATATTTCACCAGTTTTACAAGCACTCATTTGTGTACATGCATGTATAGAGTTCTGTGCAATTTGATCACATGAGTAGCTTTGTATAACCACCTTCACAATCAAGATACAGAACTGTTTCATCACCTTAGGGATCCTTCATGCTATCCCTTTACAGACTCACACTTTCTCCCCTGACCCCAATCCCCAACTTCTGGAGACCACTCATCTGTTTTGACAGTTCAAGAATGTTGCATAACTGGAATCACACAGTACGTAACCTTCCAAATTAGCTTTTCCCCCCAACTCAGCTGAATTTACTTGAGATCTCAGGCAAGCTTTTGTGTTCATCAGTAATTTCCACCTTTTCCTCGCTTAGTTGTATTGGTGGCATGGATGTACCACAGTTTGTTGAACCGTTCACCCATCAAAGGACACTGGGGTTGCAATTATCCTTTATTAAAAAAAAAAAAGGAATCATTTATTGGTTCATTCAATGAACATTTATGGCGTTGCCCTTGTGTGCCAGGTGCTGCAGTGCGTACTGGTGATGTAGCAGTAAGTGAGAGAAGACCATAGACCCATAAACAAAGAGGATGATTGCAGGGGGTGTTAAGGGATATGAAAGAAACAGACAGGCAGAGCGGAGAATTGCAAGAGTACATGACTCCTTCAGATGGGAGGTGGATAGAGGCCCCTCTGAGAAGGCAACATTAAAATTGAGACCTGAATGATGTGGAATCAACCCTTCCAAAAGTCCCAGGAAAGAGTTTTGTTTTATTATTTGTACACATTTTTGGGGAAAAGCTCTTGACATATGTATACATGTAGAGAGTTTATATATATGTATATAATATACATACACACACACACATACATACATACATATTTATTTATTTATTTTTAGAGAGGGCATCTCACTATGTTGTCCAGGCAGGACTTGAACTCCTGGGCTCAAGCAATCTTCCTTCCACAGCCTCCCGAGTAGCTGGGACTACAGGCCACCATGCTGAGCTTGGAAAGAACTTTTAGGCAGGGGGAACAGAGAATGCAAACATCCTGAGGGGGGCATGAGCCTGGTTATTGAAGGAATAGAGAGGAGACCAGTAAGGTGTGGCCAATATGAAGGCAGGGGTAGGAGTGGGGAGAAACAGGCAGGGGCAGCTCGGGCTGCAGGGCTGTATGGCTGCAAGGCTGTAGTCTGTGGGGAGGAGTTTGGATTTTATCCTAAGGATATCAAGCGGGGGGAGGCATGATACCATTAATGTTTTTAAAAGATCACTCTAGACTTTATTGTCTAGAGACAAGCTCGATTTTAAGCCCCTGGGTATAATTTCATTAAGTGACTGTTCATTTATTATTCACAAACCCTCAAACAAAAATTGAGTGAGAACAGCCTCTGTTGTAGCCATGTGGAACTACTTTTCCTCCCAGTCCAGTGGGAGCCTTTGGAGGAGACACCAGGTTAAACTCTCCTCTCCTCTCCGCTCCCCTCCCCTCCTCTCCCTTTCTTTTCTTTCCTTTCCTTCCTTCTCTCTCTTCTTTCTTTCTCTCCTTCCTTCCTTTCCCTTCCCTCCCTCCCTCCTCCCCCTCTCTCTCTTTCTTTCTTTTTCTTTCTTTCCTTCTTTCTTTCTCTTTCTTTCTTTGTCTCTTTCTCTCTTTCTTTCTCTCCTTCCTTTCTTTCTCTCCTTCCTTCCTTCTTTCTTTCTCTTTCTTTCTTTCTGTCTGTCTCTCTTTCTTTCTTTCTTTCTTTCTTTCTTTCTTTCTTTCTTTCTTTCTTTCTTTCTTTCTTTCTTTCTCTCTTTCTTTCTTTCTGTTTCTTTCTTTCTTTCTTTCTTTCTTTCTTTCTTTCTTTCTTTCTTTCTTTCTTTTCTTTCTTTCTTTCTTTCCTCTTTCTTCTGCAAAGCTAAAAGCTCAGCAAGCATCTATTTGCCATATGCTTCCTTTGTAGATTCCCTCAACGCATTTCGCTTGGACTCATGGAGAACTTGCTTCCCTCCTCCCACCTCTTGCGGTGCATGGATCCCCCACCTGGATGCCCCAGTCAATGCCTGGGTGAGAGAGGCAAAGGGGATAAGCAGGCTGGATGCGGTGGCTCACACCTGTAATCCCAGCATTTTGGGAGGCTGAGGTGGATGGATCATCCAAGGTCAGGAGTTCAAGACCAGTCTGGCCAACATGGTGAAACCCTGTCTCTACTAAAAAATACAAAAAATTAGCTGGGTATGGTGGTGCAAGCCTGTAGTCCCAGCTGCTTGGGAGGCTGAGGCACAAGAATCACTTGAACCCAGAAGGCGGAAGTTGCAGTGAGCTGAGATAGCACTACTGCACTCCAGCCTGGGTGACAGAGTGAGACTCCATCTCAAAATAAAAGAAGGATGAGCAGACAGAAGAGAAGGGAGGCACTCTGCCAGGCCCCCGGGGGCTCTGGGTAGGCTTAGGGGATTGGAGGTGGGGCAGGACACACACATACACAGAAAGAGAATGATAGTGAGAGTGAGAACAAGGAAAGATCAGAGTGGGCTGACATGGCAGACAGGAAGACCTTGCACTGGGCGGCAGGAGGCTGGGTGTCCAGTCCTTTCCTTAGCAGTGAGGAGCAGTCACCTTGCCCCCTCTGGACTTGGGTGCCTCATTTGTGGCCTGTGTGTTCTAATCGGGGTCACTTCCTAGCCTCGGAACAAGTCAGTTCAAGACGAATACGCCAGGCCGGGCACGGTGGCTCACACCTGTAATCCCAGCACTTTGGGAGGTCAAGGTGGGTGGATCACCTGAGGTCAGGAGTTCGTGACCATCCTGGTCAACATGGTGAAACCCCATCTCTACTAAAAATACAAAAATTACCCAGGTGTGGGGGTGGGCCCCTATAATTTCAGTTACTTGGGAGGCTGAGGCAGGAGAATCGCTTGAACTCAGGAGGCAGAGGTTGCAGTGAGCTGAGATTGCACCACTGCACTCCAGCCTGGGCAAAAGGGCAAGACTCCATCTCAAAAAAATAAAATAAAATAAAAAATAAAAAAAAATAAAAGACCAATTCGCCTTTCTGCATGCCTAATGTACTATATTGAAAATGAGAAAGGAATCGAGGCTTAGCAAATGCAGGGATCATTTCCCTCCTTCAAAACAGAGTCACAGAGTCTCTAAACTGAACAATTCCAATGAGCGGAAGTTGATCACATAGAGAGGCTGTCCTGAGGCCTCAGTTCTGGAGTAACTCACATTAAAAAATTTGATATGCAAAAATTTAATTTTTCCAACTGCTAAATGAGGGCAGGGATTGCTAAACAATGGCCCATAATCTGGCCCACTGCCTGTTTTTGTCTGGCCTGCAAGTTAAAAATGGTTTTTACCCTTTTAAATGATTGGGGACAAAAAATCAAAAGAATATTTTGTGACATGTGTAAATGATATAAATTTCAGACGTTGATGTCCATAAATAAAGCTTTATTGAAACACAGTCATTGGTTTACATATTATCTATAGCTGCTTTTGTGTGATAAAGACAGAACTGAGTAGATGCAGTAGAAACCGTCTGATGTATAAGCCTAAAATAAATGCTGTCTGGCTTTTATAGAAAAAGATGGCTGACCCCTGTGGGGACAGACTCTAAATGGCCCGCATGACTCCTGCTTCCTGGTATGCCTGTCTTTGTGGCATCCCTTCCCTTGAGTGATGGTAGAACTTGCGACTTGCTTCAAACCCATAGAATGCAGCAAAGGGCATCACTCCTGTGATTACAGAGGATTATAACTTCCATCTTGCTAGAAGACTCTCTCTTTTTGCAACTTTTGGAAGCCATCTACCATGTCGTGGGCTGCCCTGCGGAGAGGCCCATGTGGCAAGAAACTGAAGGTGGCTGGAGACAACAAACAGCAAGCAACTGTAGCCCTTTGTCTTGACAACCTGCAAGGAACTGAAACCTGTCAACCACCACATGAACTTGGAAGTGGATTCTTCCTGCCCTCTACACTCAGCCAAACAGCATACCTATTCCTCCTGTGAATACACATCGAGCCACTTCATCTCTTTTGGAAGCCATGTAGAATTCATTAATGGCTGTTCCATAATTTTTGACCAGTTCTTCATTGATGGGCAGTCAGGTTGCAAACATTCATTTGCAAGCAATGTTGTGATCATCCTTGTACAGAAACGTGTACCTTCTTTTATAAAAATATTCCTGTGGGACAGAGTCTTAGAAGTGGATGTTTTTTTAAAACCCAGCATTAGTTCTGATAATGATCTGCAGTAGAAAGAGCACCAACCATGAAGTCAGGAATCTGTAATTCAATAAGTTTCATCACTCACTTGCAGGTGACCTTGGACAAGTCACTTGACCTCTCTGAGCCTCAGTTTCCTCATCTGTGAAATGAGGATAATAGTCTCCCATTGGCCTATCTCAGAGTGCTCAGAGTGAGGAGATCAAATGAAATAAAGAATGCAAGAGTGCTTTGAAGGAAATGAAGGACTACACAGATGGGGGAATGGGTAGTGGTGGTATTATTATCCCTTAGGTATTTAAGTATGGGAGAGGTTGTAAAATTCTCTATATGAATGTAATTAACTGTATTTCTTTTTGAGATGGAGTCTTGCTTTGTTGCCCAGGCTGGAGTGCAGTGGTGTGATTTTGGCTCACTGCAAGCTCTGCCTCCTAGTACAAGCAATTCTCCTGCCTCACCCTCCCGAGTTGCTGGAATTACAAGTGCGCACTACCACGTCCAGTTAATTTTTGTATTTTTAGTAGAAACAGGGTTTCACCATGTTGGTCAGGCTGGTGTCAAACTCCTGACTGTAAGAGATTCGCCTCTGCCTTCCAAAGTGCTGGGGTTAAAGGTGTGAGCCACCTCACCCAGCCCAATTAACTTTAATTTTTAAACAACACCAGAACATTCTAGAGGTAAGGTGTTGGGTAGTTATGAGTGCCAGGGCAATGGACTGAAGACGAACATGAGCCTTTGCTAGTGGAGACACCAATGCTTGTCTGCAAAAACCCAGAGGGCTGTTGGCCAGGACTTACCATGTGACCTCTGAGGCCAGAGTGAGATCAAAGGCATGGGGTCCCAGGGAGGCTCGTTCTGGCTTGCTCTACAGAAAGTCTTTCTAACAATCAGTGCCATCCAACCTGCAAGAGTTTAGCCTGTGAGAGGATCTCCCATTTCTGGAAGTATTCAAGGAGAGGCAGATGAGCCCCTGCAGGCATAACAAAGAGAGGTGCCCCACAGGAAAACTTGCCACCAGGAGTACTTGGATCAACGCTTTTCTCCTGTGAGAGAAAATCACTGCCAGTCCAAAGGTGGGCTGAGGGCTCTGGCTGGCATCTGTGGATTGGCACAGTCCCTAATCTTTTCATCATTTGGAATGCCTTTCTTATTTATCTTCCACTCTTTGGAATCTATTCCTCAAATATTTTGCCTATCAAATAAACCACTTTTATTATGAAACAATGAAGCTCCATTACTTTTATTTATCAAATCGGAGCCAATCAGAGCTTTATATCCCCATAAAATACCCAGGGTTGCCTCTTAAACTTATGCATTTATAGCCTCAAACAATGACACTTCCCTCAGAGAGGTAGATTGACTCGTCAAAGGACACACAGCTGAAGAGTTGCTGTGCCAGGATGGGAAGTCAGGCTATCTGAACCTGCAGCCTCCCGCTGAAGCAGAGACCCCTCCCCAGGGCCCTCATGCTGGCCTCCCTGCAATACCTCTAGCGTCACAGGACACCCTTGGGAGCTCCAAGCAAAGCATACTGCATTTGTAGTTAGAAGACAGGAGTTCAAATCCTAACCCCACAACTTTCTAGCTGTGCAAGCTTCTAGAAAACCAGGAACAATGACGCCATGCACTCAGAGCAGCTCTGAGGAGCAAATGAGACCACAGAGGTTCAGGCATTGATCACTGGACGCATTGCTTAATTTTCAAAGGGAAGGTTTTCATCCTGTGATTGAATATAAGAGGAAAGAGCACCTGCGGGGGTTGAAAACGGTATGCACATCCAGTGTCTACCTCTTCCTAAAGTCCTAGAATGGCTGAATGTGAGGGGCGGCCTCTGTGCAGATCAGGTTCCCGCCCTGGAGCCGCATCCATCCAGGAGGAAGTGATTAGGGACTTGATACTTCCTGCTGCCTCTTAGAGGGGCCGCAGGGGCAAAACTGGCCATGGCAGGAGAGCTAGGTGCTCAGGACCAAGGAACCTGAGTTTCCTCAGTTTGGAAACCCACACTGTAATAACTCTGAGATGTTACAACGGATTGAGTGTATTTGCTGTGGTTGTTCTTTTATGTTGCACGGACCCTGAAATGAATCTGTTTTCACTGGTGCCCAGATAGCCTCGCAGCCTCCTCCACACAGAGCCCAGGGAGCCTCCTCCAAGCAAATGGATAAGCTCTGAGCACAGTTAGCCTCTTCTCTTTACAGGAAACCCAAGCCCAGAGATGATGAATGAGGAGTCCAGAGTCCTGAGGCCAGAGGCATGGGAGCAGCCTGGGAATCCTGTGCCTTCTCTAGAATTCTGGAGGGTGCCCTACAAGCAGGGAGCAGAGTAACAGCTGGGGCACTACGCTTCCTTCCCGGGTTCTTTGAGGGATCGGACCTCAGGCAGTTAGAGAGGCAGCCTGGGTTAGTCTTCAGAGCCTCTCCATTCTCTCGGAGCCCTGACCAGCCACAGCAATGACATGCACCGACTGTCATTTGCTTATGACAGGCAGTTGCTGTGACAGGCACAGCACTGGGCTCCTGGCGTAGCATCTGCTTTAACCTGGCATTCAACCCTTGGAGGTGGGGGTACAGGATCACCTCATTTTGCAGACAAGGAGCATAAGGCGCAGAAAGTATGTGACTTGGCCAAGGTCACACAGTTAGGGAATGACAAAATCAAAATTTGAACCCAGCATTTTTCAGAAAATCTTATCAGTAAAAAGAAGGCCATGACATGCATTATCCTTGCAGTTGGTCTGAGGGTTTGGTGAATGAGGTCTGGAAAGGTGCTTCGTGAGTGAAAGGGGTCATACTACCCCAGGCAGTATTATGGTATTAGGGTATGAGCCTATGCTCAGCCCTTTTTTTTTTTTTTTTTTTTTTTGAGACGGAGTCTCGCTCTGTCGCCCAGGCTGGAGTGCAGTGGCGCTCTCTCGGCTCGCTGCAAGCTCCGCCTCCTGGGTTCATGCCATTCTCCTGCCTCAGCCTCCCGAGTAGCTGGGACTACAGGCATGTGCCACCACACCCAGCTAATTTTTTGTATATTTAGTAGAGACGGGGTTTCATCATGTTAGCCAGGATGGTCTCGATCTCCTGACTTCATGATCTGCCCGCCTTGGCCTCCCAAAGTGCTGGCATTACAGGCGTGAGCCACCGCGCCCAGCTGCTCAGCCCTTTTAACTCTAGAGTCTCCACATCCTCAGCCAGGGCACCCTGAGGCCAGGCCTAGTGAGTCATAGCTTTTTAGGCCAGTGGTTCACAAACTTGAGCACATACCAGAATCACCTGGAGTACTTGTTGGGTTTCTGACTCAGGAGGCCTGGAACAGCATGAGAATCTGCATTTCCAACGAGGTTCCAGCTGATGCTGATGCTGCCAGTTGGACCACACTTTGAGAACCACTTCACTATGTCTTGCTTCTCCCACTCACCCCCACGCACACCCTAGCCCCATCTGGGCCAAGACAGGGGGATTTAAACAAGCAAAAGCCTCCAGGTAGAGAGGAGAAAAGACTTGCCAGTCAGGCAAACAGGGTTTTGATTTTCTTATTGATTTTTTAGTCCTCTAACCTCTCTGAGCCTCAGACAATTCTCTAGAAAGTACAGATGCTACGACTGATTTCATAGGGTTGCTAAGATTGTACATACCACCCACCTGGTACATAATACAAGCTTAATTCATGACAGTTACCCTGTGACTGGACATAGTAGGAGCTCTTTGATTTCTGCTTTTCCACCAGCCTCTGGACTCCTGGACCAGGCTGCTCAAATCCTAAGTTCTTTAGAAACGAATCCTAAAAGCAGCATTGGCCTTATTAAGAGGCCTATATTCCAAAACCTGCCCCAACTCCAAAGCCTTCAGTAGAAAGCATAGCCAGGCAGAGCAGGGGGAGGTGGCAGAGAAAGCTGGGGGAGTCGGCTCAGGTGGCAGAGGAGGTAAAGTGCCTGTAATTTAACAGCTTAGTGACCTATGGCTGCGCCCTCTAATCCCTGACAGCTGTAGGCTCTGAGCTTTGTCATATGGGAGGAAGCAGCTGGCTGTTGGGTCTGTACCTGCTGCAGCAGGGTTGGGCTGCTTGGTGCACAGGTGCTGGAGACTGCAGGGTTTTGATCTTGCACAGGGCCTGGCAGCTTACAGGTGGGGTCACTGGCATCTGCACAGTGGACTGCATGCATGGCTGGCACCATCTGCTCATCTTAATTCTGCTCATCTTAATTCTCTATTTCCTCTCTCCTGGAGGTGGCTAGGAGGAGCCCTGGTGACAAGTTGGCTCCTTCCTGCCCAGGCTGGGAGAGAAATGCATAGGACATGTTACCAATGTGCCCACGCCCCTGGCCAGTGCCCACCCTTTAACACAGCTGAGTACCAACCCTCCAGGGGCCACCACACAGGCCTGTGCAGGAGCCTCCCCTCCTCTACCAACCAGGCTTCTATCAGAGAAGCCAGCCAGCCTTCTGTCAGAGAAGCAAGACCCTGGGGTTTGTTGCAGGATGTGTCCTTATGCCGTTGCGGGAGCTGGTTTAGCAGTCTCTAGAAGGCTTGTTTTCTCAGTTGCCAGAGCTTGAAGTCCACAGGGCAAGCAGCTTGAAATGGAAGACAGGTGACAAGTGGGGGAACGTCAAGCATAGCCTGGATTCCACACTTGAGTTGGAATCTGTGTCAGGCCCTGTATTAGTTTGCTCAGGCTGCCATGACAAAATACTGTAGGCTGGGTGACTTAAGCAATACAGATAGATTTTCTCACTGTTCTGGAGGCTGGAAGTCCAAGATCAAGGTGTCAGCAGGTGTGGTTTTTCCTGAGGCCTCTCTCCTTGCCTTGCAGGTGGCAACCCTTTCTTGGAGTCCTCACATGGCCTTTTCTCTGTGCCCATGCACCTCTCTGCTGTCTCTCTTCTTATAAGGACACCAGTCCTATGGGATTAGGACCCGCTCTTACAACCTCATTTAACTTTGCCTCTTTGAAGGCCTTATCTCCAAACACAGTCATGTTAGGAGTTAGGGCCTCAGTGTAAGAATTTTGTGGGGACGCAGTTCAGTCCACAACAGGCCCTCCCTACCTCCCACCGCCACCATAAGGCTGTCCTGCAGGAGCAGCTAGTGCCCTTCATTGTGAAGCTGAACCCACACTTGCTGTGGAGTTGGGGAAGCCAAAAGGAGGACAGACAGAGCAGCCGCAGGTATAGCCACTGTCCCATTCCAACAAAGTGAGGTAGCAAATAAGTGACAATGTATGGGAGTTGCAACAATGCCTGGTGCCTCCGCAGCTTACACACCATACAGCTACTGCTTCACTCCACCCTCCAAAACGCAGGAAAATCTTGTGGTCTACCCTAACCAAAAACGTACAGAAAGAGAAGAGTCAACACCTTACAAAGCCACCACAATACACCCTTGTCCATTTGGCACTCATACATGCCTCTTAAAACCACACTTAGCAAATAGAGGCGATAGCAAAGTCATACTATTGTCTGACATGGTACAACTGTTCCAGCATACAATCAATGATAACATGTAAAGCTCTTTCTCCAAAAGGAGGATACAGGGTGCCTTTTCCTTCTTTGGGTGGTGTTAATTCTTCTAGCTGATTCACACTCCTCCTTTGATATCCTATAACTTAAATACATATAAGGTTAACTGCTGTTAGTGCATCTTATAGTAGATGGTGGGGGAATGGGAGAGGGGTAAGAAATTAGTTAATATGCACTCAAACATATTCATATCAAAAAAGAGGAAGAAATATTCATAAGTATTAAAGCCCTTGTTTCTGCAACTGGTCTTGTGGTGGCAACTGGTATTTATAATTATCTTCTTCCACTGCCCATTCTATTTTTGGTGACATGATCCTTTTTTTCTGAGGGGCCTGGGTCACTGCCTGAATTGGGCTGTTGTAGTTTTCCATTGAATTTTATCACAGCATGTGGGAGTTATGAGAGTCACTCTAGGGAAGCTCCACATTTCAGACATACTCCTTATCGCCACTGTGTAGTTGCGACCTGATTTCCCCTTGAGAGTCAGGATCAATCATATTTTCATGGCCTCTTTGCTTGTTGGTTCTCTAGAGCAAGAAGCCAGCATGACCAGGTGGCAGCCTCAACTTCCACTTCAATGGAACCTCTGCTGTGTCCCCTGTGGAAGAGTCCCCCTTGGGGACTGCTGTGGTTTGAATGTTCCCACCAAACTCATGTTGAAACTTAATCCCCCATGTGGTGATATTGATAGGAGGAACCTTTAAGAGGTGATTGGATCACGAGGGCTCTACCCTCATGAATGGATAAATCCATTCATGGGTTAATGGATTAATGGGTATCATGGGGAAAGGAACTGATAGCTTTATCAGTAAAGGAAGAGATGCCTGAGCTAGCACGGGAGCACTCTCAGCCCCCTGTCATGTGATGCCCCGCACCACCTCAGACTCTGCAGAGCCCCCACCAGCAGGAACGCTCTCACCAGATGTGGCCCCTTGACCTTGGACTTCTCAGTCTGCAGAACTGCAGGAAATAAATTCCTTTTGTTTATAAATTACCCACTTTTAGGTATTCTGTTATAAGCAACAGAAGATGGACTAATACAGGGACTGAGACCTCTAGACCAGCAGGACCCAAAGTCGTAGAGTTGGGAAGCAAAACACTGGGTGTGAATCACCAGAGACTAGTGAGAGGAGTGGCTCCCATTTCCACTCCTTCCTCTGGACCTGGGAATCCCGGCTGTGGGAGAAACAGCCGTGTATATTGGCCACTGATTTGGCACACACGTCACGTGCTGGAGGACACTTGCCCCAGCCACTGGTTTGAGAACCAGCCATCTTCTGTCTTTCATCCCAGGGTTCTCTGGAAGGAGGGTCTCTCTGCCTCTCCATCTCTGTCTGTCTCTTTCCCTCTCTCTGGATAGGCATCTTGTTTAGTCAGATACTGGGTGAGCCTCCAGGTGCACAGCAGCATCCTCTCATCCTTTGGCTCCAGTTTCTAGCCTTGGTTCATCCTCACAGCTGCCCTGTGATGGAGGAAGGGAACAAAACTCATCCTTGTTTTTCCTTTTGTTTTGTTTTGCTTTAATTTGTTTGTTACTTTGTTTTATAAACAAAAGAGTAATCAAACAATAGGTTCACCGATGTGCCCTAGGTCACCGAGCCAGCTGTTGCAGAATATCACGCGCAGAGCTTCTGACCCCTTACTTGGTGGCACCTCTCTAGCCAGCAGTGAATTTCTCTGCTTCTGGAAATTTCACTGCCAATAATGACACTATTCACTGAGGGCCATCTCTGGGTGTTACACTGTGGCAGCTTCTAGTCACATGGCTTTGCACTAACAGGTATCTATTCCCCAAGCTTCCCTCAGTCTGGTGAATCTAAGATCTGGAATTCATTTATTTATTTATTTATTTATTTATTTAGAGACAGAGTTTCGCTCTGTCGCCCAGGCTGGAGTGCAGTGGCATGATCTCAGCTCACTGCAAGATCTGCCTCCCGGTTTCATGCCATTCTCCTGCCTCGGCCTCCTGGGTAGCTGGAACTACAGGCGCCCACCATCACGCCCGGTTAATTTTTTGTATTTTTAGTAGAGACGGGGTTTCACCATGTTAGCCAGGATGGTCTTGATCTCCTGACCTCGTGATCCGCCTGCCTCAGCCTCCCAAAGTGCTGGGATTACAGGCAGGAGCCACCGCGCCTGGCCTAGAACTGAAATTTCTTCTCAGCCCACCTCTCATGTGTTGGGAGGAGCATGGAATTTGGAGTCAGGGCCCCACTGCTTATTGTGGAGGAATTTTTGGGCTGTCTTTCCCTTTTCTGAGATTGGGTTTTCACCTATAAAAGGGCAGAGATAGTGCTTTCTGCATTAAAGCGTTGTTGGAAAGATGAAGGGATATGGTGGATGTGAAAAAGTTTTAAAAGTTTTACTCTTTTGTTATCAGTAAGACTGTTTATCACCAGTGTTAAGTGCTTGCATTGTAAGGGACTGAAATATCTTCCTGGCACTGTGTGTGGGTCTCAGAAAGTGCATTTCCTCTGGAAACTGGCCTCTTTGGAGAGGTGATGGACAAATTGTATAGAACCAATGGGCTCCAAGTTTACCTGTACTGCCAACAATGATGGGAAAGGGGCAGGAGAACATTTATAGAATACCCACAGTATACTAGGCCCTTTCTGCAGTTTCTGACTCTTCTCATAACACCCCCCTTCAGACAGTCCCTCAACAAAACATTGTTTTGTTGAGCACCTACTCAAGGTAGGGTTCAGCGCTATAAATCACAGAAGCTGGTAACAAAATGACAAGCAGCACAGACACCCTCCCAAACTCCACGTAGTGTAGAGTGTCCTGAGGAAGGCAGACTCGCCCCAGAGTGTGGCTGACTCTCATTAGGGTCTTGGCCTCCCTCAGTGCCCTGCAGAGGCCTTTGATGACCACCTATTGTGAGGGCACCTCAACTTTTCCCCTGTCCTCTTCATTCTCCAGGACTGCTCCTTCTCTTGCCCATTGCATTCCTCTATAGCATTTGTCACTATCTGAAATTGTCCATTTATTTGTTTAACGTGTTAAAAGGCTTTTGTCTCCCCCAGCCCTTGGGAAAAGAAAACTCCTCAAAGGTAGAGATATTTTGTGTCCAATTCAATGACATATCCCTCAGGCCTGGAACAGTGCTTCGTGGGTAATAGGTGCTCAAAAGCTAGGTTTTAAATGAATGAATGGAAGAAGGAAGGAAGTCATGCTCTTTGCTTTCACAGAAAGTCTGCTGTGTCCCATATGGAAGTACTCACACTCCCACCCCATCAGTGGAGGGGACAGACGAGTGAATCGTCCATCCCAATACTCTGGGGTGAGTGTGGGCGGTGGCGTGCACAGGCGATGTGGGACCACAGTATTGGCGTAGTGGTGGCAGTGAGTATTGGGCAGGCTGGTGCAGGAGCGGCTTCCTGGAGGAGGAGACTGTGCCCAGTTGTAAAGGAGGTATGTTTGTTTCCTAGGGCTGCTATAACTAAGTACCACAACGGAATGGCTTAAAACAAGAGAAATGTATTCGCTCATAGTTCTGTAGGCCAGAAGTCTGAAATCAAGGTGTTGGGAGGGCCATGCCCCCTCTGAGATTCTTGGTAGAATCATTCCTTGTGTCTTCCAAGCATCTGATGGTGACTGTCCATCCCTGCTCTCCCTTGGCTTGCAGCTGCCTCACTCCAATGTCTTCTTCTGCAGCCTCACTCCTGTGTGTCTCTATCTTTATATGGAGGTTTCCTGTTCTTTTAAGGATACAGTCATATTGGATTAGATCCCACCCTAATGACCTCATCTTAACTTGATCAGTCCTGCAAAGACTCTGTACAAGGTCATGTGTATAGGTGCTAGGGGTCAGGACTTCATATCTTTTTTTGGGATACAATAAAACTCATAACAGATGGTGAGCTTGGCTAGGAGAGGATGTGGAAAAGCCATCCAGGCCAGCCAAGAGACAGGAAGACCTGTCAGGAAGCCATTGCTGAAACCCAGGTAAGAAGTGAAGACATCTACCTTGACTAAAGCACTGAGGGTGGGGACTTGGAGGCAGGTGAAGTGGGTGTAATTATGTTGATTTACAGGTGAGGAAACTGAGTCATGGTGAAGATGTTACCCTGTCTAAGGTCCCATGTATACAGGTGTGAGCTCAGATTAGTATCACTTGATCACTTTTCCAAAGATGAGCCAAGTAATGGTAAATGACCCCTTGACTGAGATCTCACCACTAGTAAAGAGACAGAGATAGAGCTAAAAGGGCTGGTCTTCTGCCTCCAGGTCCAATGCAACTAAATAGCTGGGAAGTCTTATCTCTGCCCCAAACTGGGGATTATATCACCTTTGCTTTAACAGAGACACTTCTCTTCCTTGGGCCAGCACTAAGTCCTTGGATTACATTGGTCCAGAGTCCAGTTGAGGGACATGAAAAGGCCTCACCATTTCCAAACCCCTTTCTTCATGGCCTGCCATGGTGCTCACTATCACAGCCAATGTAATCAGTGGGCCTTAGGTGGGCTGCTGATTTGGGAAATCCTTCTGAATGCTGGCTGCCTGGAAGGCAGGGAGTTCTCTCTTGCCAGAGGAGGAGCACAGTAGGAGCCTGTCCCATGGCTCACTCATGCCTGAGGATGCAACTGAGTAGTCGTGAAACAAAGTGCAGCTTGGAGGACAGAAGACTCAACATCTGAGTGTGCCATGGTCTAGGCTTTTCAGAGCCTCAGAATCTTTATTCAAAAAAATGTGGGTCCTATTGTCTACTTCCCATGGTTGGGGATTAAATTAAACATTTGTGCAACAGTGCTGGGCCCAGTGCTTGGGCCATAGTAGAAACTTAGGCGATAAAGGTTGGGTTCCACCCCTTATATATCTTGGAACAACTGAAGCCTGTGCGTTTGCATCAGACTTGTGTTTTAATTTGAGTTTTGTGGGCAGCCGAGCTGGGTGTGACTATGAACAAACGGATTTGCTCTCTGAGCCTTAGTTTCCCTCATATATGAAGCCGTTGGAGAAAGTGGTTAAAAACAAAATATCTGAAGCCAGAGGGCCTGGATTCAGATTGTGATTTCTCTGCTCACTAGCTATGTGACTGGGAAAGTTCCATAGATTTTCTGTGCCTTGATTTCCCCATCTGTAAAGTGGGGATTATCATAGCACCTACCTCAGAGGAGATTTTGAAATTAAGTGAGGTAATGCACATAAAGCACTTAGCATAATGCTTGACACACAATGAGCATTTAATAAATGTTAGAATGTTATTGTTAATTGTGAAATATGAATAACAGTACCATTTGGAGGACTGTTGTGGTATTAAATGAGAAATATTCATACATCCTAACACGCTTGGGATAATGCCTGGGGTGTGATAGGTTGCCCCTACTCTCTACCCTAAGTTACTTCCCTAGTGAATGCTTTTTTTCTTCTTTTTCTTTTTCCACTTCTCTGTCAGTTTTGATGAGGATATAGGCTGGGCTGGTGACTCTGGGAGCAGGAATGTACATGTTGGCCTCAGTCACTGGTGACAGGATCAAAAGTCTTTGGTTTGCCTCTGGGGGAGAGGTGGATTACGACTCCCCAGGGGTCAGCTTAGGCATTAGCCTGCAGTCACTTCCTGACAGGGAACTACTCTCCCCCAATTTGGTCTCAGGGCAAAAGGCAAAATGGAAAATGCAAGAATGGAAAGAAAACAGGAGCCACAAGGAAGCTGCTGGGAGATGGCTGGGCCACACATTTTGTCATAGGCCAGCCTTTGAGAACTCCTGTGCTGGGTGATCTGAATTATAACCTTACACAGTCATGAATAAGAATTGAACAGAGCTCTCCCTGTCTGAACTCTTTCCTGTGTGTTCCTTCCTTATCCTAAGAGAAAAACAAGAATGAGAGAACAGAAACTAACCAAGCCCAAAAGGACCTCTCTTCATACACACTTCTGTCAAAATGGACACTAGACTGAAAAGTATGTTTCTCCACCAGGTGATTCCAGGACCTGATGGTGAAACGTCAGCATCAGAAAGGACCTTAATTATAATACAGGACATGCTTTCAGATGGGACTTACACCCACTGAGGTACTGCAGCCATTGAGGAGGGGGTGTCTTTGAAGGTGCAAAAATAAATGTGGAGCATTCGATTTAGTTAAAAATTTGGGACAAAACTTTCAGTTTTTTCTTTCTCATGCACTGTTTTTTCCTTTTATGTTTTAGTTTGGGTGACTTATATTGATCTGCTTTTGAATTTCTGATTCTGTAGCTGTAGTTAAGTGATTTGGTAACTATTTTAGATTAAAAAAAGAGACTGCCAGGCTGGAGGCAGTGTCCTTATGAGATGACAACAATGTAGGGGTCAGATGACAAACATGAACATGCAGTTAAGTCACTCTTTGCCAGAAATAATGGACAATTAGCACCCAATTTCATTGGCCAGTCCAAAATTTACAATGAGAGGTCTGTGAAAACATACTGATTTGCAAAATGGTGGATGCTGAGGTGAATGGTGAAAAAACTTTCAACACTTCTCTCATTTTCCACATCTGGACCATCATAGTAATAAACTCTTCTCTGCCACATTGTGAGGGTTTTTGAGAATGACAAATCAGAACCAACAATTTTTTATGTATGTGCTAGGCACTGTTCAAGGCACTGAGTTCTCAGCATATTGGTTGGGGCACAGTTTTCTTATAGACAGAGAGGTCAAGTAAAATAATCATCTAAAAATATCAGAAGTTACTAAAATTCATTTGTACTTTTGTATACATTTTATTAAGGGACTTCTATTATGCAGGGCATCAAGCCCAGAGTAAATGACATTCACCAAAATCTAGAACCATAGATTTTATCTTGGTGGAGTGTTCTGTAATTGCCAGTTAGATCTTTTTGGTTGTTGGTGATGTTGAACTCAGTTATATCCTTGATGATTTTCTGTCTAGTAGTTGTATCAATTGCTGAGAAAAGGGTTGTGAAGTCCATCAGGAGTTGTGGGTTTGTCTATTTCTCCTTTCAGTTCTATCTGTTTTTGCTTTATATATTTTCATGCACTGTTGTTTGGTGCATACACATTTAAGAGTGCTATGTCTTCTTGGTGGACTGACCCTTTAATCATTATGTTACATTCCTCTTTGCCTCTGGTAATTTGATTTGCTCCAAAGTCTACTTTATTTTATAGTAATATTGTCACTCTTACCCTCCTTTGATTAATTTTTGCATGGTGTATTTTTGTATCATTTTACTTTTAACCTCTCTATATCATTATATTTGAAGTTCCTTGCATATAGTTTATAGTCGAGTCATACTTTTTTATCTACTGTGCCAACCTCTGACTTTTAATTAGTATATTCAGACCATTTATATTTAATGCAATTATTGATATATTAAGGGTGATATATGACATTTTATTTGTTTTTGTTTATTGTTTCTGTTTTCCATTGTTCTATTTCCCCTTTCCTGCATTTCTGTGGATTGCATGAACTTTTTTTTTAAGCCAGTCATTTTTTTTTTAAGCAGTGGGAGGTTGTATACCAACTTTAATGACACTAATGTTAATAAGTTCTGATAGCCCACTATCATCAAACCAGCCTATTTGAACATTTTTTAATAGTGGTTTTGAATATATGTTTTTGCATAGTTTTAAAAATATAGTGGTTGCTGTAGGCATTACATATACATATGTAACATTACAGTCTACTGGTGAAACATTTTATCACTTAATGTGAAATGTAAAAATATTACCTCCATTGAGCTTACATACCCTCCTCCATTTATAATTGTCTTATATATTTCCTCTACTTTGAGAAATACGTCATACAGTGTTTTAATTTTAATTCAACCATCAAACATAATTTAGAAAGCTCAAGAGGAGAAGAAACATCTATTGTATTTACCTATATTTTAACTTTTTCCCTATTATTCTTTCTTCTTTCTTGATGGTCTAAGATTTTTTTCTTTCATCCTCTCCTTTCTGCTTATAGAACTTCCTACAGCTTTTCTCATAGAGTAGGTCTTTTGGTGACAAATTCTCTTAGTTTTTATCCGTCTGACAATGCCTTGATTTTTGTTCTATTCCTTGAGGATATTTTTGCTGGCTATAGAATTCTAAGTTAGCAGTTCTTATCTTCTAGCATTTGAAAAATGTTGTGCCACTTCCTTCTGGCTTCTATGATTTTGAATGAGAAAATCTGCTATCATTCAATTTTTTTCTCCTGTAAGCAAGATATCATTTCTCTCTTATTGCTTTCAAGATCTTTTTATTTTTTTGTCATTAGTTTTCATAAGTTTCACCAGAATGTGTTTTAGTATGTATTTTTTTGGGTCTTCCTGTTTGAGGTGTACTCCATTTTTTGAATTTAAAATTTTAGGACAATTTCAGCCATAATTTCTTAGAATATTTTTCAGTTCCACACTTTCTTTTTTCCTTCTAAGACTCCAATGACAGAAATGTTAGATCTTTTGTTATTTTCTCACAGATTCCTGAGGCTGTGTTCTTTTTTAGTCCATTTTCTGACTGTTATTCAGATTGGGGAATTTATTTTGATTTATCTTCAGGTTTACTGATTCTTTCCTGTCACTGTCATTCTGCCATTGAATTAATCTATTGAGATTTTTTTTCAGTTTTTTTTTTGTAATTCTAAAATGTTCATTTTGTTCTTCTTTATATCTTCTGTTTCCTTGCTGGGGCATTCCAGTTTTTCCTTTGCTTCAGGTGTGTTCGTAATAGCTTGTTGGAGCATTTTTATGGTATCTGTTTTGAAATCCTTGTTAGATGACTCCAATATCTGTGTCATCTCCAGGCTGGTGCTTTTTGCTTGCCTTTTCTCATTTAAATTGATATATTTCTGGCTCTTGGTATAAGGGGTGTTTTTCTATTGTATCCTAGACATGCTGGATTTTATGAAACACGGGCAATTATTTAAATATTCTATTCTAGCAGGTCTCTGCTGACACTGAACTAGCAAGATAAAACAGGATGCCACTTAATTACCACCAAATAATGCAGAAGTCCAGGTTTCCTACTCAGCCTCTGCTGACACCATGAGTACAAGAGGAACCTTGTTACCATTGGGCAGGAACCAAAGCCTAGGCTCCTTATTCGACTTCTGCAATTGGTAGATGCCTCATTTTTCCCATGGTATTTGGGTGGAGTAGAGTGAATATCTTCAAAAATGTTTTTGATCTGCTAGGTTGCCCCTTTTCTTATCCTTTGGCTAAAGAGAACAGTATTTTCTTGAGGATTATTTTGTCTACACCTTTTTGTACTTCTAGGTTGTAAAAGCCATAATATATGAAAGATGAAGGAATAAAAAAAATCCAGGAACTTGCCACCGTGTCATTCCTCAAGTCTTGAGGCTCCTAGTCAGTTCTTTTTTCTACCTTTCAGAG
Source organism: Theropithecus gelada (assembly GCF_003255815.1). Lineage (NCBI taxonomy): Eukaryota > Metazoa > Chordata > Mammalia > Primates > Cercopithecidae > Theropithecus > Theropithecus gelada. Next base: position 1,789,684 of record NC_037681.1, read on the forward strand.
TCTTCTTATATTTGTCCTATCAATTATGTCCAGGGTTTTTAGCTGTACTTGGAGGAGTAGGAATAAATGTGTCTATTACATCTTGTCTGGAGCCAGACATCGCTATTCAATAATATTAAAGAATTATTATTAGTTTTTTAGGTGTAATAATAAAATTATGTTTTTAAGGATAGTCCTTTTAGAGATACATACTGAAATATTTACATACAATATAATATGATATCTGGGATTTACTTCAGTGGAGACAGAGGCTGGTGGGGATATAGATTGAACAAGAGTGTTCAGAAGTTGGTAATTATGGAAGTTGAGTAATTATTCAAACTGGAGATTCATTATTCTACACCAGTTTAATTCAATACCAATATATGAGCCATGTATGTAATTTAAAAATTTTCTAGTACTGATATTAAAAAAGAAATAAAAGATATAATTAATTATAATATTTTTAACCAAACATATCCAAAATAATTACTATAAAAATCACTAATGAGATATTTTACATTCTTTTTTTACTGCATTTGGAATTGATGGATATTTTACACTTTTAGCATATCTCAATTTGAACTAGTCATATTTCAAATGCTCAATAACCATGTATGGCTAGTGGTTACTGAATTAGACAAAACAGTTTCATATTTTCTTCTGTTGTTAGTATTTGGAACTTTAAATAATAAAAGTTTATTTTTAAAATCCAGGTCTGAATTCAAATTCTATGCTCTTAACATCTGGCCTCTCCCGTTTATGCTCCTTGCTGTGTGATTGTGGACTCCCTCAGTCGCTGCCCAGTAAAATATGACTCATGAGGATCTCGGAAGAAGCAAAAACCCGGCCATCCTCCTCTAAGTTCTCTGCTGCAGCTTCTTGCCTAGCCTGTTATCCACCTCTACTCTCTGTTGTGTTTTTTAAGTTGGACAGAGTCCATGTACTGCCTCTCCTGCAGCACCTTATATCGTACTCAGCACATAGATCATGTTCCATATATATTTGCCAAATAAATGAATGTTAGGAAGGAAACAAAAGCTGCATCTTGTAAAGTGAGCAATGGTAGAAGGACATTGAGCATATTTGGAATATGTTAGGCATTTTCATACATAATGTCTTGTTGAATTATTGCTAAAAATATGTGACTTAGGTATTAACATCACCACCCTACAAATGAGGAAATATCACAGTGTGGCTGTTAACCAGTCATTAAGTGTTAAAGCCAGACTTCGAATCCACTTCTGTCTGATACCAAAGCTACATCATACCATCTCCCAGGAATTTGCCCAATAACTAGAATGTAATGCAGGCTGTGATCAGTTTTCTATAGTGATCTGGCCTCCCATGCCCTTACTTTTACCATGGTTGACTTCTATCAGCCTGTGGTAACAGAATAATAGGCGCCAAAGATGTCTCTGTGTTAATAATCCCCAGAACCGATGAACGTGTTAGGTTAGACGGTAAAATGGAATTAAGGTTGCAGATGGAATTAAGGTTACTAATTAGATTATCTTAAAATAGGGAGATTATCCTGGATTATCCAAATGGACCCAGTCAAATCACAAAAGTCCTTGAAAGTGGAAGAGGAAATTGGAAGGGAGAACCAAAGAGATGACAGCGGGAGAAGGACTCAGCCTCCAGTTGCTGAAGGAAGCCAAAGGGTGTGGGCAGCCTGTAGAAATAGGAAACATCCAGGAAACAGATTCTCCCCTAGAGCTTCCATAAGAAGCAGCCCTGCTGACACCTTGGTTTTAGCCTAGTGAGGCTCATTGCAGACATCTGATCTCCAGAACTGTAATATAATATGTTTTTATCATTTAAGTCACTAAATTTGTGATAATTTCTTATAACAGCAACAGGGAACTAACATGTAGCCCTGGCCCTGGCCTAGCCCCACTCAATGTTCAGAATGAGCTGCTGTTTCCCTCTGTTGCCCTACGTTTCTCTCAAACCATGATATCCAGCTGGGCACTGGGTGACGGATAGCAGGGGTCTCATTATCTCTGGTATGATCAGGCTCCTTTTTGGTCCCTTTTGCCCAAAGCTCTTGAGGTTTCTGAGGTGTCATTGGCCCCTTTCAGTGGTCTTTGTTTGGTGAGTTCTGCCTGGTGCCCGAACTTTCTGGGGTTGGCTTGGTGTTTTGTTACATTTGCTCTGTTTTCGAGTGGGTAGATCTATCCTAGCCTGCCCTTGGCAATGTTCTGGTGGAATTTCTACAATGACTTGGCATGCATATCACACCTATATCCACTTGATGTGTCCCAGAGCTGAGCTGTCTCCTTGTGGGGCAGAAACATTCTCTTCCCTGCAGAGCTGTATAGAGTAGGAGAAAGGGCCTGGCATCGACTCTCAGAAGGCCTGAGCCCATGGCCCAGATTGGCATGGCCAGCCACCAATCCACTCTGCTTCCTTGGGTGTAAAATGAGATTATAATAATGATACCCATCTCACAGGGTTAACAATTCAATTTAGCTCACAAATCTTTGGAATTGATATACTAATTACTAGTAGTTATTGAGTTTATGCTTTAAATATGCTAAGTATTTTGTGTGTTGTTTAATCATCAAAACAAGTAGGTTTTATAGTTGAAGAAGCAAAAGAAGAAATTTTATTATGCATACACATCCTCTATCTTCTTCCTTCTGATATTTGTTTCAATCTAATAAACAATGGAAAGAATCAATCTTTATATAATTAATTTATAGTGACAATTACTGTTAGAATTGACCTGTACAAACAATAACCAAGAAAGACATTTGATACCAGCAAAAATGGTGCACAGTGAAATCCGGCAGAGAGAAAAACTGAAGAGTCGTATCTTGTGGGAAACATCAAAGCTGTAAAAATTTGATCTAAGAAAAATTGGGAAGTGTAAAAATATTCAATGTCTAATTAAACTGTCAACAGCTAAACCTGTATATGGTAAAATTTGCTATGGATTAAAAATTGACAGAACAATTAAATTTTCTCAGCAAAATTAAGAATTACAGGATCTCACTAGGAAAATTAGACTTGGCAGACATAAAACCACAAAATAAAAATCACAATGTTAGAAGATACGATAAGTATTATTGAATTTGACAAAAATAAAACCCCCATTGATAATTGAATCTTTCATTAAGTTTTACAGCGAAAAGAGAAGAAAACACAAGCCTGATCAAAAATTTTCCATAAAATAAAAATGGAAATGGGAGAGGGAAGTGTATAACTGTGCCATATAGAAAATCAATCTAGAAATTATACTGGCTTAATGAGATTTGTTCCTAAAAATATTCTCTTGGTGAAAATGTATTAATATTAGTATAATTCTATTTTTTAAATTTTCTGTTTATAAATCCAGAGTTCAAATAGCTTCAGGTCAGTATAATGTTGTATCATCTAGATTCAGTGCAGAAAAAGAAAAAAACACTTAGATATTTCAAAAAGAGAGCGTATTGCAGGGAATGAGGTACTTAGAGGAAAGGGGGTGGAGTCAGAGGCCACCACTATACTCTTGGTCAGGCTCCCTGGGAAGTCGCAATCCAGAGGTCAGAAAGCTGCAGGAACCTGCTGCTGCTAGCACAGATGACAGGCGGAGCATGGGAAATATTGCTGGCCACTGTAAAACTCCCATCTGCTAAAGCTGCCAAATCTCTTGCAAATTTGGCCATTGGCAGAACCTTGACCTTGATGGCAAGGGAGTTGGGGAAATGTAGCTCTCAGGCTTCTAGCCTCTGCAGTACACTCGAGTGCATAGAAGGGGGTAGGAACAAACGCAGGCCACCTTTAAACAATATCCAGCACAGGAGGATCAAAATGTCTTGGGTCCAGATAAAGAGTCTCCACAAGGTTAACTTGACCAAGGTCGCTGTTGGAGGCATTGGGGTCGTGGGGATTGATGGAGAGAGTGTCTGTCCTCTCAGAACTCACAGTGGATGGAGGAAGACAGATACAGAGAGTCTCTTATAAAACATGGCAACATTTGCAAAAACGATTAAGCTTGGAGTAAAGCAGCGAGAATGGAGCAATTCACACTTCTTGAAACAGGTGGAGTCAAGGAAAAGCTGGAAACATCAGCAGTCTTTAGTTGGCTGTTGAGAAGTGGCTGCATTCACATGGTGGGGAGAACTGGGGCTTGCCAAGAAGAGGAAACAGCCAGAGCAAAGGTTTGCAGTGTCTTCTGCATTGAACACACCGTGTCCACCATGTCCAACTCACCAACATAGGACTTAGTGAGTAGGGCTGCACTCAGTAACCAGGTTAGAGAAACCACTGTGAGCCAGCTTCCCCAGGAGCATGGTTTTTCAGGGCTGACTTCAATCCTTTCCTCCCCTGCACAAATTCAGCCCTTTATTGTAGTTAATCCACCTTCCAATACCACTTTCTGCTTTTTTGGCTCCAATTTCCCAAACATCCAATGAGTAAATGCTTTTTATAATCTTCCAGATCTTTCAAATCTCTCTCTCTAGTTAGCAGTTCCTGGGGCATGGCTGCTTCAGCTGTTGCAGCACTGAGAGATGGGCTGGATTTTTCCAAGCATAACTAGATTCTCACAGCTCTCTGAGAGGGTCCCTGACCCTGGCCCAACATCCCCACTGATTCCATGGGACTAGATGTTAACTACCTTGAAGAAAAACTGGCTCACTTGAAACTGAAAAATGAAAGTAAAACAAATCATTAAAAGGAATGGCTGCAGAGAACAGAACAGAGCTTACTAAAGCCATTCACATTTGACAACTCTGAAGTGGGTACAATCATGCCCATTTTACAGATGAGACAACTGAGTCCTACCTGGGGAGAAAGTGGTACAGTTTACCACTTAAGTGATAAATTTAAGTCCTCTGCTTCTGAGTCTAGTGCTCTTCCAACTGAGCCACATGACAAACCTCTCATTTGATAGTCCTTGTCACCTATCTTCTTTGATGTTCAACCTTGGAAGAATGTACTATAGTTAATTTCTAAATAGGGACACTTTTGATGGTGACCAGTGGCAAACTGGATGAGGTATCAGGACAAAAGATGCGAGCCTAACTATCCTAGTCAAACTGGGCTGTACGTGTACTGGCCTGCACCCTATTATATTGGGTAGAATTTGACATGCAGAAGGAAAAAAGATGCATGCACATCATCTATCTAGAAAAACAAAGGTGTGGGCAGATTTGTCCTAGACAGAGTTCAGGACACGGGTTAGTTCTAGGCATCTCTGAGAAGGGCCCACTACATCCCATCCTGCTTCCCGTGAGGGCTTCAAGATCATTCATGGAAGGCCTTTACCTGGGTACCTGGCTTCTCTGCCAGGCAGCTCACTCCCCACACAAATCTATTCTTCTCCTTGCTGTAATCTCCATTAATATTCTGGTCTGAACTGCGTCCTGTAAGGAGGCAGCAGGAAGCTCTGCCTGGATTAGCCAGGCAGAGTGAGACTCTCAGGGGACAAAAGACATCCAAATCTTGCAGGTGTGGGCTGAATCCCAAGTCTGCTTGGCAGAAGGAAAGCTCCGGAGGTTTCCAGGGATATGCACATTCTCTCTCTCTTTCTCTGTCTCTCTCTCTCTCTCTCTCTCTCTCTCTCTCTCTCACACACACACACACACACACACACACACACACTCAAGCATAAGATCTTTCCTTAAGGTTTGAAAAGTTAGATTCATGAGGTATGATGGAGTATATCAAGCCTCACTGAAGAACACTTGCAAGTTCCTACCTCAGCTGTGGGTAACCTGAGCTGGCTGGATGATATGACTACTAAAATCCTAGGTTAGGCTCCTGCTTTTGAAGCTTATAGCTCTGCGAACCTGGGTCACTTTGGTTCTCTGAGATTCAGCTCCACCACCTGTAAAATAAAAATTATATTTAGTTCATTGAGTTGTTGAAGGATTGACTGGCATATTTATGGGAATACATGGTATGATGGTTAATACTGAGTGTCAAGTTGATTGGATTGAAGGATGTAAAGTATTGATCCTGGGTTTCTCTGTGAGGGCATTGCCAAATAGATTAACATTTGAGTCTGTGGGCTGGGAAAGGCAGACCCACCCTCAATCTGGGTGGGCACCATCTAATCAGCTGCCAGTGAATATAAAGCAGAAAAAAATGTAAAAAGGCTAAACTTGCCAGCCTTCCAGTCTACATCTTTCTCCTATAGTGGGTGTTTCCTGACCTCGAACATCGGACTCCAAGCTCTTCAGTTTTGGGATTCAGACTGGCTTTTTTTGCTCCTCAGCTTGCAAATGGCCTATTGTGGGACCTTGTGATTGTGTCAGTTAATATTTAATAAACTTCCCATTTATATCTATCTATCTATCTATCTATCTATCTATCTATCTATCGATCGATCTATCTTATTAGTCTGTCCCTCTAGAGAACCCTGACTAATACAGATTTTGGTACCAGAAGTGGTTCTACAGGAACAGAATATTAAGGATGAAGTTCTTTAGTTGGTTTTGGGGTTTCTGGAATTGGCTGCTTAATATGATTAGAACCAAAAATGCTAAGGACTCTACTAATAGTACTGAGAACACTTATAGTCCTTGGCATGAACTGTTTAGAGAGTTATGCAAAATAAATGCATTTGACACTTCTGATTCACTGCTCATGAGAGCCAAGGAGTTTAGTGACTCTGTACATAATACCTTTGGCCATATGTGGAGAACCAAAGAACATAGTGAAGCTGGTTGGTTGCTCCTAAGTTCACTGGACAAAGTGATGAAAGAAAATGATGAACTCAGGGATTCTAATCTCCAGCATCAGAAGCAGATACTGAGCCTCAAATCTGCTAAAATTGCCCTGAGTGAGAGTCTCATCTGCTGTAGAGAAAGAGCTGAAATTGTGGAAAAACAGACACAAGCTCTTATCATGTGAGTGGCTGACCTGCAACGAAAGGTGCATGCACAGCCCCACCAGCTGTCTACTGTTAAAGTGAGGGTGTTAATTGGAAAAGAATGGGACCCTGCATGTGGGAGAACCCTGATGAAACTGGGGACACTGAGTTTGTAAACTCTGATGAACCTTTTTTTTTTTTTGCCAGATGACAGCTTCCCCATCCCCAGAAGTGACAACATGTCTCTCTGACTCCTGCTGCCATCAGCCTTTCCACCTTTGTCTGAAGAGATAAACCCTGCACTGCCTGAGGCAACAGTGATGGCCTCCCTTGAGGCAGTTGCCAGGCAAGATAATGTAGGTTCTCCTCAGGAGCCACCTTCAACACTCTTGTATGCTTTTAGACCTATAACTGGACTCCTAGAGGTGAAGCTGAGAGTGTGACCCAGGAAGAGGTGCGCTTGAGTTTTCTAATTTATATAAGCAGACATCTGGAGAACAGGCATGGGAATGGATGTTAAGGATCTGGGATAATGGTGGAAGGAACATAGAGCTGGAGCTGGTTAAATTTATCGATTTAGGCATACTAAGTAGGGACTCTGCATTTAATATTGCAGCCCAGGGAATTAAAAAAAGGTTCTAATAGTTTATTTGCTAGATGAGCTGAAATCTGGATTAAAAGATGGCCCACTCTGCACAAGTCAGAAATGCCTGGTCTCCCTTGTTTTGATGTAGACGAAGGGATCCAAAGACTTAGGGAGAGTGGGATGGTGGAGTGGATTAGTCACTTTAGACCTACTCATCCCAGCTAGGAGCGTCCAGAAGATATATCCTTAACCAATGCCTTGCAAAATAGATTTGTTAAGGCAGCACCAGCATCTTTGAGAGCCCCATAATGGCTCTTCTCTGTATGTCAGATCTAAGAGTGGGAAACACAGTCACTCAACTACAAAATTTAAATGCAATGGGAATAATTGAATCCCGAGGTGGCAGGAACCAAGTGGCAGCACTCAACCATCAAAGGCAAGGTGGGCCTAAGGTAATGGACAGCAGAGGCAAAGCAGCAATCAGTATAGTCTGACTTGTATAGAGCTCTGGCACTGGCTAATTAATCACAGTGTTTCTAGAAGTGAAATTGATAGGAAGCCTACTGCATTCCTATATTCCTATTTGAGTTATATAAGCAGAAAACTACTAGGTCGAATGGACAGAAGACTAATTTGAATTATAAAAACAGAGAATCACCTCCCCTCAATCAATTTCCAGACTTGAGCCAGTTTACAGACCCAGAAGTTCTTGAACAAAGGGGAGGCCAGGTCCCCTTAAGGAAGGACCCCACTACACTACTGACAATTTATGCTGTCAATCTTTCTCCCATACTTCCCCAAGGAGACCTCTGGCCTTTTACCAGGATAACTGTGCACTGGGAAAGGAAAATGATCAGACATTTCAGGGACTACTGGACAATGGCTCTGAGCTGACATTGATTCCAGGGGACCCAAAATGTCATTGTGGTGCTCCAGTTAAAGTAGGGGCTTATGGAGGTCAGGTAACTAATGGAGTTTTCACTCAGGTCTGACTTACAGTGGGTCCAGTGGGCCGCCAGACTCATCCTGTGGTCATTTCCCCGGTGCCAGAATGCATAATAGGCATAGACATACTTAGCAGCTGGAAGAACCCCCACATGGGCTCTCTGACTGGCAGAGTGAGCACTATTATGGTGGGAAAGGCCAAATGGAAGCCATTAGAGCTGCCTGTACCTAGAAAAATAGTAAATCAAAAACAATATCGTAACCCTGGAGGGATTGCAGAGATTAGTGCCACCATCAGGGACTTGAAAGATGCAGGGATGGTGATTCCCACCACATCCTGGTTCAACTCTCCCATTTGGCCTATGCAGAAGACAGATAGATCTTGGAGAATGACAGTGGATTATCGTAAGCTTAAGCAAGTGATGACTCCAACTGCAGCTATTGTACTAGATGTGGTTTCATTGCCTGAGCAAATTAACACATCTCCTTGTACCTGGTATGCAGCCATTGACTTGGCCAATGCCTTTTTCTCCATTCCTGTCCATAAGGCCCACCAGAAGCAATTTGCTGTCAGCAGGCAAGGCCAGCAATATACCTTTACTGTCCTAGTTCAGGGGTGTATCAACTCTCTGGCTTTGCATCATAATCTCATTCAGAGATACCTTGATCGCTTTTTGCTTCCACAAGATATCACAGTTGTCCATTACATTGATGACATTATGCTGATTGGATCCAGTGAGCAAGAAGTGGCAAACACACTGGACTTATTGGTGAGATATTTGCATTCCAGAGGATGGGAAATAAATCCAACTAAAATTCAGGGAACTTCTACCTCAGTAAAATTTCTAGGAGTCCAGTGGTGTGGGGCCTGTTAGGAGATCGAGATCATCCTGGCTAACACAGTGAAACCCCGTCTCTACTAAAAAACACAAAAATCTAGCCGGGCGAGGTGGCGGGCGCCTGTAGTCCCAGCTACTCGGGAGGCTGAGGCAGGAGAATGGCGTGAACCCGGGAGGCGGAGCTTGCAGTGAGCTGAGATCCGGTCACTGCACTCCAGCCTGGGCCACAGAGCGAGACTCCGCCTCAAAAAAAAAAAAAAAAAAAGAAATTCCTTTTAAGGTGAAGAATAAGTTGCCGCATTTGGCCCCTCCTACAACCAAGAAAGGGGCACAACGCCTAGTGGGGCTATTTGGAATTTGGAGGCAACACATTCTTCATTTGGGTGTGTTACTCTAGCCTATTTATTGAGTGACCCAAAAGGCTGCCAGTTTTGAGTGGGGTCCAGAACAGGAGAAGGCTCTGTAACAGGTCTAGGCTGCTGTGCAAACTGCTCTGCCATTTGGGCCGTATGACCCAGCAGATCCAGTGGTGCTTAAGGTGTCAGTGGCAGATAGGAATACTGTTTGGAGCTTTTGGCAGGCCCCCACAGGTGAATCACAGCAGAAATCTTTAGGATTTTGGAGCAAGACCCTGCCATCTTCTGCAGATAGCTACTCTCCTTTTGAGAGACAGCTCTTGGCCTGTTATTGGGCTTTGGTGGAAACCGAACGTTTGATGATTGGTCATCAAATCACCATATGACCTGAACTGCTTATTATGAACTGGGTGCTTTCTGACCCATCTAGCCATAAAGTGGGTTGTGTACCAGCATTCCATCATCAACTGGAAGTGGTATATACGTGATTGAGTTTGAGCAGGTCCTGAAGACACAAGTAAGTTACATGAGGAAGTGGCTCAAATGCCCATGGTCTCCACTCTTGCCACCCTGCCTTCTCTCCCCCAGCCTGCACTGATGGCCTCATGAGGAGTTCCCTATGATCAGTTGACAGAGGAAGAGAAGACTAGGGCCTGGTTCACAGATGGTTCTGCATGATATGCAGGCACCACCCAAAAGTGGACAGCTGCAGCACTACAGCTCCTTTCTAGGACATCCCTGAAAAACAGCAGTGAAGGGCAGTCCTCCCAGTGGACAGAACTTTGAGCAGTGCACCTGTTGTGCACTTTGCATGGAAAGAGAAATTTCCAGATGTGTGATTATGTGCTGATTCATGGGCTATAGCCAATGGTTTAGCTGGATGGTCAGGGACTTGGAAGAAGCATGACTGGAAAGTTGGTGACAAAGAAATTTGGAGAAGAGGTCTGTGGATGATCCTCTCTGAGTGGTCAAAAACTGTGAAGATATTTGCATCCCATGTGAGTGCTCACCAATGGGTGACCTCAGCAGAGGAGGATTTTAATAATCAAGTGGATAGGATGACCCGTTCTGTAGACACCACTCAGCCTCTCCCCAGCCACTCCTGTTATTGCCCAATGGGCCCATGAACAAAATGGCGATTGTGGCAGGGATGGAGGTTACACATGGGCTCAGCAGCATGGACTTCTGCTCACCAAGGATGACCTGGCTACAGCTACTGCTGAGTACTTAATTTGCCAGCAGCAGAGACCAACAGTGCGCCCTCGATATGGCACCATTCCTCAGGGTGATCAGCCAGCTACTTGGTGGCAGGTTGATTACATTGGGCCTCTTCCATCATGGAAAGGACAGATGTTTTTCCTCACTGTAATAGACACTTACTTCAGAAATGGGTTTGCCTATCCTGCACACGATACTTCTACCAAAACTACCATCCATGGACTCACGGAATGCCTTATCCACCATCATGATATTCCACACAGCATTTCCTCTGACCAAGGCACAAATTTTATGGCTAAAGAAGTGCAGCAGTGGGCTCATGCTCATGGAATTCTCTGGTCTTACCATGTTCCTCATCGTCCTGAAGCAGCTGCATTGATAGAAGGGTGAAATGGCCTTTTGAAGTCACAATTGCAAAGCCAACTAGTGACAATACTTTGCAGGGCTGGGGCAAAGTTCTTCAGAAGGCCATATATGCTCTGAAGCAGCATCCAATATATGGTGCTGTCTCTCCCATAGCCAGGATTCACGGGTCCAGGAATCAAGAGGTGGAAGTGGAAGTGGCATCACTCACCATCACCCCTAGTGATCCACCAGTAAAATTTTTGCTTCCTGTTCCCACGACATTACGTTCTACTGGCATAGACATCTTATTTCCAGAGGGAGGAATGCTGCCACCAGGAGACCCAACAACAATTCCATTAAACTGGAAGTTAAGATTGCCACCTGGACACTTTGGGCTCCTCCTACCTTTAAATCAGCAGGCTAAGAAGGGAGTTATAGTCCAGGTGATTTACCCAGACTATCAAGACGAAATCAGTCTACTATTCCACAACAGAAGTAAGAAAGAATATGCATGGAATACTGGAGATCCATTGGGATGTCTCTTAGTATTACTATGCCCTGTGATTCAGGTCAATGGGAAACTACAATGGCCCAATCCAAGCAGGACTACAAATTGCCCAGGCCCTTCAGGAATGAAGTTTTGTGTCACTCCACCAAGAAAAAACCCACCACCTGCTGAGGTGCTTGCTGAAGGCAAAGGGAATACAGAATATGTAGTAGAAGAATGTAGTCATGAATACCAACTATGACATGTAACCAGTTGCAGAAATGAGGACTGCAATTGTCATGAGCATTTCCTCCTTGTTTTGTTAAAAACATGCTTGTTGGCCAGGCACGGTGGCTCACACCTGTAATCCCAGAACTTTGGGAGGCTGAGATGGGCAGATCACAAGGTCAGGAGATTGAGACCATCCTGGCTAACATGGTGAAACCCCGTCTCTACTAAAAATACCAAAAAAATTAGCCGGGTGTGGTGGTGGGCACCTGTGGTCCCAGCTACTCGGGAGGCTGAGGCAGAAGAATGGCCTGAACCTGTGAGGTGGAGCTTGCAGTGAGCCAAGATCACACCACTGCACTCCAACCTGGGTGACAGAGCAAGACTCTGTCTCAAAAAAAAAAAAAAAAAGTTTGTGCATGTATACACTTGTACTAAGAAAATATCTTCATTTTATTTCCTTTTTCCTTTTTCATGTGACATAAGATTTGTTGACTTTATAGATGGCCAAATAGGAACAGCTCCAGTCTACAGCTCCCAGTGTGAGCAATGCAGAAGATGGGTGATTTCTGCATTTCCAACTGAGGTACCAGGTTTATCTCACTGAGACTTGTCAGACAGTGGGTGCAGGACAGTGGGTGCAGCCCACCGAGTGTAAGCCAAAGCAAGGCGAGGCATCGCCTCACCTGGGAAGCACAAAGGGTCAGGAAATTCCCTTTCCTAGCCAAGGGAAGCTGTGACAGATGGCACCTGGAAAATCAGGTCACTCCCACCCTAATACTGCACTTTTCCAATGGTCTTAGCAAACAGCACACCAGGAGATTATATCCTGCGCCTGGCTCGGAGGGTCCCATGCCCATGGAGCCTTGCTCATTGCTAGTGCAGCAGTCTAAGATGGAACTGCAAGGCAGCAGAGAGGCTGGGGGAGGGGCGCCCACCATTGCTGAGGTTTGAGTAGGTAAACAAAGCAGCCAGGAAGCTCGAACTGGGTGGAGCCCACTGCAGCTCAAGGAGGCCTGCCTGCCTCTGTAGACTCCACCTCTGGGGGCAGGGCATAGCTGAACAAAAGCCAGCAGAAACTTCTGCAGACTTAAATGTCCCTGTGTGACAGCTTTGAAGAGAGTAGTTGTTCTCCCAGTACGGAGTTGGATATCTGAGAACAGACAGATTGCCTCTTCAAGTGGGTCCCTAAGCCCTGAGTAGCCTAACTGGGAGGCACCCCCAAGTAGGGACCAACTGACACCTCATACGGCTGGGTGCCCCCCTGAGATGAAGCTTCCAGAGGAACGATCAGGCAGAAACATTTGCTGTTCTGCAATATTTGTTGTTCTGCAACCTCTGCTGGTGATACCCAGACAAACAGGGTCTGGAGTGGACCTCCAGCAAACTCCAACAGACTGGAGTGGACCTCCAGCAAACTCCAACAGACTTGAAACTGAGGGTCCTGACTGTTAGAAGGAAAACTAACAAACAGAAAGGACATCCACACCAAAACCCCATCTGTATGTCACCATCATCAAAGACCAAAGGTAGAAAACCACAAGATGGGGAGAAACCAAAGCAGAAAAGCTGAAAATTCTAAAAATCAGAGCACCTCTTCTCCTCCAAAGGAATGCAGTTCCTTGCCAGCAATGAAACAAAGCTGGATAGAGAATGACTTTGATGAGTTGAGAGAAGAAGGCTTCAGATGATCAAACTTCTCTGAGCTAAAGGAAGGTGTTTGAACCCATTGCAAGAAGCTAAAAACCTTGAAAAAAGATTAGACAAACAGCTAACTAGAATAACCAGTGTAGAGAAGACGTTAAATGACTTGATGGAGCTGAAAACCATGGCATGAGAACTATGTGACGCATGCACAAGCTTCAGTAGCCAATTTGATCAACTGGAAGAAAGGGCATCAGTGATTGAAGATCAAATGAACGAAATGAAGTGAGAAGAGAAGTTTAGAGAAAAAAGAGTAAAAGAAACAAACAAAGCCTCCAAGAAATATGGGACTGTGAAAAGACCAAATCTACGTCTGATTGGTGTACCTGAAAGTGACAGGGAGAATGGAACCAAGTTGGAAAACACTCTTCAGGATATCATCCAGGAGAACTTCCCCAACCTAGCAAGGCAAGCCAACATTCAAATTCAGGAAATACAGAGAACACCACAAAGATACTCCTCGAGAAGAGCAACTCCAACACACATAATTGTCAGATTTATCAAAGTTGAAATGAAGGAAAAAATGTTAAGGGCAACCAGAGAAAAAGGTCGGGTTACCCACAAAGGGAAGCCCATCAGACTAACAGAGGATCTCTCAGCAGAAACTCTACAAGCCAGAAGAGAGTGGGGGCCAATATTCAACATTCTTAAAGAAAAGAATTTTCAACCCAGAATTTCATATCCAGTCAAACTAAGATTCATAAGTGAAGGAGAAATAAAATCCTTTACAGACAAGCAAATGCTGAGAGATTTTGTCACCATCAGGCCTGCCTTACAAGAGCTCCTGAAGGAAGCACTAAACATGGAAAGGAACAACCAGTACCAGCCACTGCAAAAACATGCCAAATTGTAAAGACCATCGATGCTAGGAAGAAACTGCATCAACTAACTAGCAAAATAACCAGTTAATATCATAATGATAGGATCAAATTCACACATAACAATATTAACCTTAAATGTAAATGGGCTAAATGCTCCAATTAAAAGACACAGACTGGCAAATTGGATAGAGTCAAGACCCACCAGTGTGCTGTATTCAGGAGCCCCATCTCACGTGCAGAGACACACATAGGCTCAAAATAAAGGGATGGAGGAAGATCTACCAAGCAAATGGAAAACAAAAAAAGGCAGGGGTTGCAATCCTAGTGTCTGATAAAACAGACTTTCAACCAACAAAGATCAAAAGAGACAAAGAAGGCCATTACATAATGGTAAAGGGATCAATTCAACAAGAAGAGCTAACTACCCTAAATATATATGTGCCCAATACAGGAGCACCCAGATTCATAAAGCAAGTCCTTAGAGACCTACAAAGAAACTTAGACTCCCATACAATAATAATAGGAGATTTTAACACCCCACTGTCAACTGAGACAGAAAGTTAACAAGGATATCTAGGAACTGAACCCAGATCTGCACCAAGCAGACCTAATAGACATCTATAGAACTCTCCACCCCAAATCAACAGAATATACATTCTTCTTAGCACCACATTGCACTTATTCCAAAATTGACTACATAGTTGGAAGTAAAGCTCTCCTCAGCAAATGTAAAAGAACAGAAATTACAACAAACTGTCTCTCAGACCACAGTGCAATCAAACTAGAACTCAGGATTAAGAAACTCACTTAAAACTGCTCAACTGTGCCTCTACCCAGCTGCCAACCATCTGGGAAGCAAGGAGCACCTCTGCCTGGCCACCCCATCTGGGAAGTGAGGAGTGCCTCTGCCCAGCTGCTCACTGTCTGAGAAGTGAGGAGCACCTGTTACCAGCCACCCCATCTGGGAAGGGAGGAGTGCCTCTGCCTGGCTGCCTGGGTTGAGATGATGGGGCTTCATCCCTGGGATGCAAGGCTGGTTCAACATACACAAATCAATAAATGTAATCCATCATATAAACAGAACCAAAGACAAAAACCACATGATTATCTCAATAGATACAGAAAAGGCCTTTGAGAAAATTCAATAGCCTATCATGCTACAAACTCTCAATAAATTAGGTATTGATGGGAAGCATCTCAAAATAATAAAAGCTATTTATGACAAACCTACAGCCAATATCTTACTGATTGAGCAAAAACTAGAAGCATTCCCTTTGAAAACTGGCACAAGACAGGGATGCCCTCTCTCACCACTCCTATTCAATATAGTGTTGGAAGTTCTGGTCAGGGTAATCAGGCAGGAGAAAGAAATAAAGGGTATTAAATTAGCAAAAGAGGAAGTCAAATTGTCCCTGTTTGCAGATGACATGATTGTATATTTAGAAAACTCCAACGTCTCATCCCAAAATCTCCTTAAGCTGATAAGCAACTTCAGCGAAGTCTCAGGATACAAAATCAATGTGCAAAAATCACAAGCATTCCTATACACCAATAACAAACAGAGAGCCAAATCATGAGTGAACTCCCATTCACAATAGCTTTAAAGAGGATAAAATACCAGGGGGGCGGAGCAAGATGGCCGAATAGGAACAGCTCCAGTCTCCAACTCCCAGCACTAGCGACACAGAAGACTGGTGATTTCTGCATTTTCAACTGAGGTACTGGGTTCATCTCACTAGGGTGTGCCAGACAATTGGTGCTGGTCAGCTGCTGCAGCCCGACCAGCGAGAGCTGAAGCAGGGCGAGGCATCGCCTCACCTGGGAAGCGCAAGGGGAAAGGGAATCCCTTTTCCTAGCCAGGGAACTGAGACACACAACACCTGGAAAATCGGGTAATTCCCACCCCAATACTGCGCTTTAAGCAAACAGGCACACCTGGAGATAATATCCCACACCTGGCCGGGAGGGTCCCATGCCCACGGAGCCTCCCTCATTGCTAGCACAGCAGTCTGCGATCTCCCGGGCTGGGGGAGGGGCGCCTGCCATTGCTGAGGCTTAAGTAGGTAAACAAACCCGCTGGGAAGCTCGAACTGGGTGGAGCTCACAGCAGCTCAAGGAAACCTGCCTGTCTCTGTAGACTCCACCTCTGGGGACAGGGCACAGATAACAACAAAAGCAGCAGAAACCTCTGCAGACGCAAACGACTCTGTCTGACAGCTTTGAAGAGAGCAGTGGATCTCCCAACACAGAGGTTGAGATCTGAGAAGGGACAGACTGCCTGCTCAAGTGGGTCCCTGACCCCTGAGTAGCCTAACTGGGAGACATCCCGCACTAGGGGCAGTCTGACACCCCACACCTCACAGGGTGGAATACACCCCTGAGAGGAAGCCTCCAAAGCAAGAATCAGACAGGTACACTCGCTGTTCAGCAATATTATATCTTCTGCAGCCTCTGCTGCTGACACCCAGGCAAACAGGGTCTGGAGTGGACCTCAAGCAATCTCCAACAGACCTACAGCTGAGGGTCCTGACTGTTAGAAGGAAAACTATCAAACAGGAAGGACACCTACACCAAAACCCCATCAGTACATCACCATCATCAAAGACCAGAGGCAGATAAAACCACAAAGATGGGGAAAAAGCAGGGCAGAAAAGCTGGAAATTCAAAAAATAAGAGTGCATCTCCCCCGGCAAAGGAGCACAGCTCATCGCCAGCAACGGATCAAAGCTTGACGGAGAATGACTTCGACGAGATGAGAGAAGAAGGCTTCAGTCCATCAAACTTCTCAGCTAAAGGAGGAATTACGTACCCAGTGCAAAGAAACTAAAGATCTTGAAAAAAAAGTGGAAGAATTGATGGCTAGAGTAATTAATGCAGAGAAGGTCATAAACGAAATGAAAGAGATGAAAACCATGACACGAGAAATAAGTGACAAATGCACAAGCTTCAGTAACTGACTCGATCAACTGGAAGAAAGAGTATCAGCGATTGAAGATCAAATGAATGAAATGAAGCGAGAAGAGAAACCAAAAGGAAAAAGAAGAAAAAGAAATGAACAAAGCCTGCAAGAAGTATGGGATTATGTGAAAAGACCAAATCTACGTCTGATTGGGGTGCCTGAAAGTGAGGGAGAAAATGGAACCAAGTTGGAAAACACTCTTCAGGATATCATCCAGGAGAACTTCCCCAACCTAGTAGGGCAGGCCAACATTCAAATCCAGGAAATACAGAGAACACCACAAAGATACTCCTCGAGAAGAGCAACTCCAACACACATAATTGCCAGATTCACCAAAGTTGAAATGAAGGAAAAAATCTTAAGGGCAGCCAGAGAGAAAGGTCGGGTTACCCACAAAGGGAAGCCCATCAGACTCACAGCAGATCTCTCGGCAGAAACTCTACAAGCCAGAAGAGAGTGGGGGCCAATATTCAACATTCTTAAAGAAAAGAATTTTAAACCCAGAATTTCATATCCAGCCAAACTAAGTTTCATAAGTGAAGGAGAAATACAATCCTTTACAGATAAGCAAATGCTTAGAGATTTTGTCACCACTAGGCCTGCCTTACAAGAGACCCTGAAGGAAGCACTCAACATGGAAAGGAACAACCAGTACCAGCCATTGCAAAAACATGTCAAAATGTAAACACCATCGAGGCTAGGAAGAAACTGCATCAACTAACGAGCAAAATAACCAGTTAATATCATAATGGCAGGATCAAGTTCACACATAACAATATTAACCTTAAATGTAAATGGGCTAAATGCTCCAATTAAAAGACATAGACTGGCAAACTGGATAAAGAGTCAAGACCCATCAGTCTGCTGTATTCAGGAGACCCATCTCACATGCAGAGACATACATAGGCTCAAAATAAAGGGATGGAGGAAGATTTACCAAGCAAATGGAGAACAAAAGAAAGCAGGGGTTGCAATACTAGTCTCTGATAAAATAGACTTTAAACATCAAAGATCAAAAGAGACAAAGAAGGCCATTACATAATGGTAAAGGGATCAATTCAACAGGAAGAACTAACTATCCTAAATATATATGCACCCAATACAGGAGCACCCAGATTCATAAAGCAAGTCCTTAGAGACTTACAAAGAGACTTAGACTCCCATACAATAATAATGGGAGACTTCAACACTCCACTGTCAACATTAGACAGATCAACGAGACAGAAAGTTAACAAGGATATCCAGGAATTGAACTCATCTCTGCACCAAGCAGACCTAATAGACATCTATAGAACTCTTCACCCCAAATCAACAGAATATACATTCTTCTCAGCACCACATCGCACTTATTCCAAAATTGACCACATAATTGGAAGTAAAGCACTCCTCAGCAAATGTACAAGAACAGAAATTATAACAAACTGTCTCTCAGACCACAGCGCAATCAAACTAGAACTCAGGACTAAGAAACTCAATCAAAACCGCTCAACTACATGGAAACTGAACAACCTGCTCCTGAATGACTACTGGGTACATCACGAAATGAAGGCAGAAATAAAGATGTTCTTTGAAACCAATGAGAACAAAGATACAACATACCAGAATCTCTGGGACACATTTAAAGCAGTGTGTAGGGGGAAATTTATAGCACTAAATGCCCACAAGAGAAAGCAGGAAAGATCTAAAATTGACACTCTAACATCGCAATTAAAAGAACTAGAGAAGCAAGAGCAAACACATTCGAAAGCTAGCAGAAGGCTAGAAATAACTAAGATCAGAGCAGAACTGAAGGAGATAGAGACACAAAAAACCCTCCAAAAAATCAATGAATCCAGGAGTTGGTTTTTTGAAAAGATCAACAAAATTGACAGACCACTAGCAAGACTAATAAAGAAGAAAAGAGAGAAGAATCAAATTGACGCAATAAAAAATGATACAGGGGATATCACCACTGACCCCACAGAAATACAAACTATCATCAGAGAACACTATAAACACCTCTATGCAAATAAACTAGAAAATCTAGAAGAAATGGATAATATCCTGGACACTTACATTCTTCCAAGACTAAACCAGGAAGAAGTTGAATCCCTGAATAGACCAACAGCAGGCTCTGAAATTGAGGCAATAATTAATAGCCTACCAACGAAAAAAAGTCCAGGACCAGATGGATTCACAGCTGATTTCTACCAGAGGTATAAGGAAGAGCTGGTACCATTCCTTCTGAAACTATTCCAATCAATAGAAAAAGAGGGAATCCTCCCTAACTCATTTTATGAGGCCAACATCATCCTGATACCAAAGCCTGGCAGAGACACAACAAAAAAAAGAGAATTTTAGACCAATATCCCTGATGAACATCGATGCAAAAATCCTCAATAAAATACTGGCAAACCGGATTCAGCAACACATCAAAAAGCTTATCCACCATGATCAAGTGGGCTTCATCCCTGGGATGCAAGGCTGGTTCAACATTCGCAAATCAATAAACATAATCCAGCATATAAACAGAACCAAAGACAAGAACCACATGATTATCTCAATAGATGCAGAAAAGGCTTTTGACAAAATTCAACAGCCCTTCATGCTAAAAATGCTCAATAAATTCGGTATTGATGGAACGTACCTCAAAATAATAAGAGCTATTTATGACAAACCCACAGCCAATATCATACTGAATGGGCAAAAACTGGAAAAATTCCCTTTGAAAACTGGCACAAGACAGGGATGCCCTCTCTCACCACTCCTATTCAACATAGTGTTGGAAGTTCTGGCTAGGGCAATCAGGCAAGAGAAAGAAATCAAGGGTATTCAGTTAGGAAAAGAAGAAGTCAAATTGTCCCTCTTTGCAGATGACATGATTGTATATTTAGAAAACCCCATCGTCTCAGCCCAAAATCTCCTTAAGCTGATAAGCAACTTCAGCAAAGTCTCAGGATACAAAATTAATGTGCAAAAATCACAAGCATTCTTATACACCAGTAACAGACAAACAGAGAGCCAAATCATGAATGAACTTCCATTCACAATTGCTTCAAAGAGAATAAAATACCTAGGAATCCAACTTACAAGGGATGTAAAGGACCTCTTCAAGGAGAACTACAAACCACTGCTCAGTGAAATTAAAGAGGACACAAACAAGTGGAAGAACATACCATGCTCATGGATAGGAAGAATCAATATCGTGAAAATGGCCATACTGCCCAAGGTTATTTATAGATTCAATGCCATCCCCATCAAGCTACCAATGAGTTTCTTCACAGAATTGGAAAGAACTGCTTTAAAGTTCATATGGAACCAAAAAAGACCCCGCATTGCCAAGGCAATCCTAAGTCAAAAGAACAAAGCTGGAGACATCACACTACCTGACTTCAAACTCTACTACAAGGCTACAGTAACCAAAACAGCATGGTACTGGTACCAAAACAGAGATATAGACCAATGGAACAGAACAGAGTCCTCAGAAATAATATCACACATCTACAGCCATCTGATCTTTGACAAACCTGAGAGAAACAAGAAATGGGGAAAGAATTCCCTATTTAATAAATGGTGCTGGGAAAATTGGCTAGCCATAAGTAGAAAGCTGAAACTGGATCCTTTCCTTACTCCTTATACGAAAATTAATTCAAGATGGATTAGAGACTTAAATGTTAGACCTAATACCATAAAAACCCTAGAGGAAAACCTAGGTAGTACCATTCAGGCCATAGGCATGGGCAAAGACTTCATGTCTAAAACACCAAAAGCAACGGCAGCAAAAGCCAAAATTGACAAGTGGGATCTCATTAAACTAAAAAGCTTCTGCACAGCAAAAGAAACTACCATCAGAGTGAACAGGCAACCTACAGAATGGGAGAAAATTTTTGCAATCTACTCATTTGACAAAGGGCTAATATCCAGAACCTACAAAGAACTCAAACAAATTTACAAGAAAAAAACAAACAACCCCATCAAAAAGTGGGCAAAGGATATGAACAGACATTTCTCAAAAGAAGACATTCATACAGCCAACAGACACATGAAAAAATGCTCGTCATCACTGGTCATCAGAGAAATGCAAATCAAAACCACAATGAGATACCATCTCACACCAGTTAGAATGGCAATCATTAAAAAGTCAGGAAACAACAGGTGCTGGAGAGGACGTGGAGAAATAGGAACACTTTTATACTGTTGGTGGGATTGTAAACTACTTCAACCATTATGGAAAACAGTATGGCGATTCCTCAAGGATCTAGAACTAGCAATACCATTTGACCCAGCCATCCCATTACTGGGTATATACCCAAAGGATTATAAATCATGCTGCTATAAAGACACATGCACACGTATGTTCATTGTGGCACTATTCACAATAGCAAAGACTTGGAATCAACCCAAATGTCCATCAGTGACAGACTGGATTAAGAAAATGTGGCACATATACACCATGGAATACTATGCAGCCATAAAAAAGGATGAGTTTGTGTCCTTTGTAGGGACATGGATGCAGCTGGAAACCATCATTCTTAGCAAACTATCACAAGAACAGAAAACCAAACACCGCATGTTCTCACTCATAGGTGGGAACTGAACAATGAGATCACTTGGACTCGGGAAAGGGGACATCACACACCGGGGCCTATTATGGGGAGGGGGAAGGGGGGAGGGATTGCATTGGGAGTTATACCTGATGTAAATGACAAGTAGTTGGGTGCTGACGAGTTGATGGGTGCAGCACAGCAACATGGCACAAGTATACATATGTAACAAACCTGCACATTATGCACATGTACCCTAGAACTTAAAGTATAATAATAATAAAAAATAAAAAAATTTAAAAAATTAAAAAAATTTTAAAAAGGAGGATAAAATACCTAGGAATCCAACTTGCAAGGGATGTGAAGGACCTCTTCAAGGAGAACTACAAACCACTGATGAACAAAATAAGAGGACACAAACAAATGGAAGAACATTCCATGCTCATGGATAGGAAGAATCAATGTCATGAAAATGGCCATACTGCCCAAGGTAATTTATAAACTCAATGCCATCCCCATCAAGCTACCAATGACTTTCTTCACAGAATTGGAAAAAACTACTTTAAAGTTCATATGGAACCAAAAAAGAGCTCTCATTGCCAAGACAATGCTAAGCCAAAAGAACAAAGCTGAAGGCATCACCCTACCTGACTTCAAACCATACTACAAGGCTACAATAACCAAAACAGCACAGTACTGGTAACAAAACAGAGATATAGACCAATGGAACAGAACAGAGGCATCAGAAATAATACCACACATCTACAACCATCTGATCTTTGACAAACCTGACAAAAACAAGAAATAGGGAAAGGATTCTCTATTTAATAAATGGTGCTGGGAAAACTGGCTAACCATATGTAGAAAGCTGAAACTGGATCCCTTCCTTACACCTTATTCAAAAATTAATTCAAGATGGATTAATGACTTAAGTGTTAGACCTAAAACCATAAAAGCCCTAGAAGAAAAACCTAGGCAATACCATTCAGGACATAGGCATGGGCAAGGACTTCATGCGTAAAACACCAAAAGCAATGGCAACAAAAGCCAAAATTGACGAATGGGATCTAATTAAACTAAAGAGCTTCTGCACAGCAAAAGAAAGTACCATCAGAGTGAACAGGCAACCTACAGAGTGGGAGAACATTTTTGCAATCTACTCATCTAACAAAGGGCTAATATCCAGAATCTGCAAAGAACTTAAACAAATTTACAAGAAAAAATCAAACAACCCCACCAAAAAGTGGGTGAAGGGTATGAACAGACACTTCTCAAAAGAAGACATTTATGCAGCCAAAAGACACATGAAAAAATGCTCATCATCACTGGCCATCAGAGAAATGCAAATCAAAACCACAATGAGATACCATCTCACAACAGTTAGAATGGTGATCATTAAAAAGTCAGGAAACAACAGGTGCTGGAGAGGATGTGGAGAAATAGAAACACTTTTACACTGTTGGTGGGACTGTAAACTGGTTCAACCATTGTGGAAGACAGTGTGGCAATTCCTCAAGGATCTAGAACTAGCAATACCATTTGACCCAGCCATCCCATTTCTGGGTATATACCCAAAGGATTATAAATCATGTTGCTATAAAGACACATGCACACGTATGTTTATTGTGGCACTATTCACAAGAGCAAAGACTTGGAACCAACCCAAATGTCCATCAATGATAGACTGGATTAAGAAAATGTGGCACAGCTACACCATAGAATACTATGCAGCCATATAAAAGGATGAGTTCATGTCCTTTGTAGGGACATGGATGAAGCCAGAAACCATCATTCTCAGCAAACTATTGCAAGGACAAAAAACCAAACACTGCATGTTCTCACTCACAGTTGGGAATTAAACAATGAGAACACTTGGACACAGGAAGGGAAACATCACACACCAGGGCCTGTCGTGTTGTGGGGAGGGATAGCATTAGGAGATATACATAATGTAAATGATGAGTTTATGGGTGCAGCACAACAACATGGCACATGGATACATATGTAACAAACCTGCATGTTGTGCACATATACCCTAGAATTTAAAGTATTATTAAAAAAAAAGATTTATTGACTTATATCAACATTTAAGTATTGTTAACCTTATGTAATAGCATTTGGGTTGGGATTGGTACATTTCTGGTTGTAAGAAGGATAGTTGTATTATGTTAGGCATAATTATGACTTTATTATTATATTAATTTAAAGATTATGTGTGATCTCAAGAGATTTGTATGGGTTCAAGTTGACAAAGGGTAGACTTGTAATGGTTAATACTGAGTGTCAACTTGATTAGATTGAAGGATGCAAAGTATCCTGGATATGTCTGTGAGGGTGTTGCCAAAGGAGATTAACATTTGAGTCAGTGGGCTGGGAAAGGCAGATCCACCCTTAATCTGGGTGGGCACCATCTAATCAGTTGCCAGCAAATATAAAGCAGGCAGAAAAAAGTGAAAAGACTAGACTGGCCTAGCCTCCCAGCCTATATCTTTCTCCTGTGCTGGATGCTTCCTGCCCTCAAACATCGGACTCCAAGTTCTTCAGTTTTGGGACTCGGATTGGGTGCTTTTTTTTTTTTTTTTTGGTCCTCAGTTTGCAGATGGCCTATTATGAGACCTTGAAATCCGGTGAGTTAATACTTAATAAACTTCCCTTTAAATATGTATCTATCCTATTAGTTCTGTCCCTCCAGAGAATCCTGACTAATGCACATGATAAATTCTAGTATTAATTCAAGTGTATGGTGTAACGATGATAACAAAGAGAATAATGTTAGAAGATGATGACATTGGCGAGGATGATGTTGATAAAGATGATGATGAGGAGGATGTTGGTGCTGCTGAGGAGGTTGATGCTGCTGCAGTTGTTAGTTATGATGATGAAGAAGAAAATGAGGATGAGGAGGAACGTGATATGAATGCTAAGAGTTTGGGGCCACTTGAATGTTGTCTTCAGCGCTGACACAGGCACAGGCTAAGTGTAATCTCCTAGCTCCAGATCAGCATAAGGGAGGAAAAAACCTATGTTTCTTGAGCACCTGCCATGATCCAGGGATGCTGAGAGCTTCCACAGCCTTGCCCTACTTCCCCTTTGCAGCAACTCCACAATATCTCCACACTAGTTTAAGCAAGGCAAGGTGATTTGTCCAAAGTCATATAGGCCAAAAAAAAAAAAGAAAAAGGAAAACAAACAAACAAAAAAACAGACAAACCCAGAGATGAAGCATTTTATAAAATAAGAATTGTATAAATTTTTAATCTTTGTATTCATCATTTCCTAAATAAGGAAGACTGTTTACAAGCCAACAGAATGAGCATCCTCAAGGGGAGTGAGGCAAACATCACTGGAACATCCAGAGGTGATATAAATACCTGCCTATGAGTTATCACCTGGCACATTGAACCAGATGACCTCCTGAGCCTGTTAGCTCTATGATTTCAGGACACATATGTGCTACTTATGCCCTGTACCCCCAGGAATGGTAAACCTCTTCATCTCTTTGGCAGTATACAATGGTGATTAAGATCAGAGACTGGAGTCATGCCAACCTGAGTGCAGGTCCCAGCTCTACATTTTATAAACAGGCAAGGGAAGGCCCAGAGAGGGTAAGGGACTTGGCTGAGAATGCACAGTGAGATGGGTAGCAACACCAGGTGTCAGAACCCAGGTGTCCTGATTCATCAGTTCTTCCCTAGGAGACCAAGCCCTTGTTTGTGGATGCCAATCCGTGCCATCCACAATGTCTCTCGGGTGGCAAGTCTGTTCCACATTTGCCCGGATAGTGAGCTGTTGATCTCCTCTGCTTCTAACAGCTCATCCTAGGCCTGGTACCTTCTTCAGAAGTAACCAGGGTCCTGGGAAACTGACCATGGTGATGGTCTGAAGGCAGAGAGTAGTCTGTGTGTTGCCATGACCATGATGGCAACTGGTCTGCCTAAGTGATTTATTGACTCCTCAAGCACAGCTTGGTGAAGCAGGCAGGGCAGGCATATTTCTCTTGTGTTTACAGATGAAGTAACTGAGGTTCAGTGGGGTGAGGCACTAGTCACCACCCTCTGTGGGCCTCGGTTTCTTCACCTGGGCCATAAGATCTTTTCCAATTCTAATAGTCTACGCCTCTATAATCAGTCCAAGGGCACACAACTAATTAGAAGCAAAGTCAAAACTACAAGGTCTTGGGGCTTCTATACTAATGATCTTTTTAATACAAACTACATTAGCTTTCTAGGGCTGCTGTACGTACCACAAACTTGGTGACTTAAAACAAGAGAAACTTATTCTCTCACGGTCTGGAGGCCAGAAGTCTGAAATTAAAGTGTCGGAAGGGCCATGCTCCCTCTGAAACCTCTGGAGGAGAGTTCTTTCTTGCCTCTTCCAGCTTCTGATGGCCCCAGGAGTTCCTTGGCTGCGGCAGTGCCACTCCAGTTTCTGTCTGCATCTTCACGCAGCTGTCTCCCCTCCGTGTCTGTGTCTTCTCACGGTATTTTCCTCTCTGTGTCTGAATTTCCGTCTTCTTATATGGGTTTAGGGCCCACCCTAATGACCTCAGCTTAACTTGGTTACATCTGCAAAGACCTTACTTCCAAGTAAAATGACAGTCACAGGTCCTGGGGCTTAGGGCTTCAATGTATCTTTTTTGGGGATGCAATTCAACCTATAACCCTAATCATACTTAACCTTTAAAAAAAAGATTTTCCTGGATGCCAGGCTCTTTTACATGGGTGATCTCATTTAACACGTACGTGAAGTGAGCTCTATTATTATCTTCCTTTTATACGGGAAGAGGCTGAAGAGAGCAGCTGAGTAAGTTGCTCAAGGTCAAACAGACGCTAACCCTACCTCAGCTGACTGCTGAGGCTGCACCCTTAGCCAACTGGCAGCGCTGCCTCTGCTGTGGCCCCTGAGCCTGCGGTTTCACGCGGGGGTGGCTGTGAAGAAGGCTGTGTCTGTGTGGGGAGGAGGACCAAGCATGGCTGGCCTGGTAGTTTTGTTTTGTCAGCTGAAACGCCAACACACAGTGAGTCGATATTGAGTCTGGCGTCTTCCCCGCGACTCTCCAAGTGGCTGTGGTTTCCCACAGCAGCCCGCGGCCCAGAGTGAAGTCATCGGGAGAAAGTGGGCACGATGTGAGCCCCAGGGAGGCAGGAACACTGGGAACTTCACCTCGACGTTGGGCTTGGGTGGAGGAGTGCAAAAGGCAGGGACCAGCTCACAAGGAGGGCCCAGTGTGGGTGGTTAGGGGCAATGTGGGTATAAGAAGGGCCTGTGGATTCAGACAACCCTAGGATGGGGTCCCTGATCCATTGCCTATTAGCTGTGTGACCTCGGGGAAGTTGCCTAAATTCTCTGAGCCTCAGTTTCCCTCAGCTATCCTCACTTCTGTTGTGAGGTTGTGAAGACTGTTGTGAAGACTCAGAAAAAACCTAAGGCCAGTGTTTCACCCAGAGGAAGGGCAGCCATTGCCCGCAAATGGCTGGTGTGGCTGACTTGAGGAGGGCCGAGGAGTAGGAAAGAAAATGGAATATTGGTGACTTCAAGGAATTTAGAGGCAAAAAGTTACACAAGAAAGTGGCCTTAGTGTATTTATAGCAAATGCAGATTGGATTAAGGCAAAGATGTGGAGCTGACAGAGAGTAAACAGAGAGCTTTCATGGAGGAATGGAGTCCTGAGAAGGATTGTGAAGAAGAGCAGGAAGGACTGGAATAGGAGAAGCCCACAAGGACCCAACACCCCAAGGCCCTGAGCCCTCCACCAGCAGCAGCAGCTCCTGGGGACACTCATTTCCCTCTGGGGATTGCACTAGACATCTTCTGAGATGGCCAAGCTCCTCCTTCCCTCTTCCTTCTCCACAAATCACAGCGTGCCCCATGCCCAACACACAAACACACACACACACACACACACACACACACATCGTTTTTTGTTTGAAGAATCACCAAACCTGGGTTTTCCCTGGGAAAGGCCTGTCAGTCAAGAAGTGTGTTACCCAGAGCTAATGAGTAACTCAAGAGAGATCAAAAGATAGAAGTGATGCCTTTTATTAAGCTCACAGATTTATTATAAGTGAGCCGGCAGGACCACACAGGTCTCCCGTCCCAGTGCAGGAAAACTGAGTGTGTGTGTGGTCTGGAGCAGTCGAAAGGCAGTGAGACGGCGGGTGTGAGCCTAATAAAGGCTATAATTGGCACCTCTTTTGCAGCAAAACCCACTGGACACCTCCCCACTGCTAGGCTCTCTCCTTACAGGGAGGAGTGTAGACGGGGAGGCTCCGCCCAGAGGAGGAGCCCAGGAGTGGGCAGGGGATGGTCATCCAGGTACAGCCTCCAACCCCAGCCCTCGAGCTGAAGCCCCAGTGGCTCTGAGTGTAAGTCAACAGGGGAGTGGGCACTTCTTCCTGCGAGACTAGCCAATGGGGTGGTCAGGAGGCGTGTTTTTGCAGACATCCAGGCTGGTCACAGGCATCCAGTGACATGCCCCTTTCTCAGCACCAGGGAAACTGAGTCATTTCCATAAACTGGTGTCGGGTTCGTATCAGTGTTCATATTTTATTGTAATAAACATTGTAAACACTTGCTGCAGTAGCCACAAAAATATTTTAAAAAGCTAGAACGGTGAGGTTCAATTCCCACAATCCCCAAATTCCAAAAGAAAGACTGCAGTGGTGTGTGTCTGTGTGTGAGACCGTCTCTCTGTGGAACATTGATGGACAAGCAGCTGGCATTGCTCTGGGACTTTTACAAGATGAGCCCAGCATTTGCTGGACATCTGTTCTCCTTTGGCCGAAACATGACAGTGGACTTCTATCTCTGAGGTTGGCCCTTACAAAGCCAACCATACCAAATGAGGCTCTTTCTTTATAAAACATGTGTGTCCTTGGTCAGTCCAAACACCTTAGGGCTCAGTTTTTCATCTGTATGAGAAGTGAGAGCCATCTTAACCCTGAGGCCTTTTTCAACCCTGACACTGAATTTGGGCCTTATAAGCAAAGCTCGTGTGTAACTCCAGGGCGCAATTCCTGGACCCAGAGTCCCTCCACCTTCCATCACAACCACAGCCCTATTTCCCACTGTCCTTCAAGCCCTCCCCCGCAGCCTCCCACCTCCTCCCATCCTGCCTTGTTTCCAGCCATCTTTCCATCTGCACAGCACCCCCCAACCCACCCGCACACATTATAGCCTGGCTAATTCTGCCCTGGCAAACCCACAAGCCTGATAATTCCCCCCAACATTCCTTGGCAGGCTCCCCCTTCTTCTTGGCAGAGATTTAAGAGCTGAGAGCAGCCATTAGCTCATGTCCTGCTCTGGCTTTGTTACTTCTAGAAAGCCAGCTTCATTTATTAATATGCTATTAATTATTGCTACGAGTAATTGAATCTAAGTTGAACATTCTGAGACAGCCTAAAAAAAAATATCTTCCTTCTGTAAGGCTTTGCTTTGAATGCTTTTTAAAACTACTTGCTCTGCTTTAAGATTTTACTCCTATATCAAAAAAAGAAAATTGCAGGATTGTGATACCTCTCTTCTGCAAATACAATGGTGCTCAAAGTTAAGTTTTAACAGATTGACAGGAGATTCGGAGAGTCTCAGATATGGAAGGCATGAAGAACACTAACATTAACTGGGCACTTCATATTTGTGAGCTCATTTAAACATGAGAACGATTGACCACTAGTATTTCCATTTCACCGGCAAAGGGACCAAAGCTTCCAGAAGTGAAGTCCTACAGCCAATGGAAGAACTGGGTTTGGGCAGGGTGTGGTGGCTTAGGCCTGTAATCCCAGCACTTTGGGAGGCCAAGGCGGTAGGACAGTGATATGGTTTGGCTCTGTGTCCCCACCCAAATCTCATCTTGTAGCGCCCATAATTCCCACGTGTTGTGGGAGGGACCTAGAGGGAGATAATTGAATCATGGGGGCAGTTTCCCCCATACTGTTCTCATGATAGTAATAAATCTCACAAGATCTGATGGTTTTATAAGGGGCTTCCACTTTTGCTTCTTTCTCATTCTCTCTTGCCACTGCTATGTAAGAAGTGCCTTTTGCCTTCCACCATGATTGTGAGGCCTCCCCAGCCACGTGGAACTATAAGTCCATTAAACCTATTTTTCTTCACGGTCTTGGGTATGTCTTTATCAGCAGCATGAAAACGGGCTAATACAGTAAATTGGCACCAGTAGAGTGGGGCACTGTTGAAAAGATACCCGAAAATGTGGAAGCAACTTTGGAATTGGGTAACAGGCAGAGGTTGGAACAGTTTGGATGGCTCAGAAGAAGACAGGAAAATGTAGGAAAGTTTGGAACTTCCTAGAGACTTGTTAAATGGCTTTGACCAAAATCAGAGGTGGTCTCAGGTGGAGATGAGAAACTTGCTGGGAACTGGAGTAAAGGTGACTCTTGCTATGTTTTAGCAAACAGACTGGTAGCATTTTGTCCCTGCCCTAGAGGTTTGTAGAACTTTGAACTTGAGATAGATGATTTAGGCTATCAGGCAGGAAAAATTTCTAAGCAGCAAAGCATTCAAGAGGTGACTTGGGTGCTGTTTAAAGCATTTAGTTGTAAAAGGGAAACAGCATAAAAGTTTGGAAAATTTACAGCCTGACAATGGGATAGAAAAGAAAAACCCATTTTCTGAGGAGAAATTCAAGCCAACTGCAGAAATTTGCATAAGTAACAAGGAGCCAGATGTCAATTGCCAAGGCAATGGGGAAAATGTCTCTAGGCCATGTCAGAGACCTTTCAGGCAACCCCTCCCATCACAGGCCTGGAGGCCTACAAATTAAAAATGGTTTTGTAGGCTGGGCTCAGGGTCCCCCTGCTGTGTGCAGCCTAGGGATTTGGTGCTCTACGTCCCAGCCACTCCAGCCATGGTTAAGAGGGGACAAGGTACAGCTTGGACCATGGCTTCAGAGGGTGCAAGTGCCAAACCTGTGGCACTGAGCCTGCAGGTACACAGAAGTCAAGAATTGAGGTTTGGGAACCTCCGCCTAAATTTCAGAGCATGTTTGGAAATACCTGGATGTCCAGGCAGAAGTTTGCTTTGGGGGTGGGGCACTCACTGAGAACCTCTGCTATAGCAGTATGGAAGGGAAATATGAGATCAGAGCCCCTACACAGAGTCCCCACTGAGGTCCTGACTAGTGGAGCTATGAGAAGAGGGTCACCATTCTCCAGGCCCCAGAATGGTACATCCACTGACAGCTTGCACCATGCACCTGAAAGAGCTGCAGACACTCAAAGCCAGCCTGTGAAAACAACTGAGAGGGAGGCTGTACCCTGCAAAGCCACAGAGGCAGAGCTGTCCAAGATCATGGGAACTGATCTCTTGCATCAGTGTGACTTGGAAGTGAGACAGGGAGTCAAAGGAGATCATTTTGGAGCTTTAATATTTGACTGCCCTGCTGGATTTTGGACTTGCATGGGGCCTGTAGCCCCTTTGTTTTGGCCAATTTCTCCCATTTGGAATGGCTATATTTACCCAAAGCCTGTACCCCCATTGTGTCTAGGAAGTAACTAACTTGTTTTTGATGGAACAGGTTCACAGGCAGAAGGGACTCACCTTGTCTCAGATGAGACTTTGGACCATGAACTTCTGAGTTAATGCTGAAATGAGTTAAGATTTTGGAGAACTTTTGGGAGGGCATGATTGGTTTTGAAATGTGAAGACACGAGATTTGGGAGGGACCAGGGGCAGAATGATATGGTTTGGCTCTGCGTCCCCACCCAAATCTCATCTTGTATCTCCCGTGATAGGGACCCAGTGAGAGATAATTGAATCACAGGACAGTCTCCCCCATACTGTTCTTGTTGTAGTGAATAAGTCTTACAAGATCTGATGGTTTTATAAGGGGTTTCCACTTTCACTTCTCTCTCATTCTCTTTTGCCACCACCATGTAAGAAGTGCCTTTCACCTTCTGCCGTGATTGTGAGGCTTCCCCAGGCACGTGGAACTGTAAGTCCATTAAACTTATTTTTCTTCCCAGTCTCGAGTATGTCTTTATCAGCAGCATGGAAATGGATGAATACAGATGGCTTGATGCCAGGAGTTCAAGCCTGAGTAACACAGCAACGCCCTGTCTCCACAAAAAAATTTTTAAATTAGCTGGGCATGGTGGCCTGTACCTGTAATCCCAGCTGCTCTGGAGGCTGAGGCAGGAGGATCACCAGGAGTTTGAGGGTGTAATGAACTATGATCACGCCACTGCACTCCAGGCTGGGTGGCAGAGTGAAATTCTGTCTCAAAAATAATAAATAAATAAATAAATATACAAACAAAAGAGCTGGGTTTGGACCCAGGTCTGTTTGACTCCAAACATGATGCCCACTGCCTTATTTACTCAGGCTGAAGTTTCTGCAAATATATTAAGTTCAAATGCATTAGCACACAATAAATATGTGCAGTGAGGCCTTTCCTTTATTGCGAGTTACAGTATCTGACATTTGTTTCATCCAAAAGTGAGATGAATGAAGATTTTCAGATCTCAGAGAAGCTCATTTAACATTTTGAGGAGGTAAGAAAAATAAAATACAGGCACTATAATTAGCAAGAAATTAGTTTCATTTCACAGTACAGCAATAGAAAGAAAATTTGAGTGAACCTAAAATTTATACAGCTGAATATTTTTCCATTCTTAAAAGTTGTGTTAGGTCAGGCACAGTGGCTCACTCCTGTAATGCCAGCACTTTGGGAAGCCAAGGTGGGTGGATCACCTGAGGTCAGGAGTTCGAGACCAGCCTGGCCAACATGGTAAATCCCCGTCTCTTCTAAAAATACAAAAATTAGCCAGGTGTGGTAGTGCGCACCTGTACTCCCAGCTACTCAGGAGGCTGAGACAGGAGAATCCCTTGAATCCAGGAGGCAGAGGCTGCAATGAGCCAAGATCACACCACTGTACTCCAGCCTGGGTGACAGAGAGAGATTCCATCTCAAAAACAAAAACAAAAACAAAAAAAATGTGTTAAAATACACACTGGAGTTGAATTTTAAAAGTCACTTTTCCTTAGGTCTTACCACCTCCATCTATCCTGTTTCTCAAGGACCTTACTCAGTAGAAAGTTCTGGCTTTTCCTTAATCCTTCTGCTACAAAAATGGAATGTGTGGCTAAGGACAAATTTCTTGAATGCTAACACAAATGTAAGTATTTGTGAGAAGATAGGCAAGGTAAGCTAAGAGGGCATATAAGAATACTTGTTACAGGATAAAGTTTAAATATCATGGGGTGGAAGGTGGGGCAGGGGAGAGAAGGCAGCAAGGGTGAAGGGAGGCTTAGAAGCTTCTTTTGATGGTTTTCATTCCTCTCCTTACTTTAGGTCAGGAGTCAGCAAACTTTGGCCCCTGGGCCAAATCTGCCCCACCACCTGTTTTTGTATAGTGTGTGAACCAAGAATGCTTTGTGCGTTTTTTAATAGTTGAAAAAATCAAAAGAAGACTTTGCGACACATGAAAATTATACAAAATTCAAATTTCAATATTCATCAATACAGTGTTATTGCAACACGGCGCTCATGTTTCTGTACTGTCTGTCTGCTTTTGCTACAGCAGAGCTGAGTCTTTGTGATGGAGACTGATCCGGTTTGGATTTGTGTTCCTGCCCAAATCTTGTGTCAAATTGTAATCCCCAATGTTGAAGGCAGGGCCTGGTGGAAGGGGATTGGATCATGGGGGTAGATTTTCCACTTTGGTGCTGTTCCCGTGACAGAGTTCTCACAAGATCTGGTTGTTTAAAAGTGTGTGACCCCTCGCTCCCTCTTCCTCCTACTCCAGCTAAGTAAGACATGCCTGCTTCCCCTGCGCCTTCTGCCATAACTGAAAGTTTCCTGAGGCCTCCCCAGAAGGTGTCATGCTTCCTGTACAGCCTGTGGAACCATGAGTTCATTAAACCTTTTTTCTTTATAAATTACCCAGTCTCAGGTATTTCTTTATAGTAGTGTGAGAATGGATTAATACAGAGACTACGTGGTCCATAAAGCCTAAAATATTTGCTATTTGGCCCTTCACAGAAAAAGTTCACTGACTCCTGCTCTAGATAATCCCATTTCCCAACCATGCTTTTCCCACTCCTCCACCATCCTTCTTACCCACTGAGGAAGGAAAGAAGGAAGGAAGTTGTGTGGAATTGTAGGTTGCAGCCAGAATGAGTGACATGTGTGTGTTCAATTTGATATTGCTTAATTTCTTTTTTATTTTTTAGTGCTCAATGAGCACATTTCAGTCATCTGGAAATTTAGCTTTCTGCCTCAAACACTTACGTTGATAGACACTGTGTTCATAAGGCCCACCTTTGTCCCTCATTCAATATTGCCAGATAGGATTTCAGACTCAGCTAGACATGTGAGTTAGAGGCTGAACAAAAAGTATGGGGAAAAACAATTATCAGGATAATCTAAGTCCCTGCCCCAGCTCTTTAAAGAAGAGAGAACGTGGAGCCTGCATTCTCCACATCGATGGCACCCACTGGGTGCCTGGGCCACCCTCTCAGGACCCTTCTGCAGTCAGTGCGGCCTTCTGGTTGACAGTGATCCATGCTGCAATTAGATCTGTACTGTAAGAAAAACCCCTTTCTGGTTAAAAAGTGCTGTGATTGGCGCTGTCTTCAAAGGGCTACACTTCTGCTCTCTCCCTCATCTCCATGCTGACTGGGTGATAAGGAGCACAGGGAGGTGGGTGTGAAGAGGGGGATGACTCATCCTGGTCCATTCACTTCATAAGGAAGAGTAGCTCACGTGCCCTTCTCAGACCCCACACTCTGAGTTGCTGTTCTGCAGCCTGGCTTGGTGGGTACACTTCCTGCTTGACACCCTGAGAGCCACATCTTTGCATGCACAGTGCTTGTCACTTCTCAAGCAGTTGGAGTTCCTTCAGAGAGCCAAATGACCTTGGCATTTTAGGCTGTCTTGCTTATCACCTGTGAACCCCCTCTGCTGGGTTCTCTTTCTGCCCAACCTCCACAGATTGCTCATTTTCAAGTTTCACCCTCACTTTCACATATTTTTCCTGGCAGAGTCACACATTCCCAGGAGGAAGTCAAATATGCCTTCTATACTGCTGACTCCAAAAGCTATCTACTTAGTTCTGGCCCTTCTCTAGAGCAACCAATGTATATTTCCAATGCATTCATTCATTTCCCACGAATTACTCACTGAGATCTTGTCCTGCTCCAGCATATGTTCAGCACTGTGGATATGATGCAGGGCAGGTGAGCCCCAAACTGGGGCTTAGCCTGGGAGGGTTCTTTGCTTTGCCTAGGTAAGAAGTCAAGGGTGAGCTGGTGGTTGAATAAAACAGCGTTATTGAAGCAGCAGTGTTACAGCTTTAGTGGTGTGTTACAGCTTCAGCAGCGTTATGGCCCTTGTGTCTACTCCTGCAGAGCAGGGCTAGCCCACAGGCAGGGAGCCGCAGCTCAGGGCCGTTCTGCAGTCACATTTTTACCTACTTTTAATTACATGCAGATTAAGGGGTAGTTTATGCAGAAATTTCTAGGAAAAGGGTAGTAACTTCTGGGTCATCAGGTCATTGCCACGGAAACGGGTGGCAACTCCCGGGTATTGCCATGGCAATGGTAAACTGTCAGGGCACACTGGTGGACATATGGAAAGCTGCTTTTGCCTTGGCCCTGTTTTAGCTAGTCCTCAATTTGGTTCCATGTCCAAGCCTCACCTCTGGAGTTGAGTCCCACCTCCTACCTCAACTACAATGGTGCCCAGGAAGATATGAGTCCTGTCCTCAGAAAAGAGAGACAGAAATAATCTAATGATTCCATAAAGCTAATTCTCCACTGTGTTTAAAGCCCCAAAGAAAGGTACAAGCACTGTGAAGAGCACATCACAGGGAGACTTGATGTAATTCAGAGGGAGGTTGGGGAATTTTGCCAAGGAAGGGAGAAAGTATTTTCAAATGCTGCTGGAGAGGCAGGCTACAGACAGATAATGTGCAGCCTTTTTTTTTTTTTTTATCATTTAATGTGCTTTTAGCTGCAAGTAACAGAAACCCAACCTAAGTCGGCTTAAGAAATAAGAAAATGTATTGTCTCATATGACCAAAGGTCCTAAGCACAAGCAGTCTGCAGAACTGACTTAATCTAATGTCTCCATTTTAGTTATCTGTTGCTGCATAGCAAATTACCCCCAAACTTAGCAGCTGAAAAAAATATATTTTTTCTCACAGTTTCTCTGAGTCAAGAATCTTAAGAATGGCTTAGGTGGATGCCTCTAGCTCAAGATCTTTCCTGAGGTTGCAGCCAAATTGTTGACCAGGGCTGTGGTCATCCCAAGACCTGACAAGGTGAAGGATCTGCTTCCAAGATCTGTTGCATGGTTGTTGACAGGCTTTAGTTCCTCATGCACCATCAAGCTGAGAACCTGTTTTTCACCATTTGGGCCTCTCCATAAGGATGCTTGCAACATGGAGGTTTTGCTTCCCCAAATGCCCGTGAGGAGAGAACGAGAGGGAAGGACAGACAGAGAAAGAGAGAGGGAGAGAGGGAGTGTGAACCCAACACAGAAGGTGTTATCTTTTTGTAACTTAATATCAGAAATAATATGCCATCACTTCCGCCCTACTCTATGCATTAGAAGAGAGTTCTTAAGTCCTGCCCACACTGAAGGAAGGAGATTACACAAGGGCATGAATACCAGGAGGCAGGGACCACGGTGCCATCTCAGAGGCTGCTGGCCAGAGGCTCCATCTGTGCTTCTCTGAGAGCTTTCATCTCTCAGCTCTGCCCTGCTTCTGTACATTCTTGTATATCAGGCTGGAAGCAAGATGGCTACAGGATTTAAGAGCTTTACCTCCATGCAAGACTACATCCTAAGGAAGAGTTCAAGATCACATCCAAATGCTCTCCTAGAAAAATAAAGGAAGAATTTTCCCAGAAGTCTTCCCAGACCTCCCTTCATGTCTCCTCAGCCCACTCAGTCAGTTACTGGCAGAAGGATGAAATTGCCATTTGATGACCTGGGCCTGCCATGGGAGCAGGGGATGAGGCCAGCTGCCCTGAAAACATGGGTGGTGGGGTGAGAGCGTGGAGACCTATGGCAAATTCTGCCACTGTCTCAACTGCTAGTTCCATCCTGCAACCCCGTACACCTTCTCTCCTGCTAACAGAACCACCAATTCTGCTAGGGTAGAGCACAGAGAAGATAGGCCCTTCCTTCTGTCCCAGGGAATGAATCATGGTTGGATTAAATCAGTGATGGTAATAACCTTTTCCCTTTCCCATATTTTTACATTCCCAGGCACTTTAGTAGTTGGAAGGTGCCATGTGGCACAGTCCTGCCCCTGAGATTTAAGAAGTCTGCTGGGGAGCTTCTAGGAATATTCCCTTTTTTTGTGAAAGGATACTACACTTGAGGCAATGCCCCTTAACCACTCAGAGTCTTCCCCAGGCTTCTTATCTTTAAATGCACCTATGACATTTGGTGCTGCATCAACCCTCTTGCACCCAGGAGGTGACAGATTTTTGAGGGCCAATGGCCAACATACTGGAGATGACAGCAAGTAAAGGGCCTGGGCCTTTGATAGCATTGTCGAGCAGCAACACCAAACATGAAACATAGATGAGATGATTGAAAGTGTTTATTGCTTAAGCTGCTGTGAGTCAGGTACTCTGTTGCTTGCATCTGAACACACCCTAACTGATCACATTTCTCATAGGAAGGAAGAAGAGGGTCATGCTTGCTGCTGGGCAGCCAAGAATATCCTTTGGAGTCATGTTAAGAATTTGGGTTTTTATTCTAAGAACAATCAGATTTGTGTTTTGAAAAGATTGCTCTAGGTACAATATGGAAAATAGATTGGAGAGGAGCAACTATGCACGTGCAGGAAAAGAGTAGGAGGTGATTATAATATTCAGGAAAGAGATAATAGATGGTGATTTCTCTAGGTTTGGTGGCAGTTGAAGGCAAGGACTTGAGACATAGAAGGTGAAAAGCGGAGGTAAACAATTGCAGTGAGGGGCAGTGGGGAATGGCGAAGCAATGAAATGGTAACTACGTATTTAGGAAAACACTCGTAACCTCCTGATAATGATTCAGTGTCTTCCTCTTTCCTGAAAATTTTTGAGTTGAGTGGAAACATATATATTATCAAATCCTTTGTTTTTGAGGAGTTCTGTTTAGAAACTTTCAAAGAGTTTGTCTTATTTTGCTTCTGGCAAAGTATGTAAGTGTCTTCAAGTGGTTTCCCCATGAATGTGTGAGGGAATGAATTGAAAAGATAAAATTGGGGGTGAATTCTTCGTTATTGTTTGATTCCTATGAATGTTGTCATGTTTATGTAACACATTATAACTTAAAAATAAAACACATAAAATGTCTAAAAAGATACTGTTGATTTCTTTTTTTTTTTTTTTTTTTGAGATGGAGTTTCTCTCTTGTTGCCCAGGCTGGAGTGCAACGGCGCAATCTCGGCTCACTGCAACCTCCACCTCCCAGGTTCAAGCGATTCTCCTGCCTCAGTCTCCCGAGTAGCTGGGATTACAGGCATGTGCCACCACGCCTGGCTAATTTTTGTATTTTTAGTAGAGATTGGGTTTCAGCATGTTAGCCAGGCTGGTCTCGAACTCCTGACACTTCAGGTGATCTACCCTCCTTGGCCTCCCAAAGTGCTGGGATTACAGGCATGAGCTGCCATGCCTGGCCTACTGTTGATTTTAAAAGTACTTGTATAGCATTAGGTGCTTACCTATACATGGAATAATGTTTTTGTAAATATCTCTGAATTGCCTCCTGAAGCTTCTAAGTCCTGCAGAATTGCTTAGATTTTAGGAGAAAGTAATAGAACTATGGAGGACTCAAGTAATCAAATTTGCCTTCTACTAGCCAGCACCGTAAGGACTGCATTTGCCTGCCTAGTTAATCCTTGAAGTGTAAGTCGAAGATGAATAGCTCAGTGATAGAGGCTTTGGGTTTTGGAGTCAGCCAGTTCGGGCTTCCAAGTCTGACTAATACCGACTAGTTGCATGATTTTGAGCTAGTTATTTAATGCAGCTGGACCTCAGAGAAATTTCCCTGCTATAACATTGGTGGTGGTAGTGTATGTGTGTGTGTCGGGGTGGGGGGTCCTGACAGGGATTTCAGGGAAAAGAGTGTGTGGCAAGGTGCCTGAAGCCTGGTGACTGATATGATACCAGGCACTCTATGAGTGTAGCTGATTATTAAAGTTCGTAATAAAATCACCATGGGAACATCCCCTTATTAAATCTCATCTCCTCCAGGCTAAACGTGTTAAACATTTCATGTGGATAATTCAAAGAGTCTACTGTGTTTATACTAGGTTTTCTTAGACTTCAGAGCAGAAGTGAGTTTGGCAGTTCTTCCCTCTGCTTCTGGGAGACACAGCACCCTTCCATGCACGAGGAAGTGTGTGGGCACAAGGCTTGCCCAGGGTTCCCTCTGGCTGAGGTGGGCAGACCATGGGTGTATCTGGGACTTTACCACCAACTGCACTGCCTTACTCCCCTAGCAGGCACTGCTAGGAGGCCCAGGGCCCCTGGCAGGGCCTCCAGAAGGGCTGGAGCTGAAGCTGGATAGAGGGTGAAGAGGAGCAGGGATTCAGGGGTTCTGTTGGCAGGACACCCCCAGGACCCTTCCCCAGTGGCCCTGGGCATCTTCCTTTGCTCTTTCAACAAGACCTCATACTCTGTCCTCTCCTTTGCCTCTGTTACCTGTTGCTTCTGACAGGTTTTCTCTCCTCCTGTGTTACTGCAAAACAGAAGGCAGGGGGCATTAAAGGATGGCCTGAGCACGGTGCTCTGAAGCCAAACCCCACTCCTTTGAGAGCTTCTAAGGCTTGTTGTGGCCAGTTACAAAAATGATACTTCTGTGGGTGAAAAGCCCCAGCCCTCTCATTGCCTTGTTTTCTCCTTCCCTCCCTCCCTCCCCTCCCCTCCCCTCCCTCCCTCCCTTTCTCCCTCACTCTGTCCCTCCCTCCTTCCCTCCTTTCCTTCCTTCCTTCCTTCCTTCCTTCCTTCCTTCCTTCCTTCCTTCCTTCCTTCCTTCCTTCCTTCCTTCCTTCCTTCCCTCCTTCCTTCCTTCCTTCCTTCCTCTCTTTCTTTTTCCTCTTTTCATCTAACCCCTGTGGGAAAAGGCAGGCATTAATGATGATGAAGCTATGGGTGATTCTCTTGAGAGGGAAAAACAGGTATAGTATGCCTCACAAGATGTGTAGCCCAAGAGCTGGGACGGGGACTTGGGGATGAGGAAAGGATGAGTGTTTCCACAGGTGGGAAACAAGAAGGGTGTGTGGACATGTCTGCAGGGTCCCTTGGCAGTGAGTGGCTACAGGGAAAACAGGAGAAGTGACCCTGAAGATGACCTTTCCTCCTCTCTCTCCCTTCCAGTCACCTTGACAGACTCACAGGGTCCAGACTAGCACAGGGTCAGTGAGAGCTTGGGGGAAGAGGCAGAAGCTGTCCTCACTGCAGTGAGGTCTGCAGTTACGAGCAGGAAGGGAAGGCATGATCAAGCTGCGGTGGGGGAGGACGGGAGTTTGGTCTTGCCAGCCAGCTGGTGAATGGCCATGGGATGAAGGTGCATCTCTATCAGGATGTCAGGACCGATCCTACAAAAACACCCTCACACCCGTGTGCATTTACCTACGTGGAGATATGTGCACTGTACACAAAAACTGTGTCTATACACAGGATGGATGGGTGTGTTTAGATGCTGGCAGCTGCCAGGTTGCTGCTGGCACTAATAAAATCCACCCCACTACAAGCTTCTTCTTAAATATCACCTTACCAATGAGTTCTTCCCAATAAACCTTCTTAAAATGTCATCCTTGACCACCTTGACTCCTTGCCTACCTTCCCTCCTTGATTGTTTTCCCATGGTCTCTATCAGCACATATTTTGCTGTGTTGTCTCTCTCGCAAGATATAATTTAAGCCTCCTGAGGATGAGGGCATTGTTTTGTTCACTCCTACACTCCCAGCTCTGGAAATACGTCTGGCTTATAGTAGATGCTCAATAAATATTTTTTTAAAGAGGGAAGAAAGAGAGATGAGAAAAAGTACAAGAAGAAGGGGGCAAAGAAGTTAACAGGGAGGGAGAGAAGGAGGGAGGGAGAGAGGGAGGGAGGGAGGAAGGAAGGAAGGAAGGAAGGAAGGAAGGAAGGAAGGAAGGAAGGAAGGAAGGAAGGAAGGAAGGAAGGAAGGAAAGGAGGGAGGGAGAAAAAAAAGTAAAGAGTCTGGATCAAGCCCAGTAGGTGTCTGACTAGACCCTGGCTATCATTTATGACTCCCAGCCCAGAATTCTACATTGAGAACAGCTCAAATTGTCCTTCAAACAGAGGCATGAAGGACTCTGGGAGCCAAGAAACCCTCTCATGGGGCAGGGCCTGGGCTGACAAGGAGCTCCCTGAAGGCAGCCCCTGGAATTGGGCTCTTTTCTTGGTGCTGCCTAATGAAGCCTCTACAGTGGGCAGAGGGGACAGGCTCATCAGCCCCTTTTGTCTGGCTAGCAGCTAGCATTTCCTACAGCAAAAGTGGCAAGTGCGTTGTTAAAATTTAAGCCTCCTAGCATTGCTATGAGATGAGTACTATTAATATCCTGCTGTTCCTGAAAATTAAGGTCAACAGAGGTCAGGTGACTCACTTGCCCACTGTCACAGAGATGGCCAGTGGAGACTGTTGAGCCTTGACCCAGATTCAGTGGACCCCAAGGCTTCCCTCTTCCTGCCACTCCTGGCCCTGCCGGTGCCCTAACTTGGCTTTCCCAGGAACAATCCATCCCATGGACCTTTGCAAATCTAAAAAGTCGTGTCCTGTGGATCCTGATAAATTTATTCCCACAGAGGTGCTGGTTGATGACAAAAGGCTGAGTTGTTAATCCTTCGAGAACTCAATGAGATAACCCCTGTAAAGCTCAAGTCACCTGCTCCAAGCACAAAATAGATAGAAGCTAATAATCACAGTACATTGGCTGGCATGTAGTAGGAGGGACATCAATGTTTGTGGCTGCTGGTATTGTTTATGAGGTGGGTGGGAAACCAGGATCCCACTTTCCATACCGATTTTCTCCTCTCTCCAGCTATTTTCATTGCGCTGAACACTGAACAGCCTTCCACAGTTGAAAAAGTTATCTCACACATTATTTCTTTTGGGTTTCTCAACGAGCTGATGAAGTGACTCTATAGCCCCATTTTTCAGATGAGGAAATTGAGGCTCCCAGGCCAGTGCTGTTTCTACCATTCACCCCAGCCCCACTTTCTATTTCCTCTCCCGTTTCACCAGTCCAACAAGAGCCACCGAACATTGGTGGGGGTGGAGAGAAGAGGAACAATGACATTTGTCTTCTGTCATCTCTGTTTTCTTCTGTGATTCTGGGATGCTGGGTGTAGTTTCCAGGTCTGGTAGGACAGAAATCAGGTTGTTTCCACAAAATGGGAAAATCTCTGTCCAGCTAGTCTGATGAACTTCTAGCTTTCACTTTTCACATCAGAAGATGTAATAGTTCTCTAGCATTGTGTTTTGGGGCTTGCTTGAATCCCCATTTCTTCCAGGAAGTCCTTCTCATGTGAGGGGAGTTGGGACAGGAGCGGAAGGCCAGAGATGGGTGTTAGCATGACTTGGGGCTGTCCTCATGATTTCTGTGTTGTTTGAATCTCGTCACACCTTGTATTTTTTGATGAGACTGGTCATAGGTCATGATACACGTCTATTATTTATGGGGTGGATTTGTGGACTGCAGAGCTAACAGCAAAGTGTATGCGTGATGCCATTAATCATGGTTAATGTCTGTGGTAACTGAAAGCTGAACCATGTTGTTGGGGGACTGGTGTTAAGAACTATACCTTGTAACTGAAATTTACATGTGTCAGAACCATGCAAAGCAAGAACTGCCTGTGTTCAGTTGGCTGCTAGACATTGCCACCTGGA
This sequence comes from Theropithecus gelada, assembly GCF_003255815.1. Lineage (NCBI taxonomy): Eukaryota > Metazoa > Chordata > Mammalia > Primates > Cercopithecidae > Theropithecus > Theropithecus gelada. The sequence goes on from NC_037681.1 coordinate 1,832,352, forward strand.
AATCCAACAAGCACCTCAAACTTGCCACTGCTCCCTTTAAATCTTCTCTCCTTTCTGATTCCCCAATGCACCATCCATGCAGAAACTCAGTCTAAGAATGTGGGAATCCCTTGATCTCCTGATCCCATTCACTCTACATCCAATTTCCAATCCCTATCATTCCACATCCTAAATATTTCGCATATCCATCCTAAACTCCTTCTACCACTCCACTTCAGGTCGCCATCTTGCTTGCGGGTGTACCGTAATATTGACTCACTATTTCTGCAGTTGCCCATTCAACCAGTCCTTCACACACTGCTGTTAACTAAAACACAGATTTGATACTATTATGATGTCCTTGCTCAAAGCCTTTCAATGTTACCCTGTCACCTAGAGAATAAACTCTATCACCATGGTAGAGAGGACCATGCAAATTGACCTAGTACAGATCAACCATGCAACTCCAAACTTTGTATTCAGTTATGTGACAACATTCATTGAACACCTACAATATAGGCCAGCTCTTGGATTGTGCAGATGAATAAGATACAGTCTGCAGGGCCTACCCTGTGGAAGGCCTTTTCTACCATTGGCTCTGTTCTTCTAGCACTCCTTGTCAATATTCGATGCTGTAGAACCACAGAACCTTGCTGTAGCTAGTTTAAATTCTTTTGTTCACGGTATCTTTTTATCAGAAATGTACTCTCCTCCATGCTCCCATAGCTCTCTTCTGTGGCTCTGTTATTGCTCTCACTGCATAGCTTTATAACCAACTGCTTCTGTGTCTCTCCCAGGGGCTGTATCATAAGATACATATTCATACATCAGAATAATCATCTGTGCGATCCAAGTCCGTGGCATACTGTAGGTGTTCAATGAATGTTGTCACGTAACTGAATACAAAGTTTTCAAAGTTTGAAAAAATACTGCACAGTTGATCTATACTGGACCAATTTGTGTGGAATGTTGCAGCATAACAAATGATTTCCTTCCTCCCTTCCTTCCTCCCTCCCTCCTTCCCTCCCTCCCTCCCTCCCTTCCTTCCTTCCTTCCTTCCCTCCTTTTATAAAGTCTCACTGTCACCCAGGCTTGAGTGCAGTGGCGCGATCTTACTGCAACCTCTGCCTCCCAGGTTCAAGTGATTCTCCTACCTCAGCCTACTGAGTAGCTTGGATTACAGGTGCACACCACCAGGACCAGCCGATTTTTGTAGTTTTAGTAGAGATGGGGTTCCACTGTGTTGGCCAGGCTTGTCTTGAACTCCTGACCCCAGGTGATCTGCCCACCTCGGCCTTCCAAAGTGCTGGGATGACAGGCGTGAGCCACCACGGCTGGGCCCAAATGATTTATTTCCCTTCATTTTATTGCAAAGGCAGTGAATGAGCAGGTCATACTATGTCTGCTCCAGACTGAGTGTTTGTGTTTCCCCAAATTCACAGGTTCAAATCCCCAATGTGATCGTACTAGGAGGTGAGGTCTTTGAGAGGTGATTAGGTCATGAAGGTGGAAACTTCGCAAATGGAATTAATGTCCTTATTCAAAAAAAAAAAAAAAAAGCTCCCAAAGAGCTCTCTCGCTCCTTTTCTCTATGTGAGAACACAGTGAGAACTTGGCCATCTGCAACCTGGAAAGGGCCCCTCACCAGAACTCAGCTGTGCTGGCACTCTGACATCAGACTTCCAGCTTCCAGAACTATGAGAAATAAATGCTTATTGGATAAGCCACTCAGTCTATGGTAATTTGTTACAGTATCCCAAACTGACTCATGCACATTTTACAATGAAGAAACTGAGGTTCATGGAAACTAAGTGGTTTATCCAAAATCACACATCTTTCACTTGTCAGAGCTCTCTCTCAAGCCCAAACCTTCTGACCTGAAGTCCAGACCTGTCTCTCTGGCTGATTTCAGTCCTGACCTTTCTGTTAGCTACGTGTTGTGGGGTGCACGTCATGGAGAGCAAGTGTTTGCTCATTCTGTCCACTGTCCTTCCTAGTGCCTAGAATCCACGGTAAGTACTCAACACATATTTGTTGGATTAATTAATTCATGAGTTAGTGACGGTCACATGGGGTCAAGTTTTGCTGGTTGGAATAGAAAAACCAGGGATTTGGGAACTCAGTAAGAGTCTGTGAAAGGGATATAAAAATCTTCCTCAGTTCTAGCGTCAGCAGGTAGGAAGAGGGCCACTGTCTCTCCTATGCCCAGATAATAGGATGTCTGTAGGGTCCCCCAGGGCTGAAGCTCCCCAGACACTTCAGTCTTCCTGAACAGGTGAAAGAAAACCTTGGCGGACAGACGGCTTCTACCACCCCAGGAGTGGGGTTCTTGGAAAGGTATTATCATTCCCATCCGTCAGGATGGGGCTGGAGCTCATCGCCTTCCAAGAATGTGACTGACGGCAAATTTGAGTTCAAAAGAAGATTAGATTTCAAGGCAACTGGAAGCTATTCAGTTGAAGCCAAGTTTTACAGGGAGAGTTTCCTCCCTCTCCTCTCTTCTCCTTCTCCCTCCAGGGCAGCCCAGGGCTTGTTGGGACCTGAAAAAGAACTGACAGCGCCTGACTGTTCCCCTAATTGAGGAAAGGAGAGATGGAAAACCAGGCTCTGGACTTGTTCACAGCCCAGGGAGGATCCAAGGATCACATCTTCCTGGGTGCCCTGGGGGGACTGAGGTAGCTGTTGGGAGTGAGTTCCACACAGTGGTGGGAGATGCCTGGGCACAGCCTGAGCCCCCATGGCCATCACTCAGCAGCCTCCCGCAGGAGGAGGAGAAACCTTCACCGTGCTCTCCAATGACCATAATAAAATAGGTCAGTAACAACAAATGGAAGGCTTATGTTTGTACAGAACTTTCTAACTTAGAAAGCCCTCTTGCAGTTTCCATTACAACTCCACAGTGAAGCAGGTGGGTGGATGCTGCCAACCCTGTGCTGATAAGAAGTCTGGGACCCGCTGGGCACAGTGGCTCATCCCTGCAACCCCAGCACTTTAGGAGGCTGAGGCGGGAGGATTGCTTAAGCCCAGGAGTTTGAGACCAGCCTGAGCAACATAGCAAGACCTTGTCTTGACAGAAAATTTAAAAATTAGCTGAGTGTGGTGGCACACACCTGTAGGCCCAGCTGTTCCAGAGGCTAAGTTGGGAGGATCACTTGAGCTAGGAGGTTGAGCCTGCAGTGAGCCATGACTGCACCACTGCACTCTAAGAAAGACCCTGTTTCCAAAAAGAAAAAAACAAAAAAAATGAAGTCTGGAGCCAAGAGAGGTTTAAAGACTTCAACGGGTGACAACCACTGGATGAAGCACCTCCATTATAGCTGGCATGCTTCTAAGTACTTTCATGTTTGAGCATTTAATCCTCACAGCAACCCTATGAAGTAGAGGCTATTTTTATTCCCATTTTATAGATGAAACCAAAGCTCAGATACACTAAGTAACTTGCTTAAGACCCTGCAGCCATTAATGGTGGAGCCAGAATTTAGAACAGGGGTCAGCTATTTAACCACTACTTGATTTGAAATTTCTCAGATCAGAGGAAAATCTCATCCATAGTTTTTTGGAGGGGAGTCCCCAGGTTTGAGCTTTGTTTGAAGATGTGGTCACAGCCACACCCCTGTAATCCCCATTGAAGCCTCACCAAGCCAGCCATCATGCTTGCCATGGCAGACTAAGGGCGCTGGGGAGGAACCCAGACCAAAAGGTACCAAGCACACAAATGCGAGAACCAGCGCACTGATGGTCGGAGGGCAGCTTAGCAGAGAGAAATCAAAAGAACACAGTACCAGGAGGGCAAAACAAGGATATTCAATGCCCACCTGGTCGGTCAGCAGCCAGAATGTCTGGAGGAAGGGACAAAAGAAAGGGACAGTCTAAAGGAAGGACATGTTCCATCATCTTGCTTATTTTCTGCACTGCCCTGCCATACGACCTTATTTAAACCTCACATCAATGCTGTGAAGAAACTGAGTTCTAAGAGGTTGAGTTACCACCCATTAATCTTACTATAGTGTTGGCAAAAACCTACTGTCAACATAAAATGATCTGAATTCTAAACTATCATTATAAATTCCCAAGTTTCCTCCCTTCATGGGCTCCATGGGCCAATCAGTCAAAAACCCTTAGCTATTTAGCATTCAAGACCCTTTGCAGGGAGTCCAAGGAACTTCGCACTTGGCACCGTCCCCAACTGCCAGAAGCTGGCAAATTCACGGGAGAAGATTCCTCCCAAGTTCATCTTTCCATCTGCAATCAACCGTGGATGAACTGGTGCTTTGTTTGAATAGCAAAGTAGAGTGTTTTCAGCATGGAAAACTGTAGACATAAAGCACTGAAAACAAAACAAAACATAACAAACAAACAAATAAATGGAAATAACTTTTCATTCCCTCATTAGTATTAACCTTAAAACATCTATTAATAGTAATAAAACAAGTTTACTTAAAATCTTCCCCTCATTATGAAATAAAAAACAACATATGCTGTTCAAAAACTTTTGGGCAGAGGAGTGGTGTCTTGCCTTTGAGTAAAAGTGATACAATCCTCTAACTGCTCACTTAATTAAACCTAATTTTATTTACGGATTCCTCCTGGCCTTTCCCTTGCTTTGGTTCTCTTCCCATTTAAGCTCTTCTAGTTCTTTCAGATCCAACTGCTGGTCACCTTTTCTCCTTTCTAGTAGCGTCTTTCGGTCTTGCAGAGAAAACTTTCTCTTATTCCTCTCAAGCCCAGCCCAAGGAGAAACCAAACAAGCAGAAAAACCTAGCTTGCTTTGCAAGTACACACAGGAGAAGATAAAACAAGAGTTCACATCTGAAATGCTATGTGTGTCTAGTGAATGTTCTAGACCAGAAGTTTCCAAACTTTCTCCAGTCATGGAAACTTAGTGTCTCTGTAATTTTCTCATGGTGCCCCAGGCAAAAAAAAATACCAACATTTCTGTTTATTAAGTAATTAAGTAATTAGGTCCAAATGACTTAATAAGTGTTTGTGGCTTAAAAATTTAGTAGCCATTTGAAAAATTAATACACAAAAAGTAGAAAGAAAAAAGGTTTGTATTCCATTATTAAATAATTACAGTGACTTATTTATGGGCACTGCACAGCTTCCCAGACCTTGGAATCAGGCTGTACAGAGCCACCCTCATTTTCTGTTCCACATTGATTTTCACATGGAACTTATTTGTTTTAATCACAGCAACTGCGAAAAAAAAATATTCCATCAAAAGGAATGTGATACAATCTCATGTTGAAACTGGGCGCTACCTTGAGTTAGGAGTGTGTGTGATGTCTGACAGATGTTTTCTTCGAGAAAATGGAAAAGATTCCATAGCACCCTGGGAGCTCAACGCGGTGCCCTAAGCACATCAGCACACAGTTTGGGAACCACAGTTCTACACAATAAATGCAGTGAGCACTCAAAGGAGGAACAAAAACTTTCCACTAAGATGGTTCACGGAAGATTTCGCAGAGGAGGAGAAACTGAAGCTGAGCTTGCTGGGTTGGCTGGGTAAAGAGGAAGGGATGGGAGCAGGCCAGGAGGGAAGGAGCTGTCTGCAGAGGGTCATAAGCAAAGTGCGATGGAAGCCAGAAGAAGACTGGACTAGCTGGAGAAAGATATGGAGAGAAAGCAGGCAGGTCTTAGCCATTAGCCTGAGGGCTGGGCCCTGGCTCATCTCCCCTGGGGTCCATCCTTAGTCCTCCTTCACTTTCTGAATTTTTACCAGTTTATGTCTTCAATTAGGCTGAGAGCTCTGAGAGAAGGGACTGTCTGTCTACCTTTGTATCTTCCATACCCAGTAGCACAGAGCTTTATGCAGAGTGTCCAACAAATATTGACCCTATTGACACCAACTCCTACTGAATGCTAGTATCTGGGCCTTTGCAGACCAATGGCACAACCAAAGGGGTAAGAGGGAGTGGTGGGGATTCCAGTCCCTGGACAGGCTACTGGATGAGCTGTCTGATTCCTGCTTCACATTCCCCTGTGGCTAATTTTTGGAGAAATGATAGGTAAGGAACTCAGCCCCCATGTTGTTTTCGGAAAGTGCAGGATTGTGTGTTTCCAGATCGCTTATCTGTCGCATCTCCCAGGTTTTACCAGGAGGGCAGATCTTAGCACTCCCAGCCAGCCCAGCCACCCTAACCCACCTCCGTTCCCACGAGGCAGCCCAGATGTGACAGTAGCTCATCAGAGAGCTGTTTGTGTCTTTCTTATTTACAGTATAAACAGCATTTAGACTGCAGCTTTGGAAGGCCTCCGTCTATTTGTTCAGGTAAATCCGCAGCCCTGGATGTGGTTTCCCTGTGAGATCTCAGGCCGGCAGCTTCTGGATTGCTTCTCTTTGCTGGCCATCACAGGAAGAGGAAACTCTCTGGTCTTCATTGCCTTTGCATGTATTCTGTTGACTAACGTTGTTCCTAGCAGAAATTCTCCCAGGAGAAAAGACGGGGTTTGCTTTTCTGTACCTCCATCCCTTCCTTCTCACACACAGTACTACTTTAAATAACAAATGTCTTGGGAACATAGCTTTATAACAAAGTTCACTGGATTAAAAGCAAAGTCAACAACAACAAAAGAAATTTTCATAATCAAAGACCATAGAGCAGACTGCTTCTGCAGCTATGTAACCAAAAACTCTGTTTCTGATAAATAGATGTGTTGTTGGAATTTCCTGGCTTTGTTACAAACACAGGTACATTTATAACTGGCATCTTTTACTTTACAGAAGAGTGGAATTCTAGCAAAGCTAACTCATAATAGAGTCTGTTTTCAAGGGAAGCCTATTGTTTTTCTCTTAATTTTCTTTGTAAAATTGAAAATGCTTTCTCTGTGTCTCACAGTCTTTTTAAAGTCTGGGTTTCAAAATAACAAACAAAAGGCATTTCCATTCCTCCTAGGTATTTTGTCTTCAATTAGAATAATTACCACCATTTGGATAGTAGTGCCTCATAATTCCACCACCCAAGCTTCTCATAGGATCCTTGCCCCAAAGAAAAAGGAACACAATTCTTTAGATGTACCTTTGAAAGGTAAAAGCCATAACATTGGTGAAGCCACTAAGCAAGTGTCCCAAATAAGAAAATTATAAGAAAAATAAATCTAGATAAAACTTTGGAACTTTTCCACAAATTCTTTTTTATTATTAATCAATGCTTAGTATAGTTCCGACTTCGGTTTTCCTCCAGGGTGAAAGAAGGGTCTCTTTTAACTCACCCTTGATGTGAACACTTCCTCAAGTCAAAAGCCTTTCCTGGGGCTGCTACTGGTGATTTCAATCTTCATGTGAGCTGGGCATTAAAAACAAAAACAAACAAAATTCTAGCTTTTGTTCTGTTCTTCAATTACTTGCCTTCCCTGAACTCCCCCCGTCAGAACTCCAGCTCCATGAAGGCAGGGCCTGTCTTCTTTATCTGATCACTGGTTTATCTCCAGTGCCTTGGAAGTGGGCCTGGTACATAGTCAGTGCTCAGGAAATACTTCTGCAGAAAGGAATGAATGAAGTAGCCAATGAAGAAGAGCGCTGTGAGGCTGACGCACGGGGGACTTGAGTCAGAGCAGCCCTCGATCAGTGTCACTGTCTTTCTTTGTCTTCTCTGGCAGCCTCTGAAATATGTCAAGACCTCAGTTCTATTCTCCTTAATCAGAACATTCGTTTAGTTACCTTCCTCACAGTGCTTACTGGTTTATTTACACATCTGGATAAATAGGATAATGGGTGTTTTAGTTTCCTGGGAATGCCACGGACAAACCTGGTGGCTTAAAACAACAGAAATTTATTCTCTCACAGCTCTGGAGGCCAGAAGTCCAAAACCAAGGTGTTGGCAGAACCTCACTCCCTCCAAAGGCTCAATGGGAAGATCACTTGTCACTTCCAGGTTCTGGGAGCTCCCAGCAAACCTTGGATTTCCCTGGCTCGTAGTTGCCTCACTCCAACCCATTTCCATCTTCACTCATCCCCCTCCTCTCTTTTTAAAGGGACACCTATCATTGGTTTTAGGACTCACCTTGAATCCAAAATGATCTCACTTAACTTTATCCACCTTAATTACACCTGCAAAGACCCTTTTTCCAAATAAGGTCACATCCACAGATTCCTGATGGATGTGTCTTTTGAGGGACCACAAGTCAACCCTCTACAGTGAGAATCAAGAACCCTCCGATGAGGTCTTAATGGTGCTGAATACAACGAGACCATTACTTATGATCATCGGATAACTTAATGCATGCTAACGTTTTTAAATGTGTCGTTGCCAAGAACAATCCTGGTTTGAATTAACTTTGTTGTCAAGTGAACATTGATTTTTACAAGAATGCTGCTAAGCCAGATCTCCCCAACTACATTTTTGTCCTTGCTTATTAAGCAAAAGGAGGTCATCTTTCTTTTCTTTTTAATCTTTTTTTTTTTTTTTTCAAAGACAGTGTCTCACTCTGTCACCCAAGCTGGAGTGCAGTGGCGTAAGCATAGCTCACTGCAGCCTTGATCTCTTGGGTGCAAGAAATCCTCCTGTGTCAGTCTCCCAACTAGCTGGGACTAGAAATGCGCGCATTTGTAGTCCCAGCCTGCTAATGTTTTTCATTTTTTTGTAAAGACAAGGTTTTGCTTTGCTGTCCAGGTTGGTTTCAAACTCCTGGCCTCAAGCGATCTTCCCACTTCCCAAAGTGCTGGGATTACAAGTGTGAACCATCACACCCAGCCTATCTTCTTATTCCTCACTGATTTCATGTAGAGAATATTTGGAGCTTTGATCTTATCATCCATAATTATTATCTAAGCTATCAATTAACATATTCAACACAATGGGAACCAAGGAGAGAGCAGCGAGGGGGACTTTAACTAGCATTTTATCCCTCCGGAGCATTCATTTAATGAATCCTTATGGAGTGTTCATGCTGACTAAGGGGTTGCACTGGGCATCTGAAGGTTCCAAGTTAAGACACCGTGAAGAATGCTGAACATTGAGAAAGCTCAAAGAGCTATCAATTCATTTTTTTAAAAATTTAATTGGGGAATTCAACTAAAAGCACATGCCCTTATTGTATTCACAACAGTGTCACTATATATAAACAACTTGCCAAATGCCTTGCTAATTGTCAAGATATATTTTATCTTCCAATTTGCCAATTCAGTAACCAATGATATTAGAAAGAGGCCTTTATTTAACAGGGCTTATTCTCAGTGAACCTATATTAGTTCCTGGTGGTCACTGTTGATGGAATGATTCTAAAATGTTGGTGTCTATAGACAGCAAATTTACTAGTCTGTACTTACTAGGATGAAAGTTTTTTTTAAAAAATGACATTTGCGGCCAGGCGCGGTGGCTCACGCACTTTGGGAGGCCAAGGCGGGTGGATCCCAAGGTCAGGAGATGGAGACTGTCTCGGCCAACATGGTGAAACCCTGTCTCTACTAAAACACAAAAAATTAGCCAGGTGTGGTGGCATGTGCCTGTAATCCCAGCTACTTGGGAGGCTGAGGCAGGAGAATCACTTGAACTCGGGAGGTGGAGGTTGCAGTGAGCTGAGATTGCACCACTGCACTCCAGCCTGGTGACAGAGCAAGACTCCGTCTCAAAAAAAAAAAAAAAGACATTTGCTTACGTCCCGCCAACTGACACTTATTTAACTTTCCATAGATTCTAATATTACTGACAGCTTACTTCTGTCAAATAAAAAGTCAAAAGTTTTGTGTACTACCAAGCTCCGTGTGTGTGTGTGTGTGTGTGTGTGTAACTTGCTTTTGTTTACTTAATCCTCACAACAACCTTATCAGACAAGAACTGCTAAGCCCACTTTCCAGATGAGGAAGTTGAAGCAAAACTGAGTGACAAGAAACATTCTTTCATGAAAACTGGTCATTTTAAAGGAAGTATTCTTCTTGTGCAGATAAAGTTGCTGGTGCCAGAGAATGTCCCTCAATCTGACCACCTACACACACAGTTTCCGACTGTGCTATCTTTGTGCTGTGTCCGTGGTGACATCTGAATGGGGATGAGCCACAGATGAATGAGTCTCTTTCTGTTTTGTTGAAGGTCATATATGTTTAAATCAGGACATGATGCCAGTTTACATTCATGTCAGCTTGGAACAGTTTCTTCTTATGCAACCCTCTGAAATAAGAACTGAAAATGCTTTTAAACAATTAATCCAGATCAATGGTTAATATCAGAATTATCAGAGAGAACTTTAATAAAACAATAACAAGAGCACCGATAAAATGATATCTGGGCCCTTCTCTGAACCATTTCAGTGGTTCTCCAGGAATAAGGCAGAGAACCAGCATTCAAAAAAAAAAAAAAAAAAAAGCTTGGCCTGGCGCGGTGGCACACACCTGTAATCCCAGCACTTTGGGAAGCCAAGGCGGGTGGATCACTTGAGGTCAGGAGTTTGAGACCAGCCTGACCAACATGGTGAAATCATGTCTCTACTAAAAATACAAAATTAGCTGGGCTTGGTGGCACATGCCCATAATCCCAGCTACATGGGAAGCTAAGGCAGGAGAATCACTTGAACCTGGGAGACAGAGGTTGCAGTGAGCTGAGATCGTGCCATCGCACTCCAGCCTGGGCAACAAGAGCATAACTCTGTCTCCAATAAATAAATAAATAAAATTGTTTAAAAAAAAAAAAAAAAAAAAAGCTTCCCACATGATTCTAATGTGCAGTCGGGATTTTGAGCCACTAATTTGAGAATATCTCATGTAAAGTGGTAGGATCAGAGCTTCTCAAACTTACCTGTGCGTAAGAATTGCCTGGGAGCATGTTAAAGATGAAGATGCTCAGGTGCTGCCCCTAAAGAGTCTGGCTCAGTAAGTCTAGAGTGGGGTCTGGGATCTGCAGCGCTAACCAGCATCTCAGGTGATTCTAATGCATGCGTTCCCTGGACCACACTTCGAGAAACACCTGATGAGATGCTCTTTTTGAGCCTAGACTGGGCTAAAATTATTTCTCTTTGTCTTCTGTGTTTCCCTTCCAAACTAGAGATCATCCTTCCTTCTGGAAAATAAGAGCAAGAGCCATATTAATCAGGTTAGTCTCCACTGATGCAACAAACAAACCCCTACATCTCAGAGGCTTTCCACATTGCTATAAACTGAACTATGTCCTCCCAAAATTCATGTGTTGAAGTCCTAACTCCCTGTAACCTCGGAATGTGACTGTATTTGGAAATAGCTCCTTTAAAAAGGTAATTAAGTTAAAATGAGGTTGTTAGAGTGAGTCTCAATTTAAGAAGAAATTAGGATGGGTGCAGTGGTTCATGCCTGTAATTTCAGCACTTTGGGAGGCCAAGGTGGGCAGATCACTTGAGATCAGGAGTTCAACACGAGCCTGGTCAACATGGTGAAATCCCATCTCTACTAAAATACAAAAATTAGCTGGGAGTGGTGGCACACGCCTGTAATCCCAGCTACTTGGGAGGCTGGGGCAGGAGAATTGCTTGAACTCAAGAGACAGAGGCTGCAGTGAACCGATATCACGCCACTGCACTCCAGCCCGGGTGACACAACAAGACTCTGTCTCAAAAGAAGAAGAAGAAGAAGGAGGAAGAGGAGGAGGAGGAGGAAGGAGGGGAAATTAGGACAGAGAGAAAACACCAGGGACATGTGCACACAGAGAAAAGACCATGCGAGGGCACAGCAAAAAGGTGGCGAGCCAAGGAGAAAGGCCTCAGAAGGGATCACACCTGCTGGCCCCTTTGTCTAGGACTTCCAGTCTCCTGAACTCTGAGAAATAAATTTCTGTTGTTCAAGTCACATAGCCTGTGTTATTTTGTTATGGCAGCCCTTGCAAACTAATAGACGTTATCAAAGTTTACTTCTGGAGACACCCCATGGCTTTCACCTTGCAGTCTCTGCTCTACACGAACAGGCGGAGACCTGGCTGATGGAGACACCACCATCTTGTTATGCTGCCATAACAACAGGATGAGTGGCTGAGGATAGAGAAGGGTGCGAACATGTACAACAGCTTGAAGTCCATCACTTCATTCTTGAAGTGATGCTTGGCCCTGCTACTCACAGTCCACTGGCCAGAACTAATCACATGAGCCCCAAGAGGAAGATCAGAGAATGAAGGGAGCTCGAGCAACAATTATAAGCACAACTGCCTCTTACATGGGATTGGAACAGTTGTGCCTTATCTCTGACTTCGTTTGATCTATTGGCAATGTGTTATCTTTCTCAATCAGGCAAGTATTTATTAAGTCCAACTTTGTGATCAGCACTGTGCCAGGAATGAATGAAAGACACGCTCCAAAAGAAATAAAGATAGGCTTCCTAGTGTTGGAGATTCTTTAGGGAGATAACGCTTACAGATGAGTTATCACACAACAGACAATATTGCATGGTAGAGGGCCAAATGATGTAGGCAGCTCTGCATGTCGCAGATGCTCAGAAAAGGTGCAGTCAAGGGGCCTGGGATGATCAGGGAAGGTTTGATCATACAGAAAATCAGACAACAGACAGAGTTTAACTTGGGGTGAAAATGCTTCTCCAAGCTGGGAAGGGGGTCCTAAGTAATTCCCTGCATGATCTCCTCAGCATCTACTAGTTCCTCCCACCTACCACCAAGTATTGCACAATCAATCAATGGAAAAGTGCCTTTTTCCAGTAATAGAGGCTTAATCTTATCTCACAGATGAACATCTAGTTTTTAGTTAAGGCTAGACATGGAAGCTGGACTAGGACTTGAAGATGTAGGTAACAGCTTAGAAAGACAGCATAGAAGAATGGAGTATAAATCCTCAGACAGTATCAAGGTATTAGGTGTCCGGGGAGCCTGGAGTGGTATATTTGCTACTCCTGAGTCAATTTTATTTATTTTTATTTTCTTTGAAACAAGGTCTTGCTCTGTTGCTCAGGCTGGAGTCCAGCGGTGTGATTATAGTTCACTGCAACCTTGACTTCTGGGCTCAAGCAATCCTCCCACCTCAGCCTCCTGAGTAGGTGAGACTACAAGTGTGCACTACCACACCCAGCAAATTTAAAAATGTTTTTATGGAGATTGGGTCTCATTATGTTGCCTAGACTGGTCTGAACTCCTGAGTTCAAGCAATCCTCATGCCTCGTCCTCCCAAAGTGCTGGGATTACAGGCATGAGCCATCATGCTCAAATGTTAGTTTATTTTGGTTTCTGTTAAATGCTCATAATTAGCTGAACTCAGATGTCAGTGAAGGTCAATTGTTGTTGGCAAAAATGCAAACTCTAAAGAGTGTCTTGTATGTGAACTAATGTATACCTATTCCCTATCAAGGAGAAGAAATGCTTTGACACAGTTTTTCATACCATAAGAACTGGCAGAATTTGCCTGGGGCTGCCTGTTTAATGTCTCCCAAATAGTAACTCCCTCTCTGAGGACCACAGGTAGAGTGTCCCCCAAGGGGGACCTGAGTGCTTGGGGTTTGCACTGTCACATGCAATGTAGAACCATCTCTTAAGACTCAAAACCTTCCGGCCCTGCCATGCTGCTACCACCGCCACTATCTTTCAGGTTTCAAGAACAGCGATGTCAGGAGCTCCAGAAGCTTTCTCACCAGGGGTGGGGCTCCGCCAGCCCAATAAATCAGCAGGAAAATAATAAATAGATGCTCTCACTGCCCCTCCAGAGGAGACTTGTGCAATTACCCCCACCCATGCTGCTGTGCCGCTCCTGCCTGGGACTAGGGAAACTCGAAAGGCTGAGGGGTGCCTCCATCCCTCTAGACAATGAACCAAGTCTCTGAGAGGGGTGAGCAAGGTGCTGGAGGCAGTGCCTGCGGATGGGGTGGGCCCTGAAGATTGAGATCTGCTTGTCTGTGTTGAAACTGAGTCTCGTGCTGGGCCTGGAGGCACAGAGCCATCTGCAGATAAGCAAGCTGGGCTGGAAGTCTGGGTCAAGATGGGGCTCACCTCTGCAAACAGCCTGCTTGGCAGTGCTGTGAGAACCAAGGTTTGGACATGCCTACTTGCTTGTGGCTTTGGCCTCCACAGCGAGGCAGGGGGGAGTGATGGGGGAGAAAAAGTGTTGAAATGTCAACAGGAAGGCTGAGGTAGTTCTCATGGGTGGCTGCGTCAGGGTGGCAACTGGGCTAGGAAAGGAGGACTCGGACTTGGTGGAGCTTCTTATCAGGGATTGCTAAGGGGGTGGTCGTTGTATCTCCTCCAGGAGATTCTAAATTATTTCCCAGGTTAAAACATCTCTTCCAACTCCTATGCCTTAAAAATTTAAGTAGTGAGGCCCAGAGAGGGAAGCTGACAGACCCAAAATTGCATAGCTCATGGGGACAGAGTCAGAACTGCTCAGTTCTCCTGGCTGATAGACCAAGCCACTTTTCATTATGCTCCTGATCAGGGCAAAATACATACATTCATACATATATACACACATACACACATAGAGAAAATAAGACAACAGATCGAAAGTTTAACTTGGGCTGAAAATGCTTCTTCAAGGTGGATAGAGGGCCCCAAGAATCCCCTGCATGATCTCCTCAGCATCTGCTGCTTCCTCATTGCCCCTCAGTGTTGCACAAGCAATCCATGGGAAAGGGCTTTTCTCTAGCAACAGATCTTTAATCTTGTATCACAGATGAACTTCTAGTTTTTAGTTAAGGTTCCATTTGGTCATTCAAGAGGTAGCCCATTGGCATAGCTTTGATGAGACCACAAAGAAAGAAATCTTTGGTACAATTCAACTACCTGTAGGAGCCCTTGACCCTGGAGTGGAGTCTTCCTGGAATTTCTTTTTTTTAATTAATTAATTATTTATTTTTTGGTGATGCTGGGAGGTGATGGAGCAGGGAGAAGAATTCTGCTCACTGAGTAAACGTCATCCAAAATCGACACACATTGTCATTTTATGAATCTCTAAAGAACTTATATGTGGGGTATTGCTCCTTTGAAAAAGTTGACAGGTTGGTGGGGAATATGCCCCAGGAGAAAAACCCAAGGGCGGAGAGAAGCCCAAGGGCAGGCTGGGACAAGGAGAGGCCCAATGCCCATGCCATAGTCAGCCACCAAGAACAGGCAACACAGGTGGCCTCAGTGGGTGCCTCTTCCATGTTTGGGTTTCTCCAGGAAAATTCCGTATTCCTTTCATGCCTCACCGTATCCATGTCAAAGGCAGCTCTTCATACATTGAATGGAAAGGAAGTGTTTCCTACTGGTTAGAAATGCAAACTCTGGAACCCGATTGCCAGGTGGGGTTCTCAGCTCCACCGCTTTATGCCTTTATGCCTCCATCGTCTCATCTGTAAAATGGGAATGATAATAGTATAGTAGTTTCCCTTGTCCACAGGGTAGATGTTCCAAGACCCCCAGTGGATGCCTGAAACTGCGGATAGCACCAAACCCTATATATACACGGTTTTTCTCTTTTTTCTCCCAGAATGAGAAAGTGAGACATATACTAGGCTTTTTTCATCTGGTCATTGAGATAGCCGCCAATGGGAAGGTAGCATATATCTTGGACAAAGGGATGACTGAGGTCCTGAGCAGGTAGGAATGAGCAGGACAGTGTGATATTTCTTTTCTTTTCTTTTCTTTCTTTCTTTCTTTTTTTTTTTTTTTGAGATAAGAGTCTCACTCTGTTGCCCAGGCTGAAGTACAGTGGTGCAATCCTGGCTCACTGCAACCTCTGCCTCCCAGGTTTAAGTGATTCTCATGCCTCAGACTCCCGAGTAGCTGGGACTACAGATGTGCACCATCACGCCAGGCTAATTTTTGTACTTTTAGTAGAGACAGGGGTTTCACCATTTTGGCCAGGTGGGTCTTGAGTTCCTGGCCTCAAGTGATCTACCTGCCTTGTCCTCCCAAACTGTTGGAATTTCAGGTGTGAGCCACTGCGTCCGGCTGACAGCATAAAATTTCATCATGCTAATCAGAAATGTGCACAATTTAAAACTTATGAATTGACTATTTCAGAAATGTTCAATTGAATATTTTCAGACTGAGGGCAGCTGAAGCCACGGAAAGCCAAATCATGGGTAAGGGGAGGCTACTGTGCTCCATCACAGCGTAGTTACTGAGGATTACATAATTATGTGAAGTACCTGAAATAATTCCCAGCACAAAGTGTTACTTTATTACAACTGGTATTCTCTCTTCTAGACATAAATCTTGTTTTCTCTGTTTTGTGAAATGTGACCAACATGAGAGAGAGAGTGCTCAGTAATTAATAAAAGCTTCTCCACCTTCTCATTCATTCATTTAACATGGACCATGATTGTATTTTTTCTTTCTTTCTTTTTTAAGTAAAAAAGCCATAGATGAAACACAACTATCCGAATATAGCTTCAGGCACAGCTTAGTTTCCTCTTGTTTCTCCTGGATCTCCAGCTGTTCTCCACACATGTGTAATTGTCCCAGCTGCTTGCTGGAGACATCGGCCCAGTGCCTCTCCCAGGTGAATGACTGGCAGCAGCCTGGCACACTTGGGTCCCACCTGGGCACCCAGCAGGAGCATTTGCATATTCCCTAGGTTTGCCTTTTGAAATTCCACACCAATAATTAAGGATTTCTAATTCTCTGGTAATTGAGTACCATTTGGGACTGATTAAGCAGATATGATCTAAATAATTATCTATTACAGCTTTGCTTTCCTTTGTGTGGGCTATGAATGAATGACTTGTCAAAAGTGAACATCAAGTATTTCTCCCACCTGGCTCTTATTGTGTCTGATATATTCTCTCTCCTCCTCCCAACTGCTTCTCCCCCTTTCTACCTTTTCTCTGCTCATCTCTCTTTCTCCCTCTCCTTCTTTTGCCACATTTTGCCACAGTCCCACACCGTGATAAAATCAACTTCCAGTGTTTCTACGGAATTCCAAATCAAATAAGCGACAAGACTATTTTTTTGAAAACTCAGCGGTAGAATTGACTGAGTGGTTAGATGGCCCTCTTTATGACCATCTATATTTCACCACTTAACCCTTTTCCTGTTTAGAAGAAAGCTAGTGGTCATTTAATTTTACATAGACACGTTTTTTGAGGCTGAAGCAAACTGACTGATTTTCAATGTGAAAATAAAGTATAAAAACTATTCTTGGAGTTATTTCCAAACAGGACTAACATCAGAATCCTCTGAATCATCACAATTGTCTATTTTGGAAAAATCATATCCATCGAATGAATCTTCGGCCAACAACTATTTGAGAATGATAACTAACATCACATGTAGGAATGCTATGTTTTCTAGGATTTGACATTTTTGGAGATGGAGAACTACTATATTTTGTAAATGGAAATGCCGCTACTAAAAACAGAATGCTATCAATAGAATGATGTCCTTTGTTTCCAAAGTCAATGTACTGGAGCGATGAGCAAATAATAATCGAAGCGAGATATTTCGCAGCAGTTATTTCAGAGTAAATACTGTAGCCGCAAGCGTGGCTGGTGAGTATTCTCAAAGCAAATGGAAAAAGGGCTAAGAAATGGAAGCAGAGGAAGTTTAAGTAACTTGCCCAACATCACACAACTACTAAATCATAGTACATGGATAATATGTATGAGAACGTGTATCAAAAACGGACCCCCTTTCCATTCAAAGTAATCCTGGGGTCCCCAGGGACCCCTCCCCCACAGACCTAAAGGTCTTTTCATTCAACACTCTGTCACTGCAGTGGAAGTCCCTTATGTATCCAAAGGCCAAATGCTGGGGATCCATGGTCTCTTTCACTTCCAGTAACAGCCTCTTGCTCCCTGCAGGCAGGGACCGTGTCCTATTGGCCTTCATCCACTTCTTCAGCACTCAGTTCAGTGTTCAACACGTGGTAGGTCCTCTCATTTTGTGAACCAATTGAAGAGTTTTGTGAATGCATGGAAGAGTTCCTAGGGCTTCCAAATGCAGGTTGGTCCTCATTGATTTGGGTACCAGTGGGGAACATGCACACCTTAATTGTCCCGTCTCTGTCTTGTCTCTAATAAGGTTGCCCACTTTCCTTCTGTCATACACTAGGGTGCCTAAAAGTGCTGGGGACACAGTGGATGCACGAAATGTTGTTGTCAGATTAGACTACTAATAGATGGCCGCTCTAGGGCAGGTGTGTGTGTGTGTGTGTGTGTGTGTGTATATATGTGTGTGTTTTGTTTGTTTTGAGACAGATTTTTGCTCTGTGGCCCAGGCTGGAGTGCAGTGGCATGATCTCGACTCACTGCAAGCTCTGCCTCCTGGGTTCACGCCATTCTCCTGCCTCAGCCTCCAGAGTAGCTGGGACTACAGGTACCCGCTACCATGCCCGGCTAATTTTTTATATTTTTAGTAGAGATGGGGTTTCACCGTGTTAGCCAGGATGGTCTCCATCTCCTGACCTCGTGATCTGTCCACTTCAGCCTCCCAAAGTGCTGGGATTGCAGGTATGAGCCACTACCGTGCCTGGCTTTTTTTTCTTTTTCTTTTTTTTTTTTTTTGGGGGACAGAGTTTTGCTCTTGTTGCCCAAGCCGGAGTGCAGTGGCACATCTCAGCTCACCACAACCTCCGCCTCCCAGGTTCAAGCGATTCTTCTGCCTCAGCCTCCTGAGTAGCTGGGATTACAGGCGCCCACCACCACGCCTGGCTAATTTTTTGTATTTTTAGTAGAAACAGGGTTTCACCATGTTGGCCAGGCTGGTCTCAAACTCCTGACATCAGGTGATCCACCTGCCTTAATCTCCCAAAGAGCTGGGATTACAGGTGTGAGCCACCGCGCCCGGCCTAGGGCAGATTTTTAAAGGAAAAGAAGGGTGCTTGTCTAGTCTCTCAGCTGAAGGTTATAAAGGACACCTAGCTCCTGTGCCCCACTGCCCATCTGTCAGTCTCACCTGTCAGCATAGATTGTTGGTGGTAGAGTCATAGTTTCTTCAGGGGACTCACAGTCAATTAAATGGTTGACAGCCCACCTACCTCACACTCTAGAGTCTCCAAGAATTCCTAGGCTATGGGCAGCTGATTTGACCTGACCATTCACTAATTAATTTCTAATTGTTAAAACCAGCCCAGGAGCAGGAGTGAAAATTCACCAAATAACTTTTGCTTTAGATTGGGGTATCCAGTTATTTGGCCACACTCAAAGCTGTCCTGGGCCACATGCAGGCCACAGGCTGCAGGTTGGACAAGCTTGTTTTAGAGCAAACCTAGCTTTAAATCAAACCTAGCTTGGAACTGTAGTCTTTTTCCATTTAATATATTTTATGTGCGTATGCCTGGGCTTCAGAGGCCAAACTCGCAGACAGCTTCCCTTCAGTCACTCTCTACAATGTGGGAGGGTTGCTCCATTCATCTCTTGAAGGCTTTTTTTTCCCCATTAGTAAAATAAGGGTTTTTTTCTGAGGCCTTATCCACAAATCCAACCTTTTAAGATTCTATGATGATGGAGGTAGGACGAGAATGAGTCGTGAGACTATAATACGAAATACCTCATTTTTAAAAAATGTATTTTATTTTAAGCTCTGGGCTACACGTGCAGAATATGTAGGTTTGTTACATAGGTAAATGTGTGCCATGGTGGTTTGCTGCACTTATCAACCCATCACCTAGGTATTAAGCTCCACATGCATTAGCTATTTATCCTGATACTCTCCCTTCCCCCACCTTCCCCACCACAGGCCCTGGTGTGTGATGTTTCCCTCCCTTTGTCCATGTGTTCTCATTGTTCAGCTCCCACTTATGAGTGAGAACATGCTGTGTTTGGTTTTCTGTTCCTGTGGTAGTTTGCTGAGGATAATGACTTCCAGCTTCATCCATGTCCCTGAGAAGGACATGATCCAATTCCTTTTTATGGCTATATAGTATTCCATGGTGTATGTGTACCACATTTTCTTTAACCAGTCTGTCCTTGATCGACATTTGGGTTGATTCCATGAATACCTCATTTTATTGTGCTCTGCTTTACTGCATGTCACAGATAATTACATCTTTTACAAATTGAAGTTTCAGCCAGGCGAGGTGGCTCATACCTGTAATCCCAGCAACTTGAGAGGCCGAGGCAGGTGGGTCACTGGAGCCCAGGAGTATAAGACCAGCCTGGGCAACATGGTGAAACCCTGTCTCTACAAAAAAACCTAACAAACAAACAAAAAAACAAACTGAAGGTTTGTGGCAACCATGCATTTAGCCAGTCTATCAGCACAATTTTTCCATCTGCTCACTTCATGCCTCTGTGTCACATTTTGGTCTTGCTCTTTTGCCCAGGCTGGAGTGCAGTGGCACAATCTTGGCTCACTGCAACTTCTGCCTTCCAGGCTCAAGTGATCCTTATAATATTTCGAACATTTTTATTATTATTGTATCTGTTATGGTGATCTGTGATTATGACCCTTGGTATTACTATTGTAATCGTTTTGGAGTGCCATGAACCATGCCCACCTGAGATGCTGGACTTAATCCATCGTGTGTTTTTTTATTTTTTTGGTTTTTTTTGAGACAGGTCTTTCTCTTTCACCCAGGCTGGAATGCAGTAACACAATCTTGGCTCACTGCAACTTCTGCCTCCCAGGCTCAAGTGATCCTCCCACCTCAGCCTCCCAAGTAGCTGAGACTACAGGTGTGCGCCACCATGCCTGGCTAATTTTTGCATTTTTTGTAGAGACAGGGTTTCCTCTTGTTGCCAGGCTGGTCTTAAACTCCTGAGCTCAAGCGATTCATCTGCCTCGGCCTCTCAAAGTGTTGGTATTACAAATGTGAGTCACTGTGCACCAGCAGGAAAAGTGCTTGAAGGAAATTAAAAGTGCTACTTCAGTGAGCACATAAATGATAATAAAGGGAAACAGTCTTATTGCTGATAAGGAGAGAGTCTGAGTTGTCTGGATAAATGATCAAACCAGCCACAACATTCCTTTAAGCCAAAGCCTAATCCAAAGCAAGGCGCTAACTCTCTTCAATTCTATGAAGGCTGAGAAAGCTGAGGAAGCTGCAGAAGAAAAGTGTGAAGCTGCCAGAAGTTGGTTATTGAGGTTTAAAGAAAGAACCCAGTCCAGGCCGGGCGCGGTGGCTCAAGCCTGTGATCCCAGCACTTTGGGAGGCCGAGACGGGTGGATCACGAGGTCAGGAGATCGAGACCATCCTGGCTAACGCGGTGAAACCCCGTCTCTACTAAAAAATACAAAAAACTAGCCGGGCAAGGTGGCAGGCGCCTGTAGTCCCAGCTACTCGGGAGGCTGAGGCAGGAGAATGGTATAAACCCGGGAGGTGGAGCTTGCAGTGAGCTGAGTTCCGGCCACTGCACTCCAGCCCGGGCGACAGAGCAAGACTCCGTCTCAAAAAAAAAAAAAAAAAAAAAAAGAAAGAACCCAGTCCATAACATAAAAGTGCAAGATGAAACAGCAAGTACTAATGTAGAAACTGCAGCAAGTAATCCAGAAGATCTAGCTAAGATCATGGTTGAAGGTGGCTATGCTAAACAATAGATTTTCCATGTAGACAAAATACTGGAAGAATATTTTGATTCTATTGGAAGAATATTTTGATTCTACTGGAAGATTGTATTGGAGAAAGATGCCATCCAGGATTTTCTTTACTAAAGAGGAGTAGCCAATGCCTGGCTTCAAAATTTTAAAGGACAGGCTGACTCTCTTGTTAGGGGCTAATGCAGCTGGTGACTTTAAGTCAAAGCCAATACTCATTTACCATTCCAAAAATCCTAGGTCCTTAAAATTAATAAGTCTACTCTGCCTGTGCTCTATAAATGGGACAACAATTCCCAGATGACAGCACATTGGTTTACACCATAATTTACTGAATATTTTAAGCCCACTGTTGAGACCTACTGCTCAGAAAAAGATTCCTTTCAAAATATTTCTGCTCATTTGCTCATTTGTACCTAGTCACTCAAGAGCTTTGGCCAAGATGTACAAAGAGATTAATGTTGTTTTCATACCTGTTAACACAACATTCATTCTGTAGCCCATAGATCCAGGAGTTATTTAGTTATTTTGGCTTTCAAGCCTTATTATTTAAGAAATACATTTCATAAGGCTATAGCTGTTATAGTGATTTCTCTTATGGATCTGGGCAAAGTACACTGAAAACTTCTGGAAAGAATTTACCATTCTAGATGCCATTAAAAATATTCATGATTCTTGGGAAGCCGAGGTGGGCAGATCACAGAGGTCAAGAGTTCAAGACCAGCCTGGCCAACACTGTGAAACCATATCTCCACTAAAAATACAAAAAGTTAGCCAGGCATGGTGGCAGGTACCTGTAATCCCAGCTACTCGGGAGGCTGAGGGAGGAGAATCGCCTGAACTCAGGAGGTGAAGGTTGCAGTGAGCTGAGATCGCACCAATGCACTCCAGTCTGGGTGACAGTGTGAGACTCCAACTAAAAAAAAAATAAAAATAAAAAAAATCATGATTCATGAGAGTAGGTAAAAATATTGACATTAATATGAGTTTGGAAGAAGTTAATTCCAACCCTCATGGATGACTTTGAGAGATTCATGATTTGGATAGAGGAAGTAACTGCAGATGAATGGAAATAGCAAGAGAACTAGAATTAAAAGTGGAGCCTGAAGATTAACTGAATTGCTGCAGTCTCAAGATAAAACATGAATGGATGAGGAGTTGTTTCTTATGGATGAGCAAAGAAAGTGTTTTTTTGAGATGGAGGCTATTCCTGGTAAAGATGCTGTGAATACTGTTGAAGTAACAACAAAGGATTTAGAATGTTACATAAACTTAGTTGATGAAGCAGCGGCACGGTTTGAGAGGACTGACTCCAATTTTGAAAGAAGTTCTACTGTGGGTAAGTTGCTATCAAGCAGTATGGCATGTTACAGAGAAGCCTTTCGTGAAAGGAAGAATCAGTCAGTTAATGCAGCAAACTTTATTGTCTTATTTTGAGAAATTGCCACAGCCACGCCAACCTGCAGCAATCACCACCCTGATCAGTCAACAGCCATCAACATCGAGGCAGGACCCTCCACCAGCAAAAAGATTACAACCTGCTGAAGTCTCAGATGATCATTGGTATTTTTGCAATGAAGTATTTTATTATTACTATTGTAGAGATGGGGGTCTCACTTTGTTGCTCAGGCTGGTCTTGAGCTCCTGGGCTCAAGCAATCCTCCTTCCTTGGTCTCTCAAAGTGCTGGGATTACAGACCTGAACCACCTCACCCAACCCACAATAGAGTATTTTTAATTAAGGCATGTACATTGTTATTTTAGACATGATGCTGTTGCACACTTAATAGACTACACTATAGTATGAACATAATTTTTATATGCACTGGAAAACCAAAAAATGTGTGTGACTCACTTTATAGTGATATTCCCTTTATTGTGGTGGTCTGGAATCAGTCTTGGAACAGCTCTGAGGTATGGCCTGTATAGTGATGGGCCAGAAATTTGACTACATAGAAGTCAATTCATAGGAGATAAAGGCTGGAGAGGATCCAGCTACACAGTAGGACGAATAAATAAGAATGAATGGGCTGGGTGCGGTGGCTCACGCCTATAATCCCAGCACTTTGGGAGGCTGAGTTGGGTGGATCACCTGAGGTCAGGAGTTTGAGACCAGCCTGGCCAACATGGCGAAACCCTGTCTACCAAAAATACAAAAATTAGCCAGGCATGGTGGCAGATGCCTGTAATCCCAGCTACTTGGGAGGCTGAGGCAGGGAGAATGTCTTGAACTTGGGAAGAGGAGGTTGCAATGAGCCGAGATTGTGCCACTGCACTCCAGCCTGGGTGACAGAGCAAGACTCTGTCTCAAAAAAAATAAAAAATAAAAAAGAGTGAATGGAGGAAATAGTCAAGAGTAGAAGAAACTAGAAGGGATTCAAATATTCAGGGTAACAGGGTAGGCAGTAGGCACTGGGGGCAGGGGTATGTGGAATGTGATGTAGACTAGGCCCTTAAAAGGATGGGAAAAGTTCCTGAGATTAGGCACAGGCTCCAAGCAGCACCTTTAAACTGTGGTCATCGAACCCGGGTACCCAATAGAACTACCTGGGAAGCTTTTTAAAAATATAGATCCCACTATCCCCACCCCGGGGATTCAAATCTAGCAGATCCTGTGAAACTGTTTTAAAATATAAGCCCTACATATTCTCATGAACCAGCCTGACTTTTGAGTCCAATGTTAAAGCTGTGTTGAGAGGGCTTCCACTGGGTCGTGGGCAGAGTTCTAGAAATAAAGACACCCACTCATCTAGGGGTGAAGCAGGGCTCATGCTTCAGGAGAGGAAGGCTGGATCCTGTTGCAGAGCATCTGTAATGTGTCAGTTTGTAGAAATTGTGTACTTTCAGATTATTTGCCCTCTGGTTGATTATTTCGTCTGAGTATGAGGATTTAGAGGTGGCATGGAAGGGGTACTGCATAGTTCCAAGAGCTGCTCTCTTGCATCTTAGAAGATAGCATCCCAAATCACCTTCTTCTTCTTTTTTTTTTTTTTTTTTTTTTGAGACAGAGTCTTGCTCTGTCACCAGGCAGGAGTGCACTGGCGCAGTCTTGGTTCACTGCAACCTCCTCCTCCTGGGTTCAAGCTATTCTTCTGCCTCGCCTCCTGAGTAGCTGGGACTATAGGCGTGCGCCACCACACCCAACTATTTCTTGCATTTTTAGCAGAGGTGGGGTTTCACCATGTTGGCCAGGATAATCTCGATCTCTTAACCTTGTGATCCGCCCGCCTCGGCCTCCCAAAGTGCTGGGATTATAGGTGTGAGCCACCGTGCCTGGCCCATCTTCTTTAAAGAGGCAGAAAAACAGAGGCATTAAGAGTACAGAATCTGGAGCCAGGATACCTGGACTTGTAGCACATCTGAGATTCTGAGATTGCCAATTTAGCAAATAAAAGTACAGGATACCCAGTACAATCCCAGTGCTGTATTTTATCTGGCAGCCCGAATCCCAGCACCAGCACTTACTAGCCGTGTAACACAGTGCACTGCTGAACAGCTCTGTACTTCGGCTTCCTTCTCTGTAAAGTGGGGAAAATAGTGTCCATCTTATAACATTGCTATGAGGGTTATGAGTTTAGCATGTTCAGTGCTTTGGATGGTGCCTAAGTGCTGGATAAATGTTAGATTCTATTATTTGATGGTGCCCCTCCAGTGTTTTCATTGCAACACCAGGTTAGGGGCATGCTGTTAGAGTTCTTACAGTTGCAACAATATTATTTCCTTTACCCACAAATGAGGAGATCCAGGGTTCACTTTCTTTATGGGCCAATGGGATACATAGAATAGGAATGTACATGGTCAAAATTGCATCACTAATTCTGACTGGAGGTCTTTCTATTTCCTCCCTTTTAGCCACAAGGTGAAGTGACTAGCCCAGACTGTGACTAGCTCACAGCACCCCACCCAACTGGTGGAGATAAGCCATCATCATCGAATATTTTGCAGATAGTGAGTAGTGACTGCTTATGCATCAGAAACAAACAAAAAGTAGAATTTAAATGGTCAAAGCCTTTAGGATTATCTAATTCAATCACAAGCATAAAACTTTTGCAATGATACATGTTACACATCTGCACCATCCTATATGACATCCACTAGCCACATGTGGCTATTTAGCACAGGGAACGTAGCTAGAACAACTGAGATATTGAATTTTTAATCTAGCTACATGTGGCGAGTGGCTACCATTTTGGACAATACAGAAAAGGAAGCATCTGGAATCCAGAAAGGTAAAATTAGTTTCCCCAGGTCTCACAGTCAATTGTGTATAAGGCTGAGCCTAGGCATGTCTCCTGACTCCTTTTTCAGTGCTCTTTCCATCTGGAGCACTTAAGAATAAGTGCCACACCGTAGAGAGACAGCTCTCCTACCTAGAAAGCCTTGTAACATTAAACTAAATTACCGGGCAGTCTTAGCTCTAAAGCCGGGAGAACATTATCAGGAACAAGAAGGATAAGATGCAGAAATGCAGCTTGCAGAGTTACAGACATTTCTTAAGGCTCTAATCCTCAGATAAACAGCTCTGCTCTTTCATCTTCTCTGGATGACACTTCCTTTGTTAAAGCTGTCAAACTCTGTGACACCTTAAGCTCCACTGGCTACATTAGAGGGCATGTTGCAGAGGGGCCAACCTGGATGGGTCACAGCCCCATGAGCACTGGCCTGCTCTGCTCCATCAGCACAGGCCCCTTATGCCCCATTCCTAGAGACCCCATCTGGGTGGGATAGGATGAGGCTTCTCATTGAGAGTGGGGGATATGGTAAAGCGATGTGCTCTGAAGATAGAAGGGCTGCCTGGGTTTGAATCCCAGCTCTGCCCCTTACTGCAATGCAAGCTGGGTAACCTTGGGCAAGTAACTTAACCTGTCTGGGCTTCTGTTTCATCATCTGTAAAACAGGAGACAATAACCATGCCTGTTGCATCAGGTTGTTGTTGGATTAAAAGAGTAATACATGTAGAGCACCTAGAACTATGTCTGGCCCACAGAAAAAACACTTGATAAACACTAGCTGTTTTCAGAGTGGGCCTTGACAAGGAAGTTGTGGTTGGAGAGAAGGCAGAACACAGACTGGATCTGGCAGATGACTCTGAGCAAGTTGCTTAATGTTTCTGTGAGTCCGCATTTTTTAGTTCTAAGTTAGAGTGAGAACACTGGGACTCCCATATTAAGAGGATAATAGAGAACAGCAAAGAAGGAATTAAAGGAACAATAATATTTTTGTGTGACTATGAGGTGTTTTTTTTTTTTTTAATTTTTCTTTTTTTTGAGATGGAGTCTCACCCTGTCCCCCAGGCTACAGTGCAATGGTGTGATTTCAGCGTGGTCACTGCGCCCTCCACCTCCTGGGTTCAAATGATTAATTAACTATGCAGTATTATAAAAACTTTCTCCCCTAGATCAAGACCATCCTGGCTAACACGGTGAAACCCCATCTCTAATAAAAATACAAAAACAAAATTAGCCGGACATGGTGGCGGGCGCCTGTAGTCCCAGCTACTCGAGAGGCTGAGATGGGAGAATGGCGTGAACCCGGGAGGTGGAGCTTGCAGTGAGCCGAGATCACACCACTGCACTCCAGCCTGGGTGACAGAGCAAGACTCCGTCTCAAAACAAACAACTTTGTCTCCTAATAATATTTTCAGGGAAGCCCTACTATTCCATGTCAGGGCAGCAGCTACATTTGTATGTCAGGATCACAGGCTCTTTCAGAATCTATTGAGATGCTGGAGTCTAAAGAACATGAATAGGGACCCACAGGGCAAATCCAGGCTGCAGGTGTGTTTTGCTTGGCCTGTAGTGAGGACCCAAACAGTATTTTAAAAATGTTTAATTAGTTGCCAACATTTGAAAAAGCAGGAGATTTCACGTTTTAAAAATCCAGGTTTCCAGTTTCTCTTGCAAAATCAGATAACATGGTAGCATCGGCCCAAACTCAAGCCAGGCAACAACTGGCTGGCAGAAAGTGCAGGCCCTCGGGGACGTGACATTACCTACCTGGCCCACCTCATTCTGTGTGTTCTGCCTGTGTGTCCCCAGATCTAGTCCCATCCTTCCCTTCAGTGATGGGAAAACGTAGGGACCCAGTTTCCCAGCCCTCAGGCCAGCGCCCCTTCCTTTGCACCCGTGGTTCTCAAAATTGAGACAGCATCAGAATTGCCTGGAGGACTTGCTGAAACACACATTGCTGGGCCCACTCCCAGAGTTTCTCATTCAGTGGGTTTGCATTTCTAGTAAGCTCCCAGGTGATGCAGATGCTGCTGGTCCAGGGGCTGTACTTTCAGAGTTACTATTTTGCATCAAACCCCCGGGTTTTTGTTTGTTTGTTTGTTTTGTTTTGTTTTGTTTTGAGACAAAATTTCTCTCTTATTTCCCAGGCCGGAGTGCAATGGCACGATCTCTGCTCACTGCAACCTCTGCTTCCCTGGTTCGAGAGATTCTCCTGCCTCAGTCTCCCGAGTAGCTGAGATTACAGGCACTCACCAGCACGCCCGGCTAATTTTTGTATTTTAGTAGAGACGGGGTTTCATCATATTGGTCAGGCTGGTCTCGAACTCCCGACCTCAAGTGATCCACCTGCCTTGGCGTCGCAAAGTTCTGGGATTACGGGCGTGAGTCACTGCACCTGGCCTAAACCACTTTAGATTTGAGAATTCTGGTTTCGTTCTTCTTGGTTCTGCCCCTCTTTCCCCAATGTCTTTGGTTTGCTTGCTGTTTTCTTCATCCTTATTTCTTCTTAGCCATTATTTTATCCCTGCTCTCGCTTTCCGAGGTTCCTTTTGTCCGGAAGTCAGTTGAGGGGGTGTCTTCAGGCCCACCACCATAATCTGCCTTAGCAGCCCTTCAGTACCCCTTTCTGCCGCCCAGCCTCTCCCCCAGTCACTCCCTAGGGAAAAGCGTGCCCGGGAGCCCAGCTGCTCCCTCCTGCTGGGTCCTGCGGCCTCCGATGCTCCTGGGGGCAAATGTCCATCCCTCTGTCCAGTCCAGAACGACAGGGTTGGGACTGAGAGCCTCAACCCTCTTCCGGGAAAGCCTTGTGCCTGCCTGGGCCGCTGCGGGGTTCGGGTGCCAGCATCTTCGCGGATGTTGGCATCTTCGTAATCACAGCGGTCACGTCGCCGTCATTCAACCCTTTCTGTCGTCAGGTGCCCCGCCACGCCCTGGGGGCGCCTGCAGCCCAGACTCCCGACTCCCGGCAGCCTCCCCAAGCCGCGGAGGATGACCGGACTACGGCTCTCCGGGAAGATGAAGGCGACCACTGTCTTTATAGAGAAGTTGTCTCTCATCCTTCAGGGAACCAGAAATAGGCAGGTCGACCGGGCTTCGGCCCCTCCGCCTCCGCCCGGACCTGTGCTCCCCGGGGCGCAGCGCCCCGAACCCAACCCCACGGGCTCCCGGCCTTTGATGTGGCCCCCAGCGGCTCGCAGCTCCAGCCGCGTTTGGGCGGGATCCGGCTGCGCGCGGGCCCGGGCGCCCTGCCTGCCAATCCGCAGCTGCCGCCTGCCCCCAGGCAGGCCCGATTACTGGTTTTGCACCTGGAAGGGGCCCCAACCCGGCTTTGGTGAGACTCTATCTCCCAGGTGGTGCAGGAGCGGCTGCGGTGTCTGGGGCAAGGGGAAGCCCCAGGTAAACTCTAACAACAGAGAAGGAGGCAGCAGCGAGGCGAGAACTTATTTCGGGGCAGGGAGAAGAGGAGGCTGAGGAGGGGAGGGGATGGGAGGGGAGGGGAGATGAGTGCTGTTGCTGGGGACTGGGCGCCTTTTCACAGGGCTTCCCGGGCCACCGTCAATAGCAGGGGCAAGGCATGCATCTTGCCGCTCCACCTGTACCGAGCTTGGCCAAGTCACTGGCAGAGCTAGGTTTGATGTTCTCCATTCTCCCCTGTGCCAGAAGAAAGGCTCCCACTGTCTCTGGTGTTTTCTCTTTGCCTCCTGCCTGCCAACCAAAGGTGAAAGGGGAAGATTTTGGAGTCCGAATGCCGGGCGCCCCTGGTTGCCACTAGTTTCTTAGGCAGCTCTTCTACTGTGCCTGCTACTGACAAGTCCAAGGGCACACTGACCTTCACGAGAGCAAGGAAGCATGAATCCTACAAAAAGGAGCAGGAGGAGAAGAGCAGATGGCGGACTGGGGCCTGGGGATTTTTCTGCTACAGAATTTACCTAATCCACCCAGATTTCTTACAGTAACAATTGCTGCTGTTTGAGTGTTCACTATTCCCCCAGACACTATGCTAAGGGCATGACTTGCTTTCTCTCCTTGAATCCTAGCAGTCCTCTAAGATCCCAATTGTACACATGAGGACACTAAGGCTTAGAAAGGGTTCAGTACTTACCCATAGTAGATAAGGGTGGGAGGAAATTCAGACTCAGGCTAACTGACCCTGGAGTCCACCGTTGACTCTTTTCTTATCTGGCCTTCTGAAGAGTGGTCTGGCCTCTGTGGACAGGTAGAATCAAGAGAAGGCCAGAGTTTCCAGGGAGGGAGAGGCTGGATGAGCTTCACTGGCCCTGAATAAAACAAAATGATTTTTTCGTTTTTAAGGAATAGAATAAGAGCACACTTAATGGCCGAATGTTCCAACATTTTCAGGCCTATCCTGATTTCCAAGAGCTTGTCCTGGTATGCTCATTAATCATGAAAATACATTGGACAAATTGGTTTCTGGGGCCCAAATTGCCACTCAGACTCCGCACAGTTGGAAGCAACATGAAACTCACCTGTTGGTCTGTGAGTCCCATCTTTTGACATAAAAATGGCAGTTTCCTGTCTCATAGGAGTTCTCCCCCTGTCAGCAAAAGGTGGAGAAAGAACTGGTCCCATTTTCATTTCACCATAACTCAGAGGAATTTTTTGTGATGATAAATTGAGGTTTCCTAAAAGCTGACAGCTTTTCTTTGTTTCCTTTTGGTTGTCCTGATTTCCCTGAAGTGATTTGCAAAAACATCCTGAGAATTAAAAGGGAGCTTACAGATTATATAATCCAACTCCTAATTTTACGGGTAAAGACAATGAAGCCAAGAGAAAAAGTGACCGGCCCAAGGTTGCAGTTAGACACTGGTCACGGTAAAGCTAGAACTCAAGGGGTGGGGACAGGATATCTCAGTCCTGGGGTCTCTGCACTGGGTGAAATACGAAAGGTCCTTGTTATTGTTCCATGGGAAAAAGTGGGGTGAGACTGTGAGGCTGTGGGTGTGTCGATCTGAGGAACCCTAGTGGGTAGGGAAGGCTGTGGCAGCTAGAGAAAGGAGAGGAACCCTGGGAGAAGGAAGGGAAGCCAAAGAAACTCACTGGGCCACAGAGGCCACCAGAAGCCATGTGTGCCACCAGCAGGTACAGACGGCAGTCACTCAGGACTCTCACAAGAATAGTCTGTCTTGTGCAGGGAGCTTGGCTCAGGTATAAGGCACTCCCTGTCAGCCCCACTTAAATCTGAAGATCCCTCCATTCTCAAAATCCTCACCCCAGGTTATGTCCTTCCGACCCCCAGGCCTCCTTCCATCCTCCTGTTTCAATGATGAGGCTGCCTGCAGCCTCCCCTTTGGACAATGGATGAGAGAAATTTTTTTTCTTTTCTTTTTAGTTGGCATGTAATCATTGTACATATTTATGGACTACAGAGTGATATTTTGATGCACGTATACAATGTGTGATGATCAAATTAGGGTACTTAGTATATCTATTACCTCAAACGTTTATCACTTCTGTGTGCTGGGAGCAGTTAAAATCCTCTCTTCTAGCTTTCTGAAAATAAAAAATAAATTATTGATAACCATGTTCATCCTGCAGTGCCATAGAGCACCAGAACTTAATCCTCCTGTCTAGCTGGAATTTTATATCTATTAACCAACCTCTCCCTCTCCCTCTTTCTCCCTACCAGCCTCTAACAACCACAATTTTAACTCTCTACTTGTAGGAACTTTTTAAAAAGAGCTTCCACATGGCCAGGAGCAGTGGCTCACACCTGTAATCCCAGCACTTTGGAGGGCTGAGGAAGGCAGATCACAAGGTCAGGAGTTCAAGACCAGCCTGACCAACATGGTGAAACCCATCTCTACTAAAAATACAAAAATTAGCTGGGTGTGGTGGTGCCTGCCTGTAATCCCAGCTACTTGGGAGGCTGGTGCAGGAGAATCACTTGAATCTGGGAGGTGGAGGTTGCAGTGAGCCGAGATCACGCCACTACACTCCAGCCTGGGCAACAAGGTGAGACTCCATTTCAAAAAAAAAAAAAAAAAAAGCTCCCACATATGAGTGAGAACATGCAGTATTTATCTTTCTGTGCCTTATCTGAACACATATATTTTCTGAACTTTTATTTTAGGGTCACAGGTGCATGTGCAGGTTTGTTATACAGGTGAATTGCGTGTCACGGGCATTTAGTGTACGAATTAAGGAAATACATTTCTTTTTTTTTTTTTTTTTTTTTTTTTTTTTTTTTTTTTTTTTTTTTTTGAGACGGAGTCTCGCGCTGTGTCACCCAGGCTGGAGTGCAGTGGCGCGATCTCGGCTCACTGCAAGCTCCGCCTCCCAGGTTCAGGCCATTCTCCTGCCTCAGCCTCCGAGTAGCTGGGACTACAGGCGCCCGCCACCACGCCCGGCTAGTTTTTTGTATTTTTAGTAGAGACGGGGTTTCACCATGTTAGCCAGGATGGTCTCGATCTCCTGACCTCATGATCCGCCCGCCTCGGCCTCCCAAAGTGCTGGGATTACAGGCTTGAGCCACCGCGCCCGGCCTAGGAAATACATTTCTATTGGAGCCCTAGTCACAGGCCTTCTGGCTTCTACCCTCAAGTTTCTCTTATAGAGCCATGATCATTCCCAGGGGTTGGGGGGTGGTTAGCAGAATCTAGGAGGAAGGATGCCACTGATTACAAAGCAGAGAAGAAGCTGATGTTGAGAGTAACCCACCACGTTCCATTCTCCACTTATTTAAGGAGAATTAGTGTTCACCTTGATATGCCACAAAAACAAAACAAAAAGTGGCTCTTTCGTGATCAAAATGGAAGTTTCTCCAGAAAGTATCCATTTTGATATTTTTGGTCAAGAACGAGTGATTTACATTTTTAACATCAAGAATGGTGTGAGCTTTTAAAATGTTTGTATACAAAAAGGAACATGATATGTTTTACAAGATTTAGAAACACAGATTTAGCTAGTCAGGTCCCTTAGGATCACTGCATACGGCTTTTTCCTTCCTCTAGCCCGTTCTTGCTACTCATTTGGAAACTTAGAATTATGTATCAGCAAAGAAATGGTAAATGTTTGAGATGATGGATATGCTAATTACCCTGATCTAATCACTAGACATTATATATATCAAGACATCACTATATACCTATAAACATATACAATTAGTATGTGTCAATTAAGAGAACAATACACAATAAAAGACTTGTGTATTGTTAGGATTGCCTAGATTATACTGCGGTGACAAAAAGTCCCAAGTTTCAGCAACTGAAGAGAGAAATCAGAACACTTTTCTTAAACGGCCAGATACTAAATATGTACTGCTTTGCAGGCCAGTTTCGTTTCGTTTCTTTTCTTTTCTTTTTCCTTTCTTTTCTCTTCTCTTCTCTTTTCTTTCTTTCTTTCAGGTTTTCTCTTCTTTCTTTTCTTTCTTTCTTCTTTCTCCTTTCTTTCTTTCTTCCTTCCTTGCTTCCTTCCTTCCTTCCTCTTTCTCTCTTTCTTCTCTCTTTCTCTCTTTCTTTCTTTCTTGCTTCTCACTCTGTCTCTTTTTTCTTTTTCTTTTAAGACACTCTCACTCTGTCACCCCGGCTGGAATGCAGTGACTCCATCTTAACTCATTGCAAACTCTGCCTCCCGGGCTCAAGCAGTCCTCCCTCCTCAGCCTCCCGAGTAGCTGGGACTACCACCACATGCAGCTAATGTTTGAATTTTCTGTAGAGATGAGGTTTCACCACGTTGCCCAGGCTGGTCTCAAGCTCCTGGGCTCAAGTTATCAGCCCACCTGGGCCGCCTAAAGTATTGGGATTATAGGTGTGAGCCACTGCATCTGGCCAAGCCAGTTTTTGTAGCAACTACTTAACACCACCTTGGTAGTGTGAAAACAGACATTATTTACATGAATAGTTGTGGCTGTGTTCCGATAAAACTTTATTTATAAATACCGCTAGCCCTCAGGTATAGTTTACCAACACTTGGCTTAAAAGAATAAAGGCCTACGCCATGCTTGTGCTCTATGTCCATCAGGGATTGGGTGATGAGTGATGGCTCTGCTCTACGTTACCTTCATCCTTAAGCCAGGACCAGGTAGATGGAGGCGCCTCTGTAGGGAACATTGCTAATCGCCTCAGCAGAAGGAGAGGAACTGGCAAAGTATGCACTGGTCTCAAAAGCTTCTGCCCAGATGTGACACACAGCTATTATTGCCCAAATCAAGTCACATGGCCCCAACCATGTTCAACAGAGCAGGAAAGTACAATCTACCATGTACATTAAAAGAAGAGAGAACCAAACATTTGTAAACAGCTGTGGTGGTTACCACAGAATGAATAGTTGTGGGTTAACAAAAATCTCTACCTTGCCTGGGAAAATTCAGTCATTTCGCATGTATTCATTGAATGCCTGTCGTTTGCCAAGGACTGAAGACACTGAGATACTTTACAGGTTGTACCTGTCAAAAAGATACAATCAGTGCCGTAAGAATGGATAGGGAAAAAGAAACCATTTTTTAAAAATGGCTAAAGAAGGGGGAAAAAGGCCAGGCGCGGTGGCTCATGCCTGTAATCCCAGCACTTTGGGAGGCCGAGGCAGGCGGATCACGAGGTCAGGAGATCAAGACCATCCTGGCTAACACGGTGAAACCCCGTCTCTACTAAAAAAATGCAAAAAATCAGCCGGGCGTGGCGGCAGGCGCCTGTAGTCCCGGCTACTCGGGAGGCTGAGGCAGGAGAATGGCGTGAACCCAGGGGGCGGAGCTTGCAGTGAGCCGAGATCAGGCCACTGCACTCCAGCCTGGGTGACAGAGCGAGACTCTGTCTCAAAAAAAAAAAAAAAAAAAAGAAGGAGGAAAAAATATTTAAAAAGCAGTGGTGCCCCAAGATAAGAGAAATGTATGTGACCGATTGCCAGATAGATAGATAGCAAAAAGACTGGAAAGAAGTTCACCAAAATATTGGCAGTGACTAGTTCCAGCGAACCAGCCGGTTAGGATTATTTCAGTTTGTTCTTTATGCTTTCCAGTATCTTTCAGGTTTTCTTCAATGATTAAACATTAATTTCATAATTAGATTTATTTTTATAAAAAGAAAAGGAGTGGCTCCAATTTCCATCATGGTAGAGGAGCTTACATTAGTCTAACCCTCCCAGAGACTATGATGGTAAACTCTGGACAGACTGCATCTATAATTGGAAGGCATGGAAAAATAATCCAAAGCAAGCAGAAACTGGAAGGGATTTGACTAATGGAAAAGAGGGGAGAATATTGTATGAGATTCACATAGTATATTTTTTCATTTACAGGACCCCAAGTCTGTGTGGCTCAGGGTAACTACAATTCAAGGAGAACTTCCTGGTCTTGCTGGCATAGGGTATCAGAGGACAGCATTCAGAGCTGCCAGAGTATCTGGAAACTATGTGAAGCAACTTATCCCATAAATACAGGTGCCACAACAAAGGGAGCCCCCAAAATCTGCATTTAAATTTTTGGTTAACCCTTGAACTGCACACGTATTGCGGAGACTCCAAGGAACCTAGTAGAAAGCAAAAACTGAAAGGCTATCAGAACTGAAAGGAGATTTCCCCAACTTCCACTCACTATAGACTAGAAAGTTTGGAGTTTTAATCCTACCAAATTAGAGAGGCTTGGTAAACACCTGGGGCTTTCCACAGGCCTACGTAAGTGTAAAACTAAGCCCCACAATTCAAGTTAATTATCTAGTAACTTAACTGACTGCTAGAGTAAATATCAACATACTTCAGAGAAAAATAACAGAATCTAGAGTCTCTTTAATGTCTCATCCACAATCTCTAGTATATAATAGAACATCTCTTGGACATGTGAAGACAAAAAGGAATATGTAACTCATAATGAAATAAAAAATCAGGCAATAGAAACAGACTATGAGATGTCACAGTTGTTACAACTATGAAATGACATAGTTGTTAGAGTTAGCAGACAAGGACTTTAAGGCAGATGTTTTAAAATATGTTCAAGTACTTACAGGAAAAGGTGATCGTAGTGAGTAAACAGAAAGACAAACTCAGAGAAATAGAAATTATAAGTAAGAACCAGGTGGACATTCCAGTGCTGAAAATTGTACCATCTGAAATAACAAAAATTCACTAATTGGTTGGACTTAACAGCAGATTGGTGATGACAGAAGAAAAAGTAAGTGAAACGTAAAGATGAGTGAATAGAAATAATCCAATCTGAAAACAGACCAAAAAATGACTTAAAAAATGGAAACAGTTTCAGTGATCTTTGGACAATATCAAGCAGCCCAGCACATGATAGATTAGAGCCTCTGAAAGAAACAAGAGAGAATGAGGCAGAAAAAAAGACTGGGTAAAAAATGGCTTTAAAACTCTCTAAATTTGGTTAAGAAAAAAAAAAATCAACTTTCAAACCCCCTAAGAATCAAAGCACATGGCTGGGCTTGGCAGCTTACACCTGTAATCCCAGTACTTTGAGAAGCTGAGGTGGGTGGATCTCCTGACATCAGGAGTTTGAGACCAGCCTGGCCAACATGGCAAAACCCTGCCTCTGCTAATAATACAAAATTAGCCAGGCATGGTGGTGGGCACCTGTAATCCCAGGTACTCAGGAGACTGAGGCAGGAGACTTGCTTGAACCCGGGAGGCAGAGGTTGTAGTGAGTCGAGGTTGTGCTGAGAGCTGAAGCCAGCTGGATTTATTCGGTCCAGTGGGGACTTGGAGAACTTTTCTGTCTTACAAGAGGATTGTAAAACACACCAATCAGCACTCTGTAGCTAGGATTGTAAAAGCACCAATCAGCACTCTGTAGCTAGGATTGTAAAAGCACCAATCAGCACTCTGTAGCTAGAAAGAGAATTGTAAAATGCGCCAATCAGCACTCTGTAAAATGCACCAATCAGTGCTCTGTAAAATGCACCAATCAGCAGGAGTCTAAAAGTAGCCAATCTATAGAGGATTGAAAAAAGGGCACGCTGATAGGACAGAAACGGAACATGGGAGGGGACAAATAAGGGAATAAAAGTTGGCCACCCCAGCCAGCAGCAGCAGGAGCCTTAGGTCCTGTTCCACACTGTGAAGCTTTATTCTTTCAGTCTTCTCAATAAATCCTGCTGCTGCTCACTCTTTGGGTCTGTCCCGCTTTTAAGAGCTGCAATACTCACCCTGAAGGGCAGAGGCTTCATTCTTGAAGTCAGTGAGACCAGAAATCCACGGGCAGGAACCAACTCCAGACACAGTGCCACTGCACTCCAGCATGGGCGACAGAGTAAGACTTGGTAAAAAAAAAAAAAAAAAAAAATTAAATTAAATTAAATTAAATTAAATTAAATTAAAACAAACAAACAAAAAATGCTCACACACACAACAGCAAAAACGTTTCAAAGAACATCTTGAGGAGATGTTTCAAAGAACACTATGCAGGAGAAAAACACACCAAACAATGATGTAATTGATGATGATCTTATAACAAAAAAGAGGTTTGAAAACAATGGAATGGGATCCATAAGGTATAAGAGTGAGAATGAGAATAAAAATTTTTCGAACATTTTTGTTTTATAGCAATGAAAATGCCATTTTAAAATGAGGGTCAGGTAATGCCATTTTCAGATAAATGAAAGATGGAGGAATTTGTTACCAGCAGAGCTACATTAAGAGAAATGACAAAGAAGTTCTTTCGGCCAAAGGAAACTGACATTATATGAATTTCAGACACAGAAAAGAAAAAATAACATAGGAAACGTTAAATATGTGGGTAAGTACAAAAGACCGCGTCTTTTCTTGGTTTCTTTAAAATGAATACTTTTGTGAAAAAACATAATATTGTATCATAAGATTTAAAATATGGAAATTAAAATATATGGCAGAAGTTGCACAAAGGATAAGGGATGATAGCTAAAATTTACTGTTACAAAATTTTAACATTTTTCTCATGAATTCGTACAATATTAATGATTAGTAGACTATGTTAAAGATGGATATGGTACTGCCTAAAACAACTACTAAAACCAATCCAACAAGTATAGTTAAAAAGCCAGCAGAATTAAAATGAAATACTAAAAAAGAAAAGTGATTAAAAAGAAGGTAGGAAAGAAGGAGGAACAGAAAAACAACAACAACAATAACAAAAAACACAGAAGAAATTAATAGAAGACAAACAGCAAAATGACATACTTAGAAACCTAACAATATCTGTATTAGATTATGGGTAGACTAGGCTGGGCGCGGTAGCTCAACGCCTGCAATCCCAGCACTTTGGGAGGTTGAAGCGGGTGGATCACCTGAGGTCAGGAGTTTGAGACCAGCCTGACCAACCTGGTGAAACCTCGTCTCTACTAAAAATCCAAAAAATTAGCCGGGCGTGGCGGCGGGTGCTTGTAATCCCAGCTACTCAGCAGGCTGAGGCAAGAGAATCACTTGAACCTGGGAAGTGGAGGTTGCAGTGAGCCAAGATAGTGGCATTGTACTCCAGCCGAGATAGTGGCATTGACAACAGGAATGAAACTCTGTCTCAAAAAAAAGGAAAAAAGAAAAAAATGTAGGTAGACTAAACTTACCAATTTAAATCCAGAGATTGTCAGAATGAATAGAAAAACAGTCTCAACTGTATGCCAAATAAAAATAACACACTTAAAATGTAAAAACACAGATAGGTTTTGAGTAAAAGAATGAGGAATATATACCATATATTCAGTAAGCATATAAAAACTGGTATGATTATGTTAATATTAGAAAATTAGACTTCAAAACGAAACTTCAATATTAGCAAGAATAAAGGACATTTAATGATGATAAATGGATCAATTGATCAAGAAGACATAACAATCTTAAATGTATGTGCATCTAATAATAGAGTTAATGAAGTAAAAGCTGGTAGAACTAAAAGGATAAATTGATAAATTTATAATCAGAGGTCAAGATTTTAACACCAACTGTCAACCATCAATAGAATAACTAGGCAACAAATCAGTCAGGATAGAGATTTGAACAACATTATCAATTAACTTGTCTCAATTGTCATTTATATAACACTCTATCCAACTACAACAGAATCGCACTATTTTCAAGTGCACATGGAATTCACCCGCATAGAACATGTACTAGGACATTAAATAAGTTTCCATACATTTTTTAAATTGAAATATTATAGACTATATCTGTGACCACATGGAATTAAAGTAGAAATCAATAACAATAAAACATAGAAAAACCCTAAATACGTGGAACTTAAACAATACGTTTTCGTTTATTTATTTAATTATGTTTAAAATTTTTATTTTATTTTAGATTCAGGGGGTACATGTGTATGTTGGTTGAATGGGTATATTGTATACTGGTGGGGATTGGGCTTCTAGCGTGCCCATTATCCAAATAGTGAACATTGTACTGGATCAGTAATTTTTCAACCCTTGCTTCCCTCCTAGCCTCCCCTCTCTTAAAGTCCCCAGTGTCTATTATTTCCATCTTAGGTCCATAAACAATACATTTTTAAAGTAATCCATGGGTTAAGGAAGAAATCACAGAAAATCTAGAAAATATTATGAAGTGAATGAAAATGTAATTACAGAATATCAAAATTTATTGGATTTACCTAAAGGAGTGCAATTTAAAAACAATGATCTAAGTTTGAGCTTTAAGAAACCAGATAAAGAAGAGAAATTAAACCCAAAGTAAGTAGAAAGAAGGAAATGTTTTAAAAGCAGAAATAATTGAAATAGAAAACAGACAATAAAGAAAACTAACAAAGCCAAAGTTTAGTTCTTTGAAAATATTAATAAAGTTGATAAAACCTACTAAGTTTGATCAAGACAAAAAGATACAAAACACAAATTGGCAATAGGAATTAAAGAGAAAATATCATCATAGACT
The DNA here is from genome assembly GCF_003255815.1 of Theropithecus gelada. Classification (NCBI taxonomy): domain Eukaryota; kingdom Metazoa; phylum Chordata; class Mammalia; order Primates; family Cercopithecidae; genus Theropithecus; species Theropithecus gelada. The sequence continues at coordinate 1,871,721 of NC_037681.1, forward strand.
CTTAAGACAATAAAATGGTAATATTATGAACAGCTCTACACTAATAAATTCAACAATCTGTAAAAACAAAATTTCTGAAACTGACTCAAGAACTAGACACTCTAAATATTTCTTTATCTATTAGAAAATTGAATTTATTTCAAAAAAATCTTTCCACAAAGGAAACTCCAGGCTGAAATGTTTTCACAGGTGAATTATTTTTCTTTGTTTTTGTTTTGTTTTATTGTGTTTATTTTGAGATAGGGTGTCACTCTGTCATCTAAGCTGGAGTGCAGTGGTGTGATCTCGGCTCACTGCAGCCTTGACCTCCTGGGCTCAAGTGATCCTCCCACAGCAACCTTCTCAGTAGCTGAGACTACAGGCTTGTGCCACCACACCTGGCTAATTTTTGTATTTTTTGTAGAGACAGGGTCTCGCTATGTTGCTCAGGCTGGTCTCCAACTCCTGGGCTCAAGTGATCCGCTCACCTTAGCTTCCCAGAATGCTGGGATTACACCTATAAGCCACTACGCCTGGCCAGTTTTCACAGGTGAGTTCTATTAGTCATCCACAGAAGAAATATTACTGATCTTGTACAAAATCTTTCAGAAAGTAGAATATCAGGTGTTTAATATGGCTATGAATTCTGCGTCACTGCTCCCATCAACAAGTGAAATCTATTTCCTCTCTTTGTAAAAGCAGGTTAGACTTATGCCTTGCTTTGACCATTCTATTATGGCAGAAATGACACTGTGCCAGTTCCAGACTTTGTCTTTTAGAGGCCCAGAAACTTCCACTTTTATTCTGAGAAGCCAATCACCATGCTAGAAATAAGCTCAGGCTACATTGCTGAGTGAGAAAAGATTTCATGGAGAGATAGAAAGGGTGTATGTAGAGGTGTCCCAAGGAACAAGATGTGATTGAGGCCTTCTTGGACTTTTTATCCAAGCCCACCTTCTAGTAGAATACACCCAAGTGAGAGACGCCAGTCAATGCCAACACATGGAATAGAAGAAACATTCATTTGAGTGTTGCCCAAATTCTTGACAATAATAAATCATTGCTGTTTTTAGCCACTATGGTTTGGGATGGTTTGCTATACAAAAATAGAGCATTGGTCAAGAGAATACTTCCCAAGTCATTTTATGAGACCAGCATGAGCCTGATACCAAGACCTGAAAAAGACATTATGTGAAAACAAAGTTACAAATAAATATCTCTCATGAATTTACAAAGAAGTCCTTTAAAAATATTATGAAATCTAACACAGGAGTATAAAAATTCTGGTGTGTTTACATGTGTGTACACATACACACACACACGTATATATCATATATATCACCACCAGGTAGAATTTATATCGGGAATGTGAGGTTAACATTCACAAAACTCAACCTACCAGAAAACGAACCTTAGTGGGGCAATAGGTGACATTTGAATAAGATCTACAGGTAAGTTGACAATATTTTATCAATGTTAATTTCCTGGTTTGGATCATTGTATAACTTTTCTATTAAATGATAATATTTAAAGAAGCTAGATGAAAGATATGTGGGAATTTGATATTCTATTTTGCAACTCTTCGTAAGTCTAAATTTTTTCAAAATAAAAAGTGAAAAAAAAGAAATTCAGGAAGAATAAATGAGAAATTAATAAAACTAATTATTGGCAGGAAGTGAGTGGGAATGAGATGGAAGGCATAGGAGAAGTATACATCTTGCATAGTTTTGACATTTGTAACTAAATTGTTTTACATATTTAAAATATTACATGAAATGTTTTTAGATATTAAATTTACATCAATAAGGGTAAGAATAAATCTTAAAATTGAATATAGAGAGAAACAAATGAACCAAAAGCATCTATAAGTACTAGATGAATGTATGAAGATTTAATTCCTTAAATAATTTAAAATTTTCTTAAAGTTTTAAGAAGTAAAAGTTACTGAATATGTGCCAAATGGGTAGAGAACTTATAAGGAGAAGAGCAAGATGCCTGAAAAGTAATTAAATAAAAACACTTGATATTAATAATCAAGGAGATATATTTTACAGCTGTCAGTGTTACATTGTGAAATAATGGAGTCAGTAGATAATCACATTTATTAAATATTTTATGATTAACTCTTAGTTACTAATTATGTCACTGACAATGTCAGTAAAGGTGCTTTATTCTAATATTTCAAAATTCAGCTGGGTGGGGTGGCTCACGCCTGTAATCCCAGCACTTTGGGAGGTGGAGGGGGGTGGAAACTCCTGAGGTCAAGAGTTTCAGACCAGCCTGGCCAACATGGTGAAACCGTATCTCTACAAAAATACAAAAATTTGACGGGCGTGGTGGTAAATGTCTGTAGTTCCAGCTACTCGGGAGGCTGAGGCAGTAGAATCACTTGAACCCTGGAGGTGGAGGTTGCAGTGAGCCGAGACTGCACCACTGCACTCCAGCCTGGGTGGCAGGGTGAGACTCTGTCTCAAAAAAAAAAAAAAAAAATTTTTTTTTGGTTAAGTGGCCAGTGAGTGCTGTGTTCTTCTCTAGTGTTTGGATCTTTTTTTTTTTTTTTTTTCCCCCTTTGAATCGGAGGCTTGCTCTGTCTCCTAGGCTGGAGTGCCTTGGCTCACTGCAACCTCCACCTCCCAAGTTCAAGCGATTCTCCTGCCTCAGCCTCCCAAGTAGCTGGGAGTACAGGTGTCCATCACCATGCCCGGCTAATTTTTGTATTTCTAGTATAGACAGGGTTTCACCATGTTGACCAGGCAAGTCTTGAACTCCTGACCTCAAGTGATCACGCCTGCCTTGGCCTCCCAAAGTGCTGAGATTATAAGTATGAGCCACTGTGCCTGGCCAGAAGTGAGGATCTTCATGTTTAATGTCTAGTGAAGAATTTCCATTTCATGAACTTATCTCTATGATGGCATTACCTTCCTACCATAAGCAACTAGAAAACTGGACACAATTTAAGAAACAACTCTTTTCAGACATTGGACGTAGGGCAGTTCTGTGACCATGAGGAGAGGGAACACACGATTAAAGTTCTAGGATCATTGCCTATGCTCACTTTCTGCCAGGAGAAATATTCTGGACCAAAAGCACAGAGGCGGATCCCAAGTAGAGCACTGCAGTATTGCTGAGTCTGGGGGACAGAGATCAAAGCTGGCTGATGTGACTATAAACTGTGAGGCAGAGTTCCAGAACAGAGGGAGTGGGGCATAAAGTGAGCTCCCGAAATCTGCCAAGGGGTCCCTATGAGAGATTAAGAACTAACAACTATTCAGGTCTTTAAGGCTGTGAATATCCTCAGTGAATACTAAGACAAAGATGTGTAAGGTGAAATGCCACTAGGCTGAACAAAGAATGTCAGGGTAGCTGTGAGGCCAGGAGTTTCAAGAGTTCACATAGGGCTGAGAGTGGCTTCATTTTCAGCCAGTTTTATTGAAAAATCCCTGTTGATCACCCAGGGCATTTAGAGAGACCCCTGGAAAGTAACACTTGATTAGTGAAGCTGAACTATTAATAGAGGAAGGGTAGTCAAGATAGTGTGGTATGGGTATGAGGATAGCTATGTACATCAATGGAATGGAAATAGAGAGTCCATAAATAAACCCACACAAACATGATCAATTGATTTTTGACGACGGAGCTAGAGTAATTAAATGATAAAAGTGTAGTCTTCAAAAGATCTTATTGGAACTGCATATCCGTATAGTGAAAAATAAACTTAAGTCTCATTTTGTACAATACACAAAAATTAACTCAAAATGGACTACAGACCCAAATATTAAAGCTAAAACTATAGAAATTCTGGAAGAAAACAAGGAAATATCTCTGTAACCTTAGAATAGATAAATACTACTTTGGCAGCCCATAAAAAACACAACCCTAGTAGGAAAAATTGATTAAGGGAATTTTATTAAAATTTGAAATTTCTGTGTTTCAAAAAGTGTGGTTAATAAAATACAAAAAGAGGCCAGGTGCGGTGGCTCACACCTGTAATCCCAGCACTTTGGGAGGCCAAGACAGGTGGATCACCTTAGGTCAGGAGTTTGAGACCAGCCTAGCCTACATGGTGAAACTCCGTCTCTACTAAAAATACAAAAATTAGCCAGGCGTGGTGGCAGGCACCTGTCGTTCCAGCTACTTGGGAGGCTGAGGCGGGAGAATTGCTTGAGCCCAGGAGGCGGAAGTTGCAGTGAGCAGAGATCGCACCACTGCACTCCAGCCTGGGCAACAAAGTGATACTCTGTCTAAAAAATAAATAAAATAAAAATAAAATACAAAGGATTATTTACCAGAGATTGACTTAAAAAATAAAATGCAAAGGCAAGTTACAGACTAGAAGATAATATTTGTTAAATGTATCTGACAAAGAACTCATACCAACAACTCTTACCATTCAGTAATAAAAAGACAATAGGCCGGGCGCGGTGGCTCAAGCCTGTAATCCCAGCACTTTGGGAGGCCGAGACGGGCGGATCACGAGGTCAGGAGATCGAGACCATCCTGGCTAACACGGTGAAACCCTGTCTCTACTAAAAAATGCAAAAAAAAAAAAAACTAGCCGGGCGAGGTGGCAGGCGCCTGTAGTCCCGGCTACTCGGGAGGCTGAGGCAGGAGAATGGCGGGCACCCGGGAGGCGGAGCTTGCAGTGAGCTGAGATCTTGCCACAGCACTCCAGCCTGGGTGACAGAGCGAGACTCCGTCTCAAAATAAATAAATAAATAAATAAATAAATAAATAAATAAATAATAAAAAGACAAATGACCCAATTGAAATGGGGCTAAATATTTGAACAGACACTTTATGGAAGATTATATGAGTGGCCAATTGGCCCCTAATAAAATGTTCAACATCATTAATCATCAGAGAAATGCAAATAAAAAAACACAATGGGATGCTGGTCAAAAGATACAAAATTTCAGCTAGGAAGAATAAGTTCAAGAGACCCATTGTACTACATGGTGACTATAGTTACTGTCAATGTATTGTATTCATAAAATGTGCTAGGAGAGTAGATTTTAAGTGTTCTCACCACAAAAAAAAAAAAAAAAGATAAATACATGAGGTCATGCATGTTAGTTAGCTTGACTTAGACATTTCATCATGTATACATATTTCTAAACAAGATGTACACAATAAATGTATACAATTTTTATTTGTCAATTTAAAAAATAAAAATTTTTGCCAGGCGCGGTGGCTCACGCCTGTAATCCCAGCACTTTGGGAGGCCGAGATGGGCGGATCACGAGGTCAGGAGATCGAGACCATCCTGGCTAACACGGTGAAACCCCGTCTCTACTAAAAAAATACAAAAAACTAGCCGGGCATGGTGGCGGGCGCCTGTAGTCCCAGCTACTCGGGAGGCTGAGGCAGGAGAATGGCATGAACCCGGGAGGTGGAGCTTTCAGTGAGCTGAGATCCGGCCACTGCACTCCAGCCTGGGCGACAGAGCGAGACTCCGTCTCAAAAAATAAATAAATAAAAAAATAAAAATAAAAATTTTTGAAAATTACAATGAAATTCTACTACCTTCCTACTAGACTAAAATAAATTTACAATGCCAAATGTCAGCAAGATGTAGAGGAACCGAAACCCTTGTATTTTGTTGATGGGAATGTAAAATGGTGCATCCACTTTAGAAAAGTGTCAATTCTTTATAAAGCTAAGCATATACATATTCTATCATCCAGCAGTTCTACTCCCAGGTATCATCCCAAAGAAATGAAGCAATATGTCTACTCAAAGACTTGTACACAAAAGTTCATAACAGTTTTATTAATAATATTCCAAAAATGGAAATAAATATCCATCAATAGCTGTTTGACAACAACTTGTGTTATCTTCATAAAATGAAATCTTCCTCAGTAAAAAGGAATGAGCTATAGGTACACACAAGGGTGTGGATGAATCAGAAACATGCTGAAGAAATATGTCAGACACACACAAACATGCATGCTGTGCTTATGTTTATGTGAAACCCTAGAAAAGAGAAATATGTTTAGTGATGGAAGGTAGATCAGTGGTGAGTGGGGACTGCCTGGGACAGGGCATGAGGAAAATTTTTGGTGTGATGGAACTATTTGTTCCATATCTTGATTATGGTTATTGAAAGTCGTGGAACTAAACACTTCACATGGGTGCATACTACTGTATTTAAATTAGTCCTTGATAAAGTTTATTTTTTAAAATCTTGAGTAGAAAATGTTGAAAGTTGTTTTTAACTATGTCTAATGGAAGCCTGATTGCATGACCCCCAAAGCCATAATCTAGTCAGTACCACTCTTCACCTCACCTAACTTCATACACAATGATAAGATAGATCCCTGATTGTAACGTTACTGTGAACATCCCACTGTCTCCTCCATGTCCTGAGATGCTCCGATGCCTATTCACTCTGTATTTTTATTATTTAATTAATTAATTTATTTATTTATTTTGAGATGGAGTCTTACTCTGTCGCCCAGGCTGGAATGCAGTGGTGTGATCTTGGCTCACTGCAATCTCTGCCTCCCAGGTTCAAGTGACTCTCCTGCCTCAACCTCCTAAGTAGCTGGGATTACAGACGTGCGCCACCACGCCCGGCTAATTTTTGTATTTTTAGTAGAGACAGGGTCTCACCATGTTGGTCAGGCTGGTCTCAAACTTCTGACCTCGTGATCTACCCGCCTCGGCCTCCAAAGTGCTGGGATTACAAGTGTGAGCCACTGCACCCGGCCATTCACCCTGTATTTTAAGTTGTTAAATGTTTCATACTCTTTGAACCAGTCATTTTATTTTTAGAAATTTGTCTTAAGGAAATGACCATCAATGAGAGCACAGATTTCTGCAAAGATGCTTACTTTCAACCGTTTAGAATAGCAAAAAATATAATAGTCAGCCTGGCTAACATGGTGAAACTTTGTCTCTACTAAAAAGACAAAAAAAATTGCCAGGCATGGTGGTGGGTACCTGTAATCCCAGCTACTTGGGAGGCTAAGGCAGGAGAATTGCTTGAACCCGGGAGGCAGAGGTTGCAATGAACCAAGATCATGCCACTGCACTCCAGCCTGGGTAACAGAGTGAAACTCCATCTCAAATAAGAATAGACACACACACACACACACACACACACAGACACACACACTTGAAACATTAATAAGAGATTAAATAATAATTCACAGTCCATTCATAGGATGGAATACCATATAACTGGGAAAAAGTGTAGTGTCAATGGATACTTGATAGTATTGAAAAATGGTTACCTTTTGTGTAAATCAAGGTATGATTACAAAACAATATGTGATGCTTGATCTCAATCTTAGAAACTAAGACAAATATTCATTTAAAAAACATTAGAAGGACAGGCCGGGCACGGTGGCTCATGCCTGTAATCCCAGCACTTTGGGAGGCCGGGGCAGGTGGATCAAGAGATCAGGAGTTCAAGATCAGCCTGGCCAAGATGGTGAAACCCCATCTCTACTAAAAACAAAACAAAACAAAACAAAAAATTAGCCGGGCGTGGTGGCACACGCCTGTAATCCCAGCTACTCCAGAGGCTGAGGCAGAGAATTGCTTAAACCTGGAGGGGCGGAGGTTGCAGTGAGCCGAGATCGCACCACTGCACTCCAGCCTGGGTGACAGAGCGAGATTCTGTCTCAAAAAAAAAAAAAAAATTAGGACATAGGCTGTTTATTAACAATAATAAACTTTGCATGGTAATGTTATGTGATTTTAATTTGGGACAGGTTTTATATATATATATTCTAGAGTTCTACAATTAATATGCATTATTTTATAATTACAAAAACAATATGTATTTTTAAATAATGATTTTTTGATATTGAATACTCAGAGTCTATGTTAGTGTACTATGTTTAATCTAACGTGTATTCCCAAAACTTTGTGAATATTTTTTGTAAATCAAACTCTGTTTTCTCTAGCTCACCACACACTACTAGGTAAAGACACAATCTAAGGCCTTTTGTAGTGTGAATAATCTTTTGTAATCTATCCATAGTTTACTTGATTCAAAAGTTAAGAGTTTCAAAATGGAGCTATATTCTATATTTTGCGTGTCCTTGCTGGTTCGAGTATGCCTTCCATCCAATGTCTGAGCCAGATTTTTGGTATCTGAATGAATGGTATTCTGATCAAAGACGGGATGAAAGAACTTAGAATCCTGTGGATAGAACCTCACTCAGGCCAGTGCAGAAAATCAGGCATGCCAGTTCTTCAGCCACGTGACTTGTATTGCTTTCTTCTTATTACCTTGACTTGAACATCCTGGAGACCCCACCTTCTCCTGGACACTCTTACCATGGGCTATCACAATTTCATTAGGGGAGGGGTGTATCTAGGGAAGAAAATGTCTTTAAAAAGATGCCTTAGTAGGGTGATAATGAAAAAAAAAAAGATTTGAGATACACTTTTAAGATGTCATAAAGAAGCTTAAAGCTGGGCACCGTGGCTCACACCTGTAATCCCAGCACTTTGGGAGGCCGAGACGGGCGGATCACGAGGTCAGGAGATCAAGACCATCCTGGCTAACACGGTGAAACCCCGTCTCTACTGAAAATACAAAAAATTAGCCGGGCGTGGTGGCGGGCGCCTGTAGTCTCAGCTACTCGGGAGGCTGAGGCAGGAGAATGGAGTGAACCCGGGAGGCGGAGCTTGCAGTGAGCGGAGATCGTGCCACTGCACTCCAGCCTGGGCTGAGTGAGACTCCATCTCAAAAAAAAAAAAAAAGAAGAAGAAGAAGCAGCAGCAGCTTAAGAAAACTAGTGGAAGAAACCAGGATGCCTTGACAGAGGACGTAAAATTTGAAAAGGGACTTGACACTGAAAAGGATTTGGGTTGTTGGAGATTCGGGGAGGAGAGGTCTCTAGGTGGAGGGAATGGGTGAAGGGGATTACGGAGGTAGGAAAAGGGATATCCTCCAGCTAAAAGAGCGAATATTTCACTCCCAGTGGAGCAGAAGCCCAAAGCAGGGAGTCCTGGAAGCTTCCACAGGAAGTACAGACCATTTCCTATGCATGTAAAATATCTCCCGAACTAGACCTGCTCTTCTAGGTCTGTTGCTTCTTTCTAGCTTCACCTCCCTGGGAGTCCTATATGTAGCCAGAATATGAGCAAACTGCATTAGGAACATTTTGGCTTTGACCACACCTTTGTAATTAGCACTTCCTCCCCATCACTGTCCAGGGTCGTGCTCCTTTTCCCCTGGCTGCTCAGGGTCTGTGCAAGAGCACACCTTGGTGATCATGGTGTCTTCTCTACAGGCTGTGTGTCATTGCTACTCATATGTGGGACTTTTGCTATACATATTCTCCGTGGAAAGGGGAGCTCCCACTTGGGAGAGGAGGCTAGAGCAGGGCTGGGGCTGAGAAACTGGGCTGAGACAGGTTTGTGCACTTACTGGGATCTGGCTAATGTCAATAGTCTCTGCTATGCAAATGAGCAAAAAACAAAAAAATTTAAAAAAAAATTTAAAAAGCCAACTGTCTTGTCTAGACCAGAAACCAGAACTCAGTGGGAGGTCGCTAAAGGGTGTGGTGCAGCTGGAAACAGAAAAATTCATTTCATCTGGCCTTAAACAGAACAGGATATTCATCAGACTAGCTTCAGGGAGGCAGGAAACAGCACAGAGCCCAGGGGCCAAAAAGTTGCTAAGAGACCAAGAGCAAGAGCTGCTCACAGACTCCTGTCAGGCAAATGAGGGCTGGGAATTGGAGATCGAGCATCAGGAGAAAATGTGTACTTTGCACATCGATTTTTAGCGATGCTTTCTGTTTCATTTATTTCCTTTTGGAAATCGTTGAACCTTCATTGGCCTGGGAATCAGACTGTTCTTTCCTAGCCCATTCAGCTTCCCACTCTCAAAGAGGACTTTTCTACATCGTGTCTCTCTGCAAAGCTCCTTGCTCTGCCTTAATCTTCCTGCTGAGGAAACTGGTGCAAACGGAAGAGAAGGTCCACAGACTCCCACCATAGGCGCCCGCTCCCAGCAGCAGCCCCCACATCTTCTGCTCACCCACTTGGTGCCATTCTTTTTCCTGTCAAAAGCCAATTCAGGAGGCGGTGGGGGGGTGGGGCGGGGCATGCACCTGTAGTCCCAAGCAACTTGGGAGGCTGAAGCAGGTGGATTGCTTGAGCCCAGGAGTTCGAGGTCACAGTGAGTAAGAACCCATCTCTTTAAATAAATAAATAAATGGAAAAAAAGAAGAAAACAAAAAAGTCATTTTAATTGTGCACTAGACCCTGTCCTGTGACTCAAGGACATCCTCAGCTGTTCTCCGCTCATTCTAAACACCAGTTTCTCTCCTGTTCTATGTCACTCCCATCAGCTTACAAACATGTTATGTCTCCCATTTTTAAAATTTTTTTATATTTGTTAACTGAAAGTGTTATATAATATTTCTCCCATTTTGAACAACAATAAAAACAAATATCTCTTAACAGTCATCACAGTTCTTCGTTCCTCTGTCTTCAAAAGAATTACCCCAAACTTTCCTAATTGCGGTGGCTGCGTCCCTGTCTTCATCCTAACTGACCTGTCAGTAACACAAGGCCCTGGCTCTGGCTACCTCCTCTTTTGCTTCCAGGATCCACATTCACTTCATTTTCCTCTCTATATCTTTCCTTTTTTAAAAAAAAAAAAGAGAGAGAGAGAGAGAGATAAGGTCTTTCTTTTTGCTCGGGCTGGAGTGCAGTCTGAATTCATTATAGCCTGAAACTCCTGGCTCAAGGGATTGATCCTTCTGCCTCAGCCCAGCCAAGCACTGGGATTACAGGCATTAGCCACTACGCCAGGCTTTCTTTTCCCCTTTTGTCACTGGCTGCCCCCTCTGCTCTACCCTTCAATGAAGGAAGGCATATTCATTTTCTGTTGCTGCTGTACAAGTTGCCACCAACTCGGTGTCTTAAACAATACAAATTTATTATCTTACGGTTCTGGAGGTCAAAAGTCCAATATGGCTGGGTGCAGTGGCTCATGCCTGTAATCCCAGCACTTTGGGAGGCCAAGGCGGGCGGATCACGAGGTCAGGAGTTTGAGACCAGCCTAACCAATATGGTGAAACCCTGTCTCTACTTAAAAAATACAAAAATTAGCCAGGCGTGGTGACACGCACCTGCAGTCCCAGCTACTTGGGAGGCTGAGACAAGAGAATCGCTTGAACCCGGGAGGCAGATGTTGCAGTGAGCTAAGATCACGCCACTGCATTCCAGCATGGGCAATAGAGTGAGACTGCATCTCAAAAAGAAAAAAAAGTCCAATATGGGTCTCCCTGGGCTAAAGAGGTGTCCGCAGAGCTGTATTAACTTCTGCAGGCTCTAGGGGAGAATCTATATCTTTGCTGTTTCCAGCTCCTGGAGGCTGCCTGCATTCCTTGGCTCTTGGTTCCCTTACTCCATCTTCAAAGCCAGCAACATTACACCTCTGACTCTTCTTCCATCGTTAACAGATTTCTCTGACCATAGCAGGGAAAGGGTCTCCACTTTTAAGAACCCATGTGATTAGATTGGGTTCATCTGGAAAATCCAGGATAATCTCCTCATCCAAAAGTCCTTAAACTTCATCACATCTGCAAAGTCCCTTTGCTATTTATGATAACACAGTAACAGGTTCAGGAGCCTGGACATCTTCGGAGGCTGTTATTCTGCCTCCGCAGGCATTGGTCTTCTTCTATCTACTCTCACAGTCTGATATCCAGGCTCATGGATAACACTAGTCAGTGACTCCCAAATCTCTCCAACTCCTTCCTCTCTGCCAGACTAAATTTCTTTACTCCACTGATGGTGAGATCCCTCCAATCAGCTGCCTAATAAGTCACAAACTCAATCTGTACAAAACCAAATGCCTGATCTTCCCCCCAAATATGCTTCTTCTCACAACCCTAGACTTTGCCATCTCTGTTGATGGTAGATTTTCAGTTGCCTAGTCCAACAATCTCGGAACTATGTTTGACTCCTCTTTTTCTCTCCCATACACGTCATTCATTCCATGTATCAGAAAATCTTGTCTTTACCTTAGAAGTATATACCAGATTGCTTCAAAATAATTCAGCATTTGTTGGGGTGGGGAGAAGGCGAGGGGAGAGGGCATTTAAATGAAACAGGTTTACTCATGTTCTGGTAATGGTTGAAGCAGAGTGATGGGTACATGGAGGCTTATTGTATTATACTATTATCTGTACTTTGTGCATGTCTGAAATTTTCCATAATACAATGTTTTTAGTTGCATTGCCATTGAACTCAGCAATCCCATTCCTTTAGAATCTATCCCATACACTGTTTTAAGATGTCATAAAGAAGCTTAAGTCTGGGCACTGTGGCTCACGCCTGTAATCCCAGCACTGTGGGAGGCCGAGGCAGGTGGATCACGAGATCAGGAGTTCAAGACCAGCCTGGCCAAGATGGTGAAACCCCATTTCTACTAAAAATCAAAAAAAAAAAAAAAAAATTAGCCAGGTGCAGTGGCAGGTGCCTATAATCCCAGCTACTCAGGAGGCTGAGGCAGGAGAATTGCTTGAACTTGGAGGGCGGAGTTTGCAGTGAGCTGAAATCTCGCCACTGTACTCCAGCCTGGGCAACAAACTGAGATTCCATCTCAAAAAAAAAAAAAAAAGAATCTATCCCATATTAGTAAAAGCAGTAGTGCATACTAATACACATTTATTGGCTGGGTGTGCTGGCTCATGCCTGTAATTCTAACACTTTGGGAGGCCAAGGTGGGAGGATCGCTTGAGCTCAGGAGTTCAAAACCAGCCCAGTCAAGATAGGGAAACCCAGTCTCTTCTAAAAACAGTAAATAACAGAATTAAAAATACATGTACATGGATGTTTACTTTAGCATTGTTTTCAGAGACATAAATAGTGAAAATGAAGTGAAGAGATATCAACATGGATGTGCAGGGATACCTCCTTTTATTGCACTTTGCCTCATTATACCTAACAGACTGCATCTTTTACGACTAATTGAAGGCTGTGACAACCCTGTGTTGAGCCTATTGGCCCCATTTTTCCAACAGCACGTGCTCACTGTGTGTCTTTGTGTCACATTTTGAGAATTCTCACAATATTTCAAACTTTATTATTTTTATAGCTGTTATTGTGATTTGTCATCAGTGATCTTTGATATTACTGTTGCAATCATTTTGGATACCACAACTACACCCATATAAGACAGTGAACTTATTCAAAAAATGTGTTTCTGACTGCTCCACCGACCAGCCATTCCCCTGTCTGTCTCCCTGTTCTCAGACCTTCCTGTTCCCTGAGACACAACAATATTGAAATTAGGCCAATTAATAACCTACAATGGTCTCTAAACATTCAAGTGAAAGAAAGAGTCACAAGTCTCTCACTTTAAACCAAAAGCTAGAAAAGATTAAGCTTAGTGAGCAAGACATACCTAAAGTTGAGACAGGCTGAAAGCTAGGCAAGTTGTGGATGCAAAGAAATAGTTCTTGAAAGAAATTAAAAGTGCTACTTCAATGAACACATTAATTATAAGAAAGCCAAATAGCCTTATTGCTGATAGGGAGAGAGTTTCAGTGGTCTGGATAAATGATCAAACCAGCCACAACATTCCCTTAAGTCAAAGCCTAATCCAGAGCAAGGCCCTAACACTGTTCAATTCTATGAAGGCTGAGGGAGGTGAGGAAGTTGTGGCAGAAAAGTGCGAAACTGCTAGAGGTTGATTAATGAGATTTAAAGAAAGAAGCCATCTCCATAACATAAAAATGCAAGGTGAAGTAGCAAGTGCTGATGTAGAAGCTGCAGCAAGTTATCAAAAAATCTAGCTAAGATCACTGATGAAAGTGGCTATGCTAAACAACAGGTTTTCAGTGTAGACAAAACAGCCTTCTATTGGAAGAAGATGCCACCTAGGACTTTCATAGCTAGAGAGGAGAAGCCAATATCTGTCTTCAAAGCTTCAAAGGACAGGCTGACTCTCTTGTTAGGGGCTAATGAAGCTGATGACTTTAAGTTGAAGCTGATGCTCATCTGCCATTCCAGAATTCCTAGGACTAAATCTACTCTTCCTGTGCTCTATAAATGGAGCAACAATGCCTGGATGACAGCACACCTGTTTACAGCATGATTTACTGAATATTTTAAGCCCACTGTTGAAAACTACTGTCAGGAAAAAATAAAATAAAAAAGGTTTCTCTCAAAATATAATTGCTCATTGACAATGCATCTAAACACCTAAGAGCTCTGATGGAGATGTAAAAGGAAATTAACCTTATTTTCATGCCTGCTAACAAAACATCCATTCTGTAGTCCATGAAGCAAGGAGTAATTTTGACTTTCAAGTCTTATTTTTTAAGAAATAAATTTCATATGGTTTCAGATGCCATAGGTAGTGATTCCTCTGGGCAAAGTAAATTGAAAACCTTCTGGAAAGGATTCACCATTCTAAATATCATTAAGAATATTTGTGATTCATGGGAGGAGGTCAAAATATCAACATACACATGAGTTTGGAAGAAGTTGATTCCAATTCTCATGAATGACTTTGAGGGGTTCAAGACTTTGGTGGAGGAAGTAACTGCAGATGTGGTAGAAATAGCAAGAGAATTAGAATTAGAAATGGAGCCTGAGGATGTGACTGAATTGCTATAATCTCATGATCAACCTTAACACTCAAGGAGTTGCTTCTTATGGATGAGCAAAGAACATGGTTTCTTGAGATGAAATCTACTCCTGGTGAAGATGCTGTGAATGTTGTTGAAATGACAGCAACACATTTAAGATGACACATAAACTTAGTTGATAAATTAGGGGCAGAGCTTGAGAGGACTGACTCCAATTTTGAAAGAAGCTCTACTGTGGGTAAAAATGCTATCAGATACCATTGCATGCTACAGAGAAATATTTTGTGAAAGAAAGACCCAATGGATACAGCAAACTTCGTTGTGGTCTTCCTTACACTTTATACAAAAATTAATTCGAGGTGGATTAAAGACTTAAACGTTAGACCTAAAACCATAAAAACCCTAGAATAAAACCTAGGCAATACCATTCAGGACATAGGCATGGGCAAGGACTTCATGACTAAAACACCAAAAGCAATGGCAGCAAAAAGCCAAAATTGACAAATGGGATCTGATTAAACTAAAGAGCTTCTGCACAGCAAAAGAAACTACCATCAGAGTGAACAGGCAACCTACAGAATGGGAGAACATTTTTGCAATCTACTCATCTGACAAAGGGCTAATATCCAGAATCTACAAAGAACTCAAAGAAATTTACAAGAAAAAGAAACAAACAACCCCATCAAAAAGTGGACGAAGGATATGAACAAACACTTCTCAAAAGAAGACATTTATGCAACCAACGGATGCATGAAAAAATGCTCATCATCACTGGTCATTGGAGAAATGCAAATCAAAACCACAATGAGATACCATCTCACACCCGTTAGAATGGCGATCATTAAAAAGTCAGGAAACAACAGGTGTTGGAGAGGATGTGGAGGAATAGGAACACTTTTACACGGTTGGTGGGACTGTAAACTAGTTCAACCATTGTGGAAGACAGTGTGATGATTCCTCAGGGATCTAGAACTAGAAATACCATTTGACCCAGCCATCCCATTACTGGGTATATACCCAAAGGATTATATATCATGCTGCTATAAAGACACATGCACATGTATGTTTATTGTGGCACTATTCACAATAACAAAGACTTGGAACCAACCCAAATGTCCATCAATGATAGACTGGATTAAGAAAATGTGGCACATATACACCATGGAATACTATGCAGCCATAAAAAGGGATGAGTTCATGTCCTTTGTGGGGACATGGATGCAGCTGGAAACCATGATTCTCAGCAAACTATAGCAAGAACAGAAAACCAAACACTGCATGTTCTCACTAATAGGTAGAAATTGAACAATGGGAACACTTGGACACAGGAAGGGGCATATCACACACCAGGGCCTGTCGTGGGGTGGGCGAGGGGGAGGGATAGCATTAGGAGATATACCTAATGTAAATGACAAATTAATGGGTGCAGAACACCAACATGGCACATGTATACATATGTAACAAACCTGCACATTGTGCACATGTACCCTAGAACTTAAAGTATAATAAATAAAATAAATAAATAAATATTTTATAAAAAGAAAGAAAAAAGAAACTGCAGGCCACACACAGTGGCTCACACCTATAATCTTAGCACTTTGGGAGTCCAAGGTGGGCAGATCACTTGAACTCAGGAGTTCAAGAGCAGCCTAGGCAACATGGTGATGAAACCCTGTTTTTACAAAAAATACAAAAATTAGTTGGGCGTGGTGGTGTGTGCCTGGAGTCCCAGCTACTAGGGGTGCTGAGGAGGGAGGATTGCTTGAACCCAGGAGACAGAGGTTGCAGTGAGCCAAGATTGTGCTACTGCACTCCAGCCTGGGCAACAAAGTGAGACCCTGTCTCAGAAAAAAAACAAAAACAAAACCAAAAAACTGCTATCTGATGAGCTTTGGCCCATTGTAGTAATCTACAAATTTACCAAATGGAGGGAGGGAGGGAGGGAGGAAGGGAAGGAGGAGGGAAGGAAGATAGGAAGGAAGGAAGGAAGGAAGGAAGGAAGGAAGGAAGGAAGGAAGGAAGGAAGGAAGGAAGGAAGGAAGGAAGGAGAAAGAAATTGCCACAGCCACCCCATCCTTTGGCAATCACCACCCTGATCAGTCAGCAGTCATTAACATGGAGCCAAGACCCTCCACCACCAAAAAGATTAAAGGTTGCTGAAGTCTCAGACAATCATTAGCTTTTTTTTTTTTCTTTTTTTTCCCGAGACGGAGTCTCGCTCTGTCACCTAGGCTGGAGTACAATGGCGTGATCTAGGCTCACTGCAACCTCCGCCTCCTGGGTTCAAGTGATTCTCCTGCCTCAGCCTGCCATGTAGGTGGGACTACAGGTGCATGCTACCATGCTTGGCTAATTTTTGTATTTTTAGTAGAGATGGGGTTTCACCATGCTGGCCAGGCTGGTATGGAACTCCTGACCACGTGATCTGCCCACCTCAGCCTCCCAAAGTGCTGGGATTACAGGCGTGAGCCACTGTGCCTGGCCAAGAATTTTATAGATAAAGTATATGCATTTTGTAGCCATAATGCTATTACACATTTAATAAACTACAGCATGGTGTAAATATAACTTTTATATGCACTGGGACCCAGGAAATGTTTGTGATTTGCTTTATTGCGATAGTCACTTTATGGAGATGGTCTGGAACTGAACCTACAATATCTGTAGGTATGACTGCACAGTGGTTGAATACATTTCTGAATGTACACTGTGAGGCATCTCACTACCACTGTAAGAATTAACTTTATATTAGATGATTTGGTGAAGTTTCCATAATTTACTGATAAGTGAGAAAAGCAAGATGTATCTAATATGATGCAATTTCTATAAAACAGAAATGATAGTAAATCTATTATATATATTCATGCCAAAAATTCAGAACAAATAAGCAAACAAAGTATCCAAGATCTAATGGCTTCTAACCATCTCAATTCCATTAATTGTGCCACAAGCTGCCACTGTCTCTCACCTGGATTCCTACGCTGACCTTCTAACTGTTCTCACTGATTCTGCCCTGCACAGTTTGATCTCATCACAGTGACCAAAATGCTCAAAATCTGGCAATGGCTCTCATTTTCACTCGGAGTAAAAGCCGAAGTCCTGACAATTGCCTCTGAGGTTCCACATGATTGCCCAGATGCAGCCCCATCCTTGCTTCTCTGACTTCATAGCCCACTCCCTCTTCCTCACATGGCTCCAGCCACACTGCTCTCCTAGCACACTTCTGCCTCAGGGCCTTTGCTCCGCCTCATTCATCTTCCTGGAAACTCTTGTCTCACATATCTGCTTAGCTTCCTCCCTCAGTTTCTTCAAGTCACCTTTTCAGTGAGGTCCAAAGTGACTTCTCTATTAATAATAATTATTTTTAAAAAACTGCCTCACATCTTCCTGATCTATTTTACCCTGTTTTTTTTAAAAAGGTACTTTTGATATATTATACTACAAAATTGATATAGTTACAATGTTTATGTTTATTGTCTTTCTTCATCATCAGAATATAAGCTTCTTGAGGACAGAGATCTTTGTTTTTTCATGGATGCACCTCCAGCGCCTAGAACAGTGTCTGGCACAAGTAGGATTCAATAAAGATCTCCAGTGCTGCACAAAAAGCTAATCAAGAAGGCAAAGATCTTAATAGAATTTGCCCTGAAAATGCTTTATTGATGAAAATTCATCAATGTTGCTAGAGATTGCTTTGATATTTAAGGATTTGTTTTGTTTTTGAGATGGCACTTCTCTTACAGAGGGTTGATGTAATCGTTCTCCTCAGTTGAGGCATATTGTCATTGGAAGTCCTTGCAAGGTCCCTCTCTTGTTTGAGAAATTCGTACGTCACCTACTCATCTACCCATCCTCTCCCCCCATCTCCCTATCCATTCCCCCATCCATCCCTCCATCCATCCGTTCATCCCTTTATTCATACACTTTTCTTTCCATTTCTTAGTTTCATTCCCCTTCCCCCAGATGCAATTGTTTTGATATTTTAGATATGTATCCTTCTTTTGTATATGCTCTGGTATAACATCCATTTTTGTGGACACGTGTCTTAAAATTGTATATATTTTAATTCCGTTTCTGCTTTTCTCAACATTTTTAAGATCTAGCCATATTGCTATCTGTATGTCCGGACTACTGCTTTTAACTGCTTCAGATATATATGACACATTTTACTAATCCAGTTCTCAAGTGATGGATAACCAGATTGCTTCCAACTGTCAACTGCCAAAGCAACCCCATATGTATATGAGAATTCTGTGGGGGATACCTATCCAGGTACAGAACTGAGAAGTTTTCAGAATGACTTTGTCAACCTATACATCCACCCAGTGGCACATGACAATTCCTAAATCCCTGATCCCCAACACCACCTGGCATTATCTAGATGTTTAATTTTTTCCAAGTCTAATAGCTAAAGTGTATTTTCCAGCAGTTATTCTTTTAATTTGCATTTCTCTGAATACCACTAATTTGACTACTTCTATGCTCTTTAGCCCTTTGCATTTAGTGTTTTTGTAGGTTTTTCTCAGGGGGTCCTTTTGCCTAATAATTTGTGCTTTGGAGATTTTGGTTGAAAATGGAAGACAAAGTTGGAAGCGGTGGCACATGACTGTAATCCCAACTGCTCAGGAGACTGAGGCCGGAGGATCGCTTGAGCCTGGGAGTTTGAGGCTGCAGTGAGCAAGGATTATGCCATTGCATTTCAGCATGGAAAACAGAGTGAGATCCTATTTCAAAAGAAAAAAAATTATGTCACAGAGTTTTACTTTCCACATTCCATGTCTATCTGTCTGTCTGACTACAGCCAAAATAGGGAGTGTGATGTGGCATCTCATTATGATTTGCATTTTCCCAATAACCAGTAATGTTGACCACTTTTCATGTTCTTATTGGCATTAATAATGGAAAAATGTCTGTTAAAATCTTTTACCCATTTAAAAAACTGGGTTGTCTGCCTTTCTTCACTTTATTTGAAAGCCCCATTCTTGACTGAAAATTCCTCCAATCCTGGTATCACCAGAAGCTTCGGAATTAGACAGATACTCCCCTACCAGCATCAGCACCAAAATTCCCCTCTGGTAGGGCTATTTGCTTCTCCCTCCATTACTCCTTTGTCTGCAACTAGGAAGGAAAACTAGGATACCTACGACATTCTCTGTAAGTACCACCAGGAAGGGCCCGGATTCACTATACAAGATAGAGGTCTTCCGATGATGTTCCTGAAAAATCCTGGCATCCTCAAGCCAGATCAAGGTTTTCTGCAGCTGAAGTAGTATAAGTCTAAAGTCATTTCCTAGACTTTCAGAGAAAAAAAGTAATGACTATGTTTTCTAATTTTAACTGTTTCTCCTGGAATTTTTACTTCAAACTGAAGTGCCTATTTTTACTTGCTTATGCTAGAAATTAATATAACTTGATGCATAACTTATCAAAAAATTATGTATTTTATTTGCAGAGTACAAATATCATTATTTCATTATGTTCTGCAGAAAACACAAGGACCCTAGATGCTGAACAATTTTGAGGACCATAAATGCAAGAAATAGAAAGGACTTAGAAGACATTATTCTCCTTCACAAAGTGTGGCACCACTGCTCCCCCCAGGCACTCAGGACGAAATATCATTGATGATTTGCTCTTTCTTCTTCCCCACCTCATTCAACCACTCATCACTTTCTAGAATATTTGCAATGCTGTCTTTTCATCTCCATCTTATCTGCCATTGCCCAGGTCCAGGGCCTCTAATTCCCCCTTCTGGGCTACTGTAATATTAAAGCCCTAATTGGTGTCCTTGCCTCCAGCCTCTACACTGCTACTGAGTAGTGAATCACATTTGCAATTAATCAATGTTATAATCAATTACTTCAGTCTCTGCTTTGCCAAGAGAGGGAACTCCATCAAAGAAAAGATGGTGCCCATCCTGTTCAACACTGCATCTGTAATGCCCAGAACAAAGACTGGCATGAGATTGGAAAGGCAGTGGGTCAATGAAACAATGAATGAAGAACAAACATATGAATGATTTCAAACTGCAAAAGTACATATCACACAACTCTGGTGACCATCCTTCCTACCTCCACAGCAGAAAAGATAAAGTCCATACTCCCCAGCTTGGCACACAAGGCCCTCCTTGACTTGACCTCTCTACCTCTCCTTGCTTATCTCAGCCACTCCCTTCCTTGAATTTTATGTGTCAAAATATCTTGGAAAATTCCATACTCTTTATCTCTTCTATGTCTCAGCTCACTTCCTTGTGCCTGGAATGTCCTTAGCCAACACTCCATCCTCTATCTCCTTTTCACCAAACTCTTTTCTCCTTTTTAAAAGCATAGAGAACACTGTCCATTGTGTTCTACCACATGGATTTAGCAAAGCTAAGCATTTTGCCATATTTACTCCAACTTTTCTTTAAGAAATAAAGCACTGTAAATACAGTTGAACCTCCTTCTTTAATCTCATCCCCTTCTCTTTTTCTTCAGAGACATCTGTTATCTTGCTTTTGGTGTTAACCATTCACATATATATATTTCATATTTTTAATTGGGATTTTGAAAGCCACCCCACCCCCACTGGTGATTCTAATGTTTTAGCCTAGATGAAGAGTAGTCCAAAGTCCAGAGAGGTCAAGACTTACATGAGGTCACTTAGCAAGGTAAGACCAAGATAGCTCACAAGCCCAGGACTCCTGTCTCTCAGTTTGTTTTCCCAATACACCATGGTGCATCTTTTAAACAGTGTGTGTAGATCCTTTTGCCACTCATAAGTGTGATGATTGGGTTTGCATGCTCATATGTAAGATGTGTTTCCCTCAAACCTTGCTATAATATCAGCACAGTACCTATCTGACACGAAAAACATAAAATAAAAAATTTTTAAATGGGCTGGGTGTGGTGGCTCACACCTGTAATCCCAGCACTTCAGGAGGCCAAGGCAGGTGGGTCACTTGAGGTCAGGAGTTCGAAACCAGCCAGACCCATATGGTGAAACCCCATCTCTACTAAAAATACAAAAATTAGCCAGGCATGGTGGTGGGCGCCTGTAATCCCAGCTACTTGGGAGGCTGAGGTGGGAGAATCACTTGAACCTAGAAGATGGAGGTTGCAGTGAGCCGAAATAGTGTCACTGAACTCCAGCCTGGATAACAAATCTGGACTTCATCTTCAAAAAAAAAAAAATTATAATAATGTATATGAATGAAATAGATACCATACACTATGTCTCAGAGATAGCGCTAGACGTATATATATACACACACGCACACATATATATATATGTATGTGTATTAGTTCATCCAACCCTCACTCTAGAGAAGAGAAACTGACACTCTGAGAGGAGGTGAAGTCACCTTCCCTGTGTTACCCAGCTAGCAGGTAGCAGAGGTAAAATTGGCCCCCCAGGGCTGCCTGACTTCTAATGCTGCCCTCTAGTGGGGACAGTATGGAAAAGACAGGAGTTTTGAAAGCAGAAACCCCAAGATTTGTGTCTGGTTCCTCCCATCCCTGCCCAGAGAATCCTGGGTAAGTTAAGTTCATTTAAAATACCATTTACTGAATCTTTACTAAGCACCAGCAATCTTTACACATCACCTCATTTAGTTCCCACAACCACATTCAAAGAGAAATATTATTTTTTCTCCATTTTCAGAGGGAGAAATTGAGACTCGGGGAGAACATACCATTAACAAGGAGCAAAGCCTGAAGCAGGACTCAGGATCACCAGCTCCAGAGACCGTGCCCCGAAATACCCCCAGCATCCTTTTTTTTTTCTTCCTCTCATGGCTTGTTTTTTTTAACTTCATTTTTGAAATTATCATGTAGTTTGTATATAACACATCTGATTAAAGTCTTATAGCCAAAATATACAGAAACCTCTTAAAACTTAATAAGAAAACAAATTCTCCAATTAAAAATGAGCAAGAGAGCTGAACACACATTTTTATTAAAGAAGATATACAGATGGAAAATAAGCATAGGAAAAGGTGTTCAATGTCATTTGTCATTAGAAAAAATGCAAATTAAAACCACAATGGGATACCACTACATACCCATTAAAATGGCTAAAATCCATAAATCTGAAAATACCAAAGACAAAGATGCAGAGAAATAGGAACTCTCATATTTTCTTGGTGGGAATACAAAATGGTGTAGTCACTTTGGAAACATTTAACAGTCCTTGAAATGTTAAACATTTACCTTATGACCAGCATTTCCACTCCTGTATGTATAACCAACAGAATTGAAAATATATGTCCACACACCAAAAAAAATTGTTTAAAATGTTCATAGCAATGGGCATGGTGGCACATGCCTGAAGTCCCAGCTACTTGGGAGGCTGAGGCAAAAAGATCCCCTGGCCCGCCGGACGCGGTGGCTCAAGCCTGTAATCCCAGCACTTTGGGAGGCCGAGACGGGCGGATCACGAGGTCAGGAGATCGAGACCATCCTGGCTAACACGGTGAAACCCTGTCTCTACTAAAAAAAATACAAAAAACTAGCCGGGCGATGTGGCGGGCGCCTGTAGTCCCAGCTACTCGGGAGGCTGAGGCCGGAGAATGGCGTGAACCCGGGAGGCGGAGCTTGCAGTGAGCTGAGATCCGGCCACTGCACTCCAGCCTGGGCGACAGAGCGAGACTCCGTCTCAAAAAAAAAAAAAAAAAAAAAAAAAAAAAAAAAAAAAAAAAAAAAAGATCCCCTGGCCCAGGAGTTCCAGGTCACAGTGTGCTGTGATCTTGTCTGTGAATAGCCATTGCATTCCAGCCTGGGCAACACAGAAGGACCCCACTGCTAAAAAAAAAAAAAAAGAAGAAATGAAATGTTCACAGCATCATTATTGACAATAGTCAAAAAGTAGAAGCAACCCAAATTTTCATTAACTTATGAATGGATATGCAAAACATGGCATATCCATACAATAGCATATTATTCGGTGATAAAAAAGAATAAAGTACTTATACCTGCTACAGCATGGAGGAACCTTGAAAATAGTACGCTAAGTGAAAGAAGCCATTTACTAAAGGCCATATGTTGGATGATTCCATTTATGATATGTCCACAATAGGCAAATCCATAGGGACAGAAAGCTTGCCAGAGGATTGGGGGAGAAGATAAATGGCAGCGACTGTTAGAGGGTGTGGGATATCTTTATGGGGTGAAGAAAATGTTCTAAATGTAGGTAACGGTGATAGTTGCACAACCGAGGAAATATCTTTAAAATCATTGAATTGTACACTCTGAAGGAGTAGATTGCATTGTATATGAATTATATGTCTATTCAGATAAAGTTATTAAAAATATAAAGTTGTAAAAAATGAAGTAAGGCCAACAAATATTGAAAACAATGGTGCAGAGCCAGAGTTGTGAGGCAGCCAGAAGTGTATTTTTGGTGCAAGCAGCGAGGCCACCATCCTGGCAGAAGTGCGCTTGCTCAAAGATTGTTTTAATGACCTAGTTAAGAATGGCTTAGGGCAGGAAAAAAAAAAAAAAAAGAATGGCTGTGATGAGATTGGCTGTTTTCAAACAAACATGTGAAGAACTGAGAGCAAGTGTAATGTCTATGTATCATTCCTGTGTTCAACCAGAAACAACTACAAAAAACCCTATGTACATTTTAATAAAATATATGACCGTCAAGACAAAGTGCTAAAAGTTTTTAAGAAAAAGGCGATTAAAAAAAAAAAAAAGAAAGTGACCAGGAATCAAATTGACATCTGATTTCTGAATAGCAACACTAGAAGCAAAAAGACAATGGAATAGTGTTTTTAAATTTTTAAAGTAGCCTGAAACCGTAAAACTCCTAGAGGAGAGCAAAATTATAAAGTTTCATGACATTGGTCTTGGTAATGTTTTGGGGCTGGGGGTATGACACCAAAACACAGTCAACAAAAGCAAAAACGGACAAGTGGGACTATATTAAACTAAGAAGCTTCTGGGATTGGTGCAAGGGCTCACACCTGTAATCCCAGCACTTTGGGAGGCCGAGGTGCGTGGATCTGTTACACTCAGGAGTTTGCGACCAGCCTGGTCAACATGACAAAACCTCATCACTACAGAAAGTACAAAAAATTAGCCAGGTGTAGTGCCCTGCCTGTGATCCCAGCTACTCAGGAGGCTGAAGTGGGAGGGTAGCTTGAGCTCAGGAAGTCGAAGCTGCAGTGAGCTGAGGAGCCGAGGGTGCACCACTGCACTTCAGCCTGGGCGACAAAGTGAGACTGTGTCTCGAAAATAAATAAATAAATAAATAAATAAATAACCTTCTACACAACAAAGAAAATAACAAACAGAGTGAAAACACAAAGTTAATTGTCAGGGAAATGCAAATCAAAACCACAGTGAGATATCACCTCACGCCTGTTAGGGGGTCTGTTATACAAAAAATAATTTAAAAAAAAGATGTTGGTGAGGATGTGGAGAAAATTGGAGCCCCTTTTCCCTGTTGCTGGGAATGTAGAATGGTGCAGCCACTACAGAAAATAGTATGGAGATTCTTCAAAAAATTAAAAATAGAACTACCCTAAGATCTAGCAATCTCACTTCTGGGCATTTATCCAAAAAAATTAAAATCAGGATCTCAAAGAGGTATTTGCATTCCCATGTTCATTGCAGGGTACTCAAAATATCCAAGTGGTAGAAGCAATCCAAATGGCCACTGACAGGTAAGTGGATAAAATGTGGTGTACATATATAGTGGAATATTATGCAGCCTTAAAAAAGGAGGCCCTATCACATGCTAAACGTGGATGAACCTTGTGTATTAGACTAAGTGAAATAAGCAGTCACAGAATGACAAATGGTGCTCAATTTCACTTATGTGAGATATAAGATGTGAAGATGCTGGGTCTATCAGGTGAACCTGTTGACTGATATCCACTACTGAGTGTTAGAAAGAGGTGGTAGGCCATCCACTTTCCAAGCTCTGCTTATGTATTTTTATTTTTATTTTGGAGACAGGGCCTCATTTGGTTGCCCAGGCTGGTCTCAAATTCCTGGCTTCAATTGATCCTCCTGCTTCGGCCTCCCACAATGCTGGGATTACAGGTGTGAACAACTGTGCCTGGTCTTCTGCTTATGTACTGAAGAACTTTCATACCTTGAAGAACTTTTATGTTCAAAGACTGACATGATGAAAATGCCATTTTAAAAATTGTGGTATTTCTAAAGTATGATGTAGCCTAACATAGGAAAATGAAACGTAAGACAATTGAACATATTTAAAAATTTTCAAGAAAAATGTTTAAACTTAGAATTTTGTATCTAATCATATTGTTACTTCAAAGTGAAAATAAAAATATTTACAGAAGATATGCCATCTAAATACACTTTCAAAGCACTCTTGGAGGAAAAAACAAATGAAATGAAAAAAATAATTTAGATCCTTTCCTAAAAGGATCTAAAGTGATCGTGAAAAGAAAAACAAATTAATTTAGATTGATGTCTTATGAAATCCAGCACTTGAGCTGCAGGTATTTATCAAACTGGTTTGAAAACTTATGTGCACAGAAAAGCCCACACATTAATGTTGTTATCAGCTTTTTTAAAATTAATGTAACCATCAGAAAGTGAAAGCAACCAAGATATTCTTCAATTGGAAAATGGATAAACAAACTGTCATCCAACCAAACAATGGAGTACTACTCAGCCATTAAAAGGAATTAGCTATAAAACCATGCAAAAACATGTGCAAGTCAAATGCATATTGTTAGGTGAAGGAAACCTGTTTGAAAAGTCTCCATTTATATGGCATTCTGGAAAAGGCAAAGCTATAGAGACAGCAAACAGATCAGTGGTTGCTTGGCATTTGGGAAAGGGGAAAGGTTGAGTAGGTGATGCACAGGGCATTTTTTGGGGAAATGAAACTATTCAGAGTGATATTGTACATGTGAATAAGTGACATTATTCATTTGTCAAAACATATAGAACTTTACAGTATGAAGAGTAAACTCTAATGCATGCAAATTAAATAAAAATCATTTAGAAAGTTGAAGGATACCTAGGTAGGATGAAGACTGAGGTACAAGAATTTGTGCATGAAACATGTGAATGAATGAAATGCATGAAATAACCTCACTGATACAAGTGCTGACCAAAGTGACCTTGAAAATGAATGGAGCCTATATGACTTAAAGCAAAAGGAACTTTTAAAAGGAACTTTACTGTACTTCAATAGGTAAAATTGTTTCCCTTAGGGGCATAGGTTCACAATTTTGAAGCCAGTAAACACATATATAGATATTGATCAATTGAGTAAATGTACAGCAGATGTTGGGAGCCAGGCTTCTCACTGGTTGGAGGTTACAGACAAGTTACAGGGAAGGTTAGAATGATACATGATAAATTAGAGTAGGAGGCATCACTATGAACTCGTGGGTAGCCTAATATTGATACAAATGGACACATTTATGGATATGCATATGTACATTGGTAAGTATACAGACATATATTTTCTTGCTCTGTCAGCTAAGAGGGCCTGAAGATGACACTGCAGTATCATTTAGCACACCCATGCCCAGATCTTGCTGTCTAACACCATTCTCCGATAAAAAGAACCAGGGCTGTTTGGAGAAACAGCTGATTCTAGGGCTGGGGCAGGAAATATACAAGATGATCCTGGGACTTCTTATAGAGCCAGAAAGTGAAGAAGTGCTAAACACACTCACATATAACAATGGGGCTGTGTCAAAGGGACACATGAATCAACATAAAGCGTTGCTCCCAACAATTAGAGCGAAATAATGATAACAATAACAATGCAGAATTGAATTATAATTCACGGCATAAACATCCATTGGTTCATACTAATATAAGTAAATGATTAAGTAAATAAGTGTGAGAGAATAGGTAAGTTTCCTATGCAGAAGAATTCCAAGTAATTTATGTAGATGTTCCTTCCTCGAGGAGGTGGAGCATAACTGCACACTACTTAGGTGTGGGCTGCACGTAATTGTTTCCTTCCAGGAGCACAATATGGCAAGGAGGGTGGGAAGCATAAGCTTTGTGGTGGAGAAACTGGCAAGCAGTACCTTGCCAGCTGATAAATGTTAACATCAACAACAATAAGTCATTTAGATAGTATGAATCCCTGATATGATGTGATGGGAATGGCACTTTCTCTGTGATCTTCTTCTCCAAAACTCCAAATCCCAGTTGAATCAAAGACAAAACAACAACAACAACAACAAAACCCCAGCAAACCTCAACTGAGAGACATTCTACAAAACAGCTGATCAGTACTTTTCAAATCTGTCAAGGTCATCAAAAACAAGAAAAGCCTGGGAAACTGTCACAGTCTACAGAAGCCTTAGAAGTCATGATGATAAAATATAATGTGGTATCTTGGATGGGATCCTGAACTAGCAAAAGGACATAGGTGAAAACTAAGGACATCTGAGTAAGGGATGGATTTTAGTTAATAATAACCTAGCAGTATTGGTTCATTAGTTGTGACAAATGTACCATACTAATGTCGGGTGTTCATAGGGAATGAGTGTGGGGCTTATGCACATTGTCTGTACTATCTTTGCAACTTTTCTGTAAATTTAAACTATTCTAAAATAAAAAGTTCATTTAAAAATAAAATTTAAATTTAAAAAATAATGTAAAAATTGCTTTTCAAACTTTTATAGTTCTATGCATTTTAACACATGCATAGATTTGTATAATGACCACCACAATCAGGGTACAGAATAGTTCCATCACTTTCAAAAACTCTCTCCTGCTATCCCTGTGTACTCACACCCTCCTGCCACCCATCCCCTGGCAACCACTAATTTGTTCTTCATCACTATGAATATTGTCTCCAAAAGTATAATATAAGTGAAATCATATAGTATGTGACATTTTGAGGCTGACTTTCTTCACTCGCATTATGCTTTTGAGATTCATTCAAGTTGTTGTAGATATTTATTGCTAAGTAATATTTCACCGTACAGATATGCCACAGTTTGTTTATCCATGTACCTGTGAAGGAGATTTGGATGGTTTCTAGTGTTTGATGATTACAATAGAGCTACTATAAACATTCAAGTACATCCCACGCCTGTGAAAGAAATAGAGAAAAAAATCATGTACATGTCTTTGTGTGTATTACCACCACTACTTTCATTTTTCTTGGATAAACACCCAACAATGGAATATCTAGATCATATGATAGGGTATATTTAACTTTGTAAGAGACTGCCAAACTGTTTTCTTGAGTGGTAACACCCGTTGGTGTTCACACCAGCAGTGTATGAGTGTTCCGGTTGCTCCACAGATGCTCCAGCATTTGGTATTCTCGGTATTATTTTATTTTAGCCATTAATATTTAAAAATTTAAGTATACCTGCATGTTTATGTTTCCAGAAACAATGCATTGTCTTTACATTTTATATATGTGGAATAATACTAAATAGATATATAATACATATTATATATGTAATATATAATATATTATATATGTGATATGTAATATATAATATATTATATATGTGATATGTAATATATAATATATTATATATGTGATATGTAATATATAATATATTATATATGTGATATGTAATATATATATCTTTTGAGACAGAGTCTCGCTCTGTCACCCAGGCTGGAGTACAGTGGTGCAATCTTGGCTCAGTGCAACCTCCGCCTCCTAGGTTCAAGCAATTCTCCTGCCTCAGCCTCCTTAGTAGCTGGAACTACAGATGCACACCACCATGCCTGGTTAATTTTTTGTATTTTTAATAGAGACAGGGTTTCATCATGTTGGTCAGGCTGGTCTCGAACTCCTGACCTCGTGATCCACCCGTCTCAGCCTCCCAAAGTGCTGGGATTACAGGCATGAGCCACCGCACCTGGCCACTAAATATATTCTTTTGATACTCGCTTTTTATTCTTTCAATGTTGCTTTTGAGATTTTTATCATTGATTCACATACACCTAGTTCATTCACCATAACTGCAATATGGTGTGCTATTTTATAAATATATTAAAGTATTTATGCAAGTCCCCTAGGGATGGCCATCCAGCTTGTTTCCAATTTCTTACTGCCTAAGACAGTGCTAAAATGGACATCCTGATCCATATCTTTTTGCACATAAATGTGAGACATTTACGTCCTAGTGAGAATCACCAGGACAGTGATTATCAAACCTTTTGGTTTCAGGACCCCTTTACACTTTTAAAAATCATTGAGGACCCCAAAGAGCTTTTGGTTATGCATATTATACCTGCCAGTATTGACCCTATTCGAAACTAAAACTGAGAAAATGTTAGGTATTTATTTAATAATTTTATAAATAATGTTACTTTAATTTTTTTAAATGACACATACAAGATAAACAAGTATATGTTCATTTCAAAAACAAAAAGATTAGAGAGAAGAGTGAAAGTGTCTTATACTTTTAAAAATCTCTAATGTCTAGCTCAAGAAATTGAATTCTCATATCTGCTTCTGCATTTAATCTGTGATATCACATATTATTTAACTTCCAGAAAACTCTGCTGTACACTCATGATATAATGAGAATGAAAAAGCAAAATAGCATCTTAATGTTATTATGAAAATAGCTGTGGCTTCATGGACCCCTGCCAGGGCACTGGGGAGAGAACTCTGAGAACTGTTGTCCCAGATTACACATCTGGAAGAGGAATTGCTGTCTATGTAGTTGATACTGTCCAATTGCTTTTCTTTTTTTATTATTATTATTTTTATTTTACCTTAAGTTCTGGGATACATGTGCTGAACATGCAGGTTTGTTACATAGGTATACATGTGCCTTGGTGGTTTGCTGCACCTGTCAACCCATCATCTAGGTTTTAAGACCCGCATGCATTAGGTATTTGTCCTAATGCTCTCCCTGCCCTTGCCCCCTTGCCCCTGACAGGCCCCGGTGTGTGATGTTCCCCTCCCTGTGTCCATGTGGTCTCATTGTTCAACTTCCTCTTATGAATGAGAACATGCGGTGTTTGGTTTTCTGTTCTCGTGTTAGTTTTCTGAGAATGATGGTTTCCAGCTGCATCCCATGTGCCTGCAAAGGACATGAACTCATTCTTTTTTATGGCTGCACAGTATTCCACGGTATATATGTACCACATTTTCTTTATCCAGTCCATCACTGATGGGCATTTGGGTTGGTTCCAAGTCTTTGTTATTGTAAATAGTGCTGCAATAAACATATGTGTGCATATGTCTTTATAGTAGAATGATTTATAATCCTTTGGGTATATAGCCAGTAATGGGATTGCTGGGGCAAATGGTATTTCTGGTTCTACATCCTTGAGGAATCGCCACATTGTCTTCTACAATGGTTGAACTAGTTTACACTCCCACCAACAGTGTAAAAGCATTCCTAGCTCTCCATATCCTCTCCAGCATCTGTTGTTTCCAGACTTTCTAATGATCACCATTCTGACTGGCATGAAATATCTCATTGTGGTTTTGATTTGCATTTCTCCAATGACCGGTGATGATGAGCATTTTTTCATGTGTCTGTTGGCTGTGTAAATGACTTCTTTTGAGAAGTGTCTGTTCATATCCTTTGCCCACTTTTTGATGGGGTTGTTTTTTTTTCTCGTGAATTTGTTTAAGTTCCTTGTAGATTGCTTTTCAAACATATACTTTCACTAGCAGCACATGTGAGTTCCCATGTCTTTATATCCTCAGCAGTACTTAATGCTGTCAGGCTTTTTAATATTTGCCCAATCTGATGGGCATGAAATCGTGTTTCATTGTTGTTTTAATATGAACTTCTTTGATTATTGGTAGACTAACTCTTGCACTATCTTTGCACACTTGGCCCAGGCTGCCCCTTTTGGTCTAGACCGTATTCTGTGAGAGAAGGCTGATGCTTACCTCGTTCAGCATCTGGCATGGATGTGGCACTCAGTATATAGTGCTTGTTATTTTAACATGTTATTATTTATGGCATCATACAGACATCAAAACACTTCGTCTTGTGTAGATTATTGTACCAATCTCATTGGTTTTGATTTCCTGTTATTATGTCTATCTGCCTTACAAGGAAGGCCCTGCTTTAAGGCAAGGATTATTTTTTATTCATTTCTTTTTATTCTTTCAGATTCGCTTCTTAGGAAATGTTTACTTATGGATATGTAAATTTTTACTTATTTTTAAGGGACATAGTCTTCCCTCGAGACCTGGACAGTCCAAGGAGGAGTGACACTCTGGTATCATTCCAGGCAGTCATTTCTTCTCCCTCCTTGGTCCGACCTTGTTGCCAGCATGCTGGAGGGTCAGCATTGTGCCATGTTGGGTTACCCTCCAAGTGGCAGCATTCACTCTAGGGCAGATGGGCAACACTGCTTTCCCTAGTAAGAGAGGAAAAGCCACTTAGCCTTTCATCCTGGATGCATTTCTTGTCATGGTAGGCAGAATAATGGCCCCCCAAAGATGTCCAGGCCAGAGACAGAGATGCAGAAGTTGGGGTGATAAGAGCAATGAGCCAAGCAATGCAAACATCCTCTAGATGCTGGAAAGGTCAGGGCAACAGATTCTCCTTTAGAGCCTCCAGAAAGAAAAGCAGCTCTGCCAACCCATTTTGGACTTCTGATGGCCAGAGTTGTAAGATAATTAACTTGCATTGTTTTAACTAAGTTCATGGCAATTTGTTACAGCAGCAAAATAGAAACTAATACAATCATATACCCAGAGACAGCATTTGCCTCCTTATAACACATGCTTATGTATGAACGAGTTTTCCTTAGAACAATCCAGTCATTTTATTTTAACCTACTTCTAAGTTTGGCTTCCCTACCAAACCGTTAGAAAGCAGGCTCCTTGGCTGTCTCATCTACTATTGTGCCTATCTCCAGTGTCCTTGTCCATCTGGTTACCCGCTACAGCCCAAAAACCTGTCATGGGGCCTGGCACAAAGTAGGCTCTTGAAAAATATTTGTTGAGGGAATAGCACATCTTGACATATTGTTCCAGTTATCTATTGCTGTGTAATAAACTACTTCCAAAATATAGTAGCTTAATACAATAATATTTATCTTGCTCATGAGCTCTGCAATTTGAGCAGGGCTCAGCAGGGACAGCTTGTGTCTGATCTACGTGGCATCAGCTGGGACAGCTCAAATGCTTTGGGCTGGTATCATCTGAAGGCCCAATCACTACCATGCTGGTTGCCAGCTGGGACCTGAGCTGGGGCTGGGGCCAGAACACATACATGTGTCTTCTTCAGGTGGTACTTGGCTTCCTTCCAAAATGGTGGCTGGGTTCCAAGGGTGAGCATCTCAAGACATCCGTCCAAAGTTGTGTTACCTTTGAAGTCTCAGCACAGAAGTCACATAGTGCCACCTTCCCAACTGTCACAATCCCAACCAGATTCAAGGGGTGAGATGGTGGGCGGGCAACATGGATGCAGAACACATGGGATGGGACACATTGGTGCAGCCATCTTTGGGAAATGCAATCTGCCACATACATATTCATCACTTACAGACATTTATGAAGTATGCTCCATATGCTGAACACTGGGTTTACAATGGTGAATCATACAGATGGGGTTTCGGTTGCCATGGAGTTTGCATTTCAGTTGGAGTGTCGTAGGGGGAGGATTTAGACACGTAAACAAATACATAAGATAAAACCTGTATGCATGGGTTAGAAGGAGGATGCTGTTTATATACATCGGTCAGGGAAGGCCTTTCTGGGAATGTAAAAACTTCATGAGGCTGGACTAACTAAAAGGAGCCATCTGGGCCAAGAACTGTGGGCAGAATGCTCCAAGCAGAGGGAATCACAAATATCATGGGATAACGTTGGCATGTCAGTGACACAGGAAGAAAGGCCACGTGGCTAGCATGGAAAGATCTCAGGGTGTAAAGTAACGATGGAGAGGCAGGTGGAGGCCAGATCATATAAGAATATGCTGAACAACTTGGATTTGACTCCTGAGTGCAACAGAAAGCCATTGGAGACTCTTCAGCAGTAGCACGATCTAAGTTACATTTTTAAAAACATCATTCATTCTTTCAAAAACCAAAACTCTGGTAGCCTACTTTGAAACAGAGGTGTGGAGAATTCTATGCACCACCACCATTTTCATTCATTCATTCATTCATTCATTCTTTTGTTCATGATACTTTGTAATTATTATATAGTCAGAAATACACATGCATATAAATCAATATGCTGAAATTAAGTATTACAGGTTTTAAAACATGTCTTTCAGTTAATACATATATATTGAATGCCCCCCAAATATTGATATTAACAAGCACTCTTCACCTTTGCCTGGAGCTTGGTGGAGGAAGTTAGAAGGACAGTAAGGATCCTAGGGATGGCAATCTGTGGCTCTTACAAGCCAGGACTGGCTGCGTGTACTTGGAAATCACAAGCTGCAGCACTTAGCCTGGATGCATTAAAATATTTTACCTTTTTTTTCTAT
Source organism: Theropithecus gelada (assembly GCF_003255815.1). Classification (NCBI taxonomy): domain Eukaryota; kingdom Metazoa; phylum Chordata; class Mammalia; order Primates; family Cercopithecidae; genus Theropithecus; species Theropithecus gelada. The sequence goes on from NC_037681.1 coordinate 1,905,651, forward strand.
CTTGAGATGGGGCCACACTCTGTCACCCAGGCTGGAGTGCATGGGGTGTGATCACGTCTCACGTAACCTGAGACTCCTGGACTGAAGCGATCCTCCTGCCTCAGCCTCCCAAAGTGTTAGGGTTACAGGTGTGAGCCGCCGCACCTGGCCCTTTTTTACCATTTGAACATTTGACTCTAGTCTTTCCCTGCTGCCAGGACAAGGTTTAGGAGAAGCCACAGATGTGAGCTCCAGGGTGCGCTGGTTAACTATTCAGGTGGATCACGGTAAATGGAAACCCAACTTCATCCTAGTGGCTCTGCCCCAGAAGGCCAGTGTACGTTCAGAGGTGGCCGGCCATGTCACCTGAACATTCTGCATAGATTCCCCCTGGAAAAGAGCTAGAGAAAGCGGTGTCCCTGCCACCCCACACAAATCTGCTTGGTGACTGGGCCCAGTGGGGAGGGGATTTGCTCAGCACGCTGGGTGGAAGTTGCCCTGCCAGAGAACTCCAGCTTCAATTAAAGCCATTAAAGAGGATGAAGCCAAGGACCATATCCCCTGTTGGGCCCCTTCCACTAGAAGTCTGTGCTTGCAGAGCTGAGCTTTGAGGAGGGGGGGTGCTGTGAAAGCCTCCAGTCAGCAAGCAGTCGTGGGGCCAGCGCCCACTTTCCACTCAGCAGAGCTATGCCCAAATAAACAAGCTCATTTCCAACACCCCCCCCCCCGCCCCCGCCAAGCTCACCAAAAAAAATCTGGGGTTTGAGACACAGTGGGCCAGCTTAGGAGTAAATACTCCAGAGTGCACTTTACTTGTGATCACTCTCTAACCAAGTCCGGTTAGGCCTCTAGGGTGAGCAACCATCCGGTTTGCCCAGCACTGAGGGATTTCCCAGGTCATGTAATGTTAAAATTGAGAAAGTCCCAGACACATCAGAAAGAGAAGGTCACCCCACCTCTTTACCTCAATGCCCTCCAGCTGTGACGCCAAAACAAAGACCAGCTGCACTCTTTTCCCAAGTTGCTGTAACTCCTAGGAGTCACCAATTTATACCCAGTTGTCTTAGATACAAGTCCTTTCCCCTAGATTTCCCTGTAATATCATTAGCTACCATTTATTGAGTGCTTACCACCAGGCGCTGTGAAAAATACTCTCCAATTATTATTTCTATTAATTCTCTTATTAATCCTAAGAGAAGAGCAACTTTATTCTTATTTTGTAGATAATGAAACTTGGGTTTCAAGGGCTTCAGTAATTGCTTGAGATCACATCAGAAGCATGTGGCAGGCTGGGCATGGTGGCTCATGCCTGTAATCCCAGCACTTTGGGAGGCCGAGGCAGGCGGATCACTTGAGGTCAGGGGTTTGACACCAGCCTGGCCAATAAGATGGAGCCCTATCTCTACTAAAAATACAAAAATTAGCTGAGCATGGTGGCCCATGCCTGTATTCCCAGCTACTCAGGAACCTGAGGTATGAGAATCGCTTGAACCCCTGAGGCGGAGGTTGGAGTGAGCCAAGATCGCGCCATTGCACTCCAGCCTGGGTGACACAGTGAGACCCTGTCTGAAAAAAATAAATAAATAAAAATAAAAATAGGCCGGGCGCAGTGGCTCAAGCCTGTAATCCCAGCACTTTGGGAGGCCGAGACGGGCGGATCACGAGGTCAGGAGATCAAGACTATCCTGGCTAACCTGGGGAAACCCCGTCTCCACTAAAAAATACAAAAAACTAGCCGGGCGAGGTGGCGGGCGCCTGTAGTCCCAGCTACTCGGGAGGCTGAGGCAGGAGAATGGCGTAAACCCGGGAGGCGGAGCTTGCAGTGAGCCGAGATCGCGCCACTGCACTCCAGCCTGGGTGACAGAGCGAGACTCCGTCTCAATAAATAAATAAATAAATAAATAAATAAATAAATAAAAGCATGTGGTAGAGCCAGGTCTCGAGTCTTTTTGACCTCAGAGTGGGCATGTGTAACTATAATGCCATTCTGCCTTCAAAATGGACTGACTCACTGGATGGATGGGAGCTTGTGTCTTCTTGCAACCACAGTTATATGTATATAAGATGGATGCCCTTTTTATGGGATTTTTGTTCCTCTGCTGCCCAACCTATTTTTCTGAGAGGAGTCTTCTTCCCTAGCCAGAAGCAAAGTTTCTGGGGATTGGAATAAATCAGAGCCAGCTCACTGAGCCCACTTCAGACCCCACGGTGCTGCAGTGCGATAATGCACAATGGGATTGGGGCTTTGCTTTTGTGATCCCGTGTCATGTGGTTTTAGGTTTGAGGCTACCCATGTCAGGCGACTGCAGATCCACAGCTGCTACAGCCCTCCTCCTCCTCAAAATCCCCCGCTAGCAGCCCCTGTGGCAGCTCGGGCACCTCTGCTTGCAGTAAACATGACCTTTGCCTTCCGCCGCCAACATGACATTGGCATGTCGCTGCTGATCTGTAAACACAATTGTGCTTTCGGTCTTCTGCCTGAATTTTGTTAGCAGGATCCTAACAGGCGGCAGGTCTCTGTTTATCCGTAAACAGCAGCCCCACTCCCCGGCAGAGAGGTTAGGATGCTGTTTGTTTTTATTACTTTACAGTAAGAGGAAAAGGTGATTTGTGACAGGTGTCCACACTTCCCCTCCCTCTCCTGTGCATCTGCAAAGATAATCTCTCCTTCTTTCCCAGTGCACACACAGATTCATACCCTAGATCAGAAGAAGGACTGGAACAGGTCTGGTACCTTTTAGCATCTCTTGGAATGACAAGAGCCTGGTGGAAATACTTCAGAGAATAAGTGTCTGGTGCCGTGTGGAATGCCAGCACAATTCCCTGCATGGAGGGAGGGACTACTGTGAACAGCTTCCCAGGAAACTCAGCCTAAGACCCCAGAAGCGCCGGGTTTTGCTCCTGATGGTCACTCATCCTGGGCAGCCCTGGACCTAAGTGTGCCTTGGGAGATTTGCATATTTATGTCAGTGTGTCTGGAACCACTTAAAGTCTTTCTACAAAACTTGAGTTTTCTGTTTAAGTGAGTGGATTTCTTTCTCCAAAGTTTGTGCTCTAACTAAAAGTCTTTTCACAGAAAGCAGAAATAATCTGGTGAAATGAAGTTCTCTAAAAAAGTTTCCAGAGTAATGGTTAGCTTGTAAAATTTACAGTTGTTATATATAAACTTCAGCTTTTATTAGTTCTGGCTATGGAAAGCAAAAAGTTAAATTGATGTCTCCTCTTCAGCAAAGCTAAGTAATCGGGGACATTGTGATTTAGGAAAATTTATAGTTTTATATGTATAATAGTGTAGAGAACGTGATGGTAATTTCCCTTATCTCCTCCATCTTTGGGAAACTGGAAAAGGAACTTAAAGCATTTATTTTGATTAGATGACAAGAGCAAAAAAGAAAAACTACTAATAATTTAAAAAGTAAAATGCTGGAAGATTAGGAAAAATATATGACTAACTGAATTGCAAAGAAATATTTAAAATCAAGTCTATTCATAGGAATAATTATTCTAGTTAGTAAAATGGGAACTTGAATGGTTACTTTTCTTCCACTGTTTGTCCTAACGGAAATATCTTTTTAACATAATGTGATTAAAATAATCTGATAGGGTTATCAAAATATATTTTGCTGAGGTAGACAAATAGAATAGTGGTTTTTTTTTGTTTTTTTGTTTTTTTTTGAGATGAAATGTCACTCCGTTGCCCAGGCTGAAATGGTGCGATCTCAGCTAACTGCAACCTCCCCCTCCCAGGCTCAAGCAATTCTCCTGCCTCTGCTGGGATTATAGCTGTGCGCCACCACACCCAACTAATTTTTTTATTTTTAGTAGAGACTGGGTTTCACCATATTGGCCAGTCTGCTCTCGAACTCCTGACCTCAAGTGACCCACCAGCCTCAGTCCCCAAAGTGCTGGGATTACAGGCATGAGCCACTGTGCCTGGCCAAGAATAGATAATTTAAGAGTAAATTCAGTTGAAATTTACAAATCTAAACTTAGAAAGTGATAAAATATCTAGTTTGACATGACTGAGCATATGTGCTTAAGTGAAATAATGAAATGCATAATTTTAAAATAAATTTATAACAGCTTTGAAAACAAGACATGGTGCCATCAACAGCCCTGAAATTTTTAGAGATTTGGTGGAAATTAGAGAACAAGTGATTAGATTCACAGAGAAAACAGACATCTGATGATGCTGGTTTGCAGACTTTGTGTAGCAAGAATTACAGACAATGTCCTTCAACCACAACTTCAGATTTAGTCAGAGTTCCCATACAAATAGACCCTAAGTCAAAGGTTCAAGAACCAGTGGTTTACCCTCTGGGTGACGGAAACACCAGTTAGAAAGTGTGGCAGTGGGCCGGGTGCCGTGACTCACACCTATAATCCCAGCAGTTTGGGAGGCCGAGGCGGGCAGACCACTTGGGCTGAGGAGTTCAAGACCAGACTGGGCAACATGATGAAACCCCATCTCTACTAAAAATGCGAAAATTAGCCAGGCATGGTGGTGCGTGCCTGTAATTCCAGCTATTCAGGAGGCTGAGGCATGAGAATCACTTGAACCCGGCAGGTGGAGGTTGCAGTGAGCGAGATCAAGCTGCTGCACTCCAGCCCGGGTAACAGAGCGAAATCCTGTCTCAAAAAAAAAAAAAAAAAAAAAAAAAAGGAGGGGGGAAGAAAGTGAGGCAGTGAAACAGAGGCAACAAGGCAGCCAATAAAGGTGTATTATCAAGTCAGTTACCAACTGTGGCCAACTGGAACTCAAGGACCTTAGAGGAAACTCTGAGAACCAGTGCTAAGTGTGTGCCTCACAGTCATCCCTCTTAGGAGGCAAGGGTATGGGAGTACCATGCACCCATTTCCAACATTAATCTGTTAAATGTTGTTTCCTATAGAAAGGTATTAAGAATCTTAAAGCAGCTACTGTTGCTATCCCTAATGAAGTAAGGTAAATTATGCTCACAACAAATGAAAAGAACAGAGAAAAATATAGCGTAAAAGAACAAAATGGAAATTCTAGAACTGAAATATATAATATCTAAAATTTACATGTTCAAAATGATTAACAGCCAAGTTGAGGTAATAGAGGAAACAGTAAGTGAACTTGAAGCTAGATCAAGAGACATTAGGGAGAAAACAAAAAAACAACAAAAAATTAGACGTTAAACATTATTCAATATAAGAAACACAGAGGGGAAAAAGAATTGCAAAAAACTGAATACAGCCTTAGGTAACTGTTAGATAATATCAAATGGTTTCATATATATGTAATTGTAGTACCACAAGGAAACAAAGACAAAAGGAAGCATAAAAAATATTTTTTAAATAATGGCTAAAAATCTCTCAAATTTTATGAAGAATGTAAATTTACAGATTCAAAATGCTCAGTGAACACTAAGCAGAATAAACATGAAAAAAGCCACACCAAGGCACATCATCGTCAAACTTTTGAAAACCTCAGATAAAGAGCAAATCTGGAAAGCGCAAGAAATGACAAATTATATACAGTGGAACAATGATGACAGTGGACTTATCGTCAGGAACTATACAGGCCAGGAAAGACTAAGAAAAGCATCTTTAAAGTACTTAAAGAAAAAACTGGCAGACCAGAATTTTATGTCTGTCAAAAAATATCCTTCACAAATAAAGGTAAAAGGAAGACTTCTTCACCAGTAATTCTCAATAAAAAAAAAAAAAGGAATTATTTATGCTAAATGAAAATATTACCAGATGTAAACAAACATTATTAGAAAAAAGTAGAAAGCATTGGAAATGGTAAATATCTGTGCAAATAAAAATACTATTTTTTTTTTGCTTCTTAATTTCTTTATAATACATATGGCTATTAAAAGCAAAAATTGAAGCATTTTCTCGTGGGATTTATAACCTATACAGATATACAACATATAACAAGCCTGGGCAACATAGCGAGACCTCATTTCTACTAAAAATAAGATTTAAAAATAAATAAATAAATAAAATAGCCGGGCACGGTGGCTCAAGCCTGTAATCCCAGCACTTTGGGAGGCCGAGACGGGCGGATCACGAGGTCAGGAGATCGAGACCATCCTGGCTAACATGGTGAAACCCCCTCTCTACTAAAAAATACAAAAAAATAGCCAGTCGAGGTGGCGGGCGCCTGTAGTCCCAGCTACTCAGGAGGCTGAGGCAGGAGAATGGCATAAACCCGGGAGGTGGAGCTTGCAGTGAGCTGAGATCCAGCCACTGCACTCCAGCCCGGGCGACAGAGCAAGACTCCGTCTCAAAAAATAAATAAATAAATAAAATAAAATAAAATAAAATAAAATAAAAAACTAGATGTGTTGGTGCCTGCCTATAGTCCCAGCTAATCAGGATGCTGAGGCGGGAGGATCCCTTGAGTCCAGGAGACTGAAGCTGCAGTGAGCTATCTATCATCACACCACTGCACTCCAGTCTGGGCAACAGAGCAAGACACTGTCTCAAAACAAAACAAGTCAAAAACAAAAACAAAAAAACAAGTTGGGCGAGGTGGCTCACGTCCGTAATCTCAGTATTCTGAGAGGCTGAGGCAGGCAAATTGTTTGAGCTCAGGAGTTTGAGACCAGCCTAGGCAACATGGAGAAACCCCGTCTCTACAAAAAAATACAAAAACTAGCCGGGTGTGGCAGTTCACGCCTGTAAAGCCCCAGCATCTCAGGAGGCTGAGATGGGAGGACTGCTTGAGCCCGGGAGGTGGAGGGTGTAGTGTGCACTCCAGCCTGGGTGATGGAGTGAGATCCCCGTCTCAGAAAAACCAAACCAAACAAACAAAAAAACATGACAGTCATAACATAAAGGAGATGATGGCGATAGGAACCTATATAGTTACAAGGTTTCTGTATTTTTTCATGAAGTAGAACAAGAGTAACTGTAAGTAAACTGTAAAAAGATGAAAATGTATATTGTAATCCCCAGGCCAACCACTAAGGGCAGAAATTGTAAAAATGAATTAAAAAGCCAGACCCACTGCTATGGACTGACCTGTGTCACCCCAAATTAATATATTGAAACCCTAACTCCCAGTGTGGCTGTATTTGGAGTCAGGAAATAGGATGAAGTGAGGTCATTAGAGTGGAACCCTGATCCAATAGCACTGGTGTCCTTCAAGAGGAGACCCCAGAGAGTTTACTATTTCTCTCCACCATGTGAGGACACAGGGACAGGCAGCCACCTGCAAGCCAGAAGGGAACCCTCACAAGAAACTGAATTGCCCAGCGCTTTGACCCTGGGCTTCCTGGCCTCCAGAACTGTGAGAATACAAATTTTCAACATTTAAGCCATCCAATTTATAGTATTTTGTTATGGCAGCCCCCGAGCTAACTAAGACAACAATTATCTTCTTTCTTTAGAAGACACATGGAGGTTCAAAGTCAATAGACAAGAAAGTGCACACTATTCAAACAGTGAGCAGAGAATAAAGCTGAAGTGACTATAGTAATATCAGACAAAATATATTTCAAGACAAAAAGCACTACTAGAGATATAGAGGAATATTTGATAATAGTAGTCATAAATATGTATGCACCAAATAACAGAGCTTCAAAATACATGAAGTAAAACTTCCCAGAATTAAAGAAAGAAAGACACAATTTTGCAATCATATTTTAAAATGTTAACACTTTTCTCCCTATCAGCAAGTATATAAAAATCAGACCAAAACAAAAAAACCATCAGCAAACACATAAAACGAGTAACACCATCAACCACCTTGAACAGTCCACCCATCAACTGCAGAACACATTCTTTTCAAGTGCAGGAAATATGTTTACCAGAATAGAACACACACTGTGCCATACAACAATTCTCAATAATTTTTAAAAGATTAGAATAGACTGGGTGTGGTGGCTCACACCTGTAATTGCAGCACTTTGGGAGGCTGAAGGGGGAGGATTGCTTGAGGCTAGGAGTCCAAGACCAGCCTGACAACATAGCAAGACCCCGTCTCTATAAAAGAAAGAGGCTGGGCGCAGTGGCTCAGGCCTGTAATCCCAACACTTTGGGAGGCTGAGGCGGGCGGATCACGAGGTCAGGAGATCGAGTCCATCCTGGTTAACACCGTGAAACCCCGTCTCTAGTAAAAATACAAAAAAATCAGCCGGGCGTGGTGGTGGGCGCCTGTAGTCCCAGCTACTCGGGAGGCTGAGGTGGGAGAATGGCATGAACCCGGGAGGCGGAGCTTGCAGTGAGCCGAGATCGCGCCACTGCACTCCAGCCTGAGCAACAGAGCAAGACTTTGTCTCAAAAAAAAAAAGAAAGAAAAAAGATTAAAACCATATCAACTATACTCTCTGGCCACAGTGGAATTATTTAGAAATAAATGACCATACAAATAACTAGGAAAAAAACATGTATCTGGAAATTAAGCAACATAGTTTTACACAGTGTTTACCACCCTGGGCTGGATGATTTCTTGTTGTGGGGAGCTATCCTACACACTTAGGAAGCTCAGTAGCATCCTTGTCTATTCCTGCTAGATGCCAGTTGTACCCTTCTAATTGTGACAACCAAAAATGTCTCTAGACATTGCCAAATATTCCCCGGGGGACAAATCACCGCAGTTGAGAACCATTGTTCTAAGTAATTTATAGATTGAAAAAGTAATCACATTAGAAATTAGAAAATATTTTGACTCGATATTTGTGGAATGTAGCTAAAGCTATGTTTAAAGAGAAATATATAGCATTAAACTAAATGCTTATTTTAGAAAAGAAGAAAGACCTAAAATGATTTAAGTTCCCATCCTAAGAGATTAGAGAAAGAAGAGCAAATTAAACCCAAAATAAATAAAAGGAAGAAACAGTAAAAATAAGATCAGAAATCAATGAAAAGCAAAATTTAAAAAGAATATAGAAAAAAAAAAAGCCAAAAGCTCATTCTTTGAAAGGATCAATAAAACTGGAAAAACTTTAGCAAGGCCAGTCAAGAAAAATAGAGAGAAGACACAAATTACCAAAACGAGAAATGAAAGCAGACACCACTGGCTATTTTTAAAATAATAAAAATAATTTTAAAATATTTTAGGCCAGGTACAGTGGCTCACACCTGTGATTCCAGCACTTTGGGAGGTGAGGCAGGAGGATTGTTTGAGTCCAAGAGTTCGAGACCAGCCTGGGCAGTATGGTAAAACCTCATCTCTACAATTATTTTTTTTAATTAGATGGGTATGGTGATTCACACCTGTAGTCCCAGCTACTCAGGAGGCTGAGGTGGGAGGATTGTTTGAGCCCAGGAGGTCGAGGTTGCAGTGAGCCATGTTCATGCCTCTGCACTCCAGCCTGGGTGACAGAGCGAGATCCTAGTTCAAAAAAACAAAACAAAACAAAAACTTCTAGAACTTTATGCCAATATGATTGAAAACTTAGATAAATAGACCAACTTCTTGAAAGACACAAATTTACAAAACTTCCTCAAGAAGAAATAGAAAATTTGAATAGCCTAATATCATATAAACATTTTGACTTCATAATTGAGAACCTTCTCACAGAAAAAATCCTAGGCCCAAATTGTTTTAGAGTAGTCCTCCCTTATCTTTGGGGGATACATTCCAAGACCCCCAGAGGGTACCTAAAACCATAGATAGTACTGAACCCTATATATATGTTTTCTCTATTGGATAATCAAGATGGCTTCTAAGTGACTAACAGGTAATGTATAAAGGGTGGATATGCTGGACAAAGAGCTAATGCACATCCCAGGTGGGATGGAGCAGGATGACCAGAGATTTCATCATGCTTCTTAAAATAGCATACAATTTAAAACTTATGAATTATTTACCTCTGGAATTTTCCATTTAATATTTTCAGATCACAGTTGGCCATGGGTAACTGAAACCACATAAAGTGAAACCATGGATAAGGGGAGACTATTGTGCTTATGAGTTCTGTCAACCATCAGAAGAGAATGGATATCCATTCATCCCCTTCCATATGTAATATAAAAAATATGGGCACCACAAGGGATTTGTGAACGTGATGTACAAAAAGATGTGGGCTTGAAAAAAATCCCCAAAATAAAAAGGGGCTCTGTGTATTAACCTGCGTCTTGGGTAGTTGGGTAGCATCATCCTGGATGTGGTACCCATATCTTTACGTTGGCCTCATGCCTTTAACCAATAACCTAATACTTGACCATGTCATGGACCTGAATCTTCAACCCAAGAATCTCAGCCTAAATGCTAAATGCAGTCCTCTTTATTGGTAAGAAATGTTGCAAATCTAGGGAAATATATTTATATGCACATATGTACATATTCATGCACATACATACATATACATATGTGTGTGTTGTATATGTATATATGTGTATGCAAATATATACATTTTTATTTTATGTTAATTACCTTTATAACCTTCTATTGCTTGATTTGGGTAGAATTCTGCCCTTCCCCTTCCCTGCCTGCTTCCCTCCCTGTACGCATAGCTGAGGATCTCCATGCTGCATGATTGGGGTTAATTGCGCACGCTCATGCATGCACACACAGCATCCAGGTGATAACACTCCCTTCATAATTTGCTTCATTACCTGGCTTACTGGTTACTGTCTTATAGCCAATATACTGATCCATTTCATTTTTGTTTGTCTCTACCTGCCAATGTTGGCCAGTCTAACAACACTCTATGTTCCTTATTTTACAGATGAGGTTCCTAGGTTAAGAGAAGCAGTGGCCTTTGCCCAAATCTACCATTCACTAGTAGGCACCCCACCTAGGCCCCTGTGGACTGCATGCTGTATTCTCTCTTCCAACATTCAACCAAGGCTTGTCCTCCTCAGCTATAGTCCAAAACCATTTTCCTTCATCAAAATGTATCTGTCCTAGCTAATTCTGTCAAACACTTTTGTGCTATGAAGCAGAATTAAAACTAATAGTATAATGAGTAATGTGCATTTTCACATGAAGAGGTAATACTAACCCCCAGAGGGACAGACAGAAGATGATTTGCTGACCACATTACAGGTGTAGGTGTTGGGGACTGGAGTGGGAGGACAGAAGAGATCCAGTCACTCGGGGATAAGCCACTCTGCTGCATCTGAAGATCATGCCTTTAGGCTCCTGGGAGTAACTGATGTTGAAAAGTCCCAGGCTTAGCAGGTCCTCCCCACCTCCTCTCTTCCAGGAAACTCAGTCCCATAGCCAGACAGCTCTGTTACCCAACACCCAGCCTGGGAGCGGCCAGCCACCCAGTTTATGCTGTCGGTGAGCTCATTAGAATGAATGAGATGAGTCAACATTCACACAAAGACCTTCTGGCCTGCAATCTGAGAAGAGGTTTAGGAAGAACAAAGCAAGGGGGAGAAATGTAACCAAGAACTATCTCTTTATTGCTTTTGAGTTGTTTAAGGGGATTTTAAGGGATTAAGGCTAAAGAAATGTTGACTGTAGGGAGAGGAGCAGGGTATCAGTTGAACAGAATAGAAGCCTTTGTGCTGACTAAGAGGAGAAGCACATGAAAAGAATATCTCAGCAGCCTGGCTGCTCACAGTGGGAGGGGACTAGAAGTCAAAGGTGAATAAGAATGCCAGGTTTTCAGCCTATACGGAGAAGTCAAGGCATAGGGACCTGTAGGGTCCCTGTTGGTGAGGAGTAGTCGGCTGAGGACTACCAGAGTTCCCCTGGCCCCTGCCTCCAATCTCCTCCCAAGTTTTTTTTCTTAGATGGAGTCCCACTCTGTCACCCAGAATGGAGTGCAATGGCGCAATCTCAGCTCACTTCAACTTCTGCCTCCTGGGTTCAAGCAATTCTCCTGCCTCAGCCTCCTGAGTATCTGGGATTACAGATGCCTGCCACCAAGCCCAGCTGATTTTTGTATTTTTAGTAGAGATAGGGTTTCACCATTTTGGCCAGGCTGGTCTCGAACTTCTGACCTCAGGTGATCCACCTGCCTTGGCCTCCCAAAGTGCTGGGATTACAGACATGAGCTACCGCGTCTGGCCTTCCTCCCAAATTCTTGACTGAAACCCTAGGAGGAAACTCACCACAAGCACTGAACACAAAGAAGGGCTAAGCCCTGGGAGACATGGAGGCAATATGCCAGGAGACCCAGGGAACCAAAGGGTCACAAACAACTTCAGTGAGGCATATAAGATAAATCTTAGAGTATGATAGGCTCCATCCTGTTCCTTTCTTCTCTTTTCTCATTTCCTACTTCTCCATGGGACTTTCTGTTTCTATCATTGTATCCCCCATGTCTGCCCGTCTTGATCCTCTCCCTCTTTCTCATTCACATCTGTTGCTGTGTTATCCTCTGGATATGCTCCCCTGCCATGGATACTATGGCTGCAACCCCCACAACTCCCTCAAATGGATGCATGACCAAGAGGGGATTTCCACTGATGAGAAATTTCCTCACCAGCCCCTTCTCTCTCCCCACCTGCTGCACACCCACAGTCAAAGGCATAAAGAACAGACAAGGGCTCTGGGCAAAGGAATGATTTATGCTCTTCTTTCAAGTAAGCAGCCTCAGAAAGCCCAATAATACTTTCTATTTTTATCCTTCACCAGATGTTACCCTCCCATTCTTCCAGCAATCCTGCCAGGTAGAGTTTACCTTCGTTGGAGAAATTTATCATAGTTGTGGAGGCGGCATGTTGGGGGAGGGGATGCCTTACCTTTTCCCTCCGTATAGACCTGACTGCCTTGGAACTATCCATATCCTTTTTAAAAGCCTGTTCAGGACTTCTCTTATTGCTGGAAGTTCTCTCTCTCTGATTGGTCCTGCCATGATCAACTCCGCCTTCCCTCTCTGTACCATTCATTCAAAGACATGGGTTGAGGCTCTGGCCCTGCCTCTGGGAAGCTGTGTGGGCTGGGGATGAGGACTACTTACCTCCCTTGACTCTTTTTCTCAACTTTCCGATGATGAACTGTGAGGCAATTGTTAAGATTATAACTCTAGTTGGAGTTTCATGTGACTCCTTGGAGGGCAGGGACATTTAAATCACCTGGGAAGCTTAGTAAAGCATCATCCATTCTTATCCAGGATGTGCGTCAGAATAACTCACGAAGTTTTTTAAACTTAATTTCACATAAACATTGCTCCATTCCAGAAAATTCTGATGCCATGGTTTTGAGGCAGGGCTCAGAGATTTTTCTTTCTAAACTTAGAAAGATTATTCCTAATTGATTGACAGACCAAATGACATAGATCTCCTTGCTTGTGTCTCCAATACCAAGTGAAACGGATGTATCTAGCTATTATCTCACTATTAAGTTCGCCTGAACAACCACAAGTACCAAAGAGGATAAATCTTGACAGAAAAAAAAAACCCACAGGCTCCCTCTTCTAGCCCCGGATCTGTTACTGGAAACTTGGGTAATGTTTCAAATTGCAACAGCCAGAGCCAAAGACAATCTCTACTCAAGCTCAGAGAGTTTAGTTTCTCCACTCTGACAAAAGCTTTAATAGCAGAAGTCAGGGAGAGCAACAGCCGGATGCATGACATAGGACGTAAGAAAGCAGCTTCTCCGTTTCCTCTGTGTTGTAATTTCTTGCGAATGGATTGGAAGGAACTTGTCAGGTATTGAGGGTCTGTAGTGAGGTGGATGGAGGTGGGTTGGAGTGAGGTTGATCTCCAGGAGTGAAATTTATCTTAAAGAATAGGCCGCAAGTCAGGGTGGGAATGGGTAGGTAGTTCATACTCAGTTCATTGTGGCTGAGACTAACATTTCCCGGGCCATGAGATGTCGATCCTTAGAGGGTTTTTTTGTTTGTTTGGTTTTGGTTTTGGTTTGTTTGTTTGTTGGAGACAGAGTCTCACTGTCACCAGGCTGGAGCGCAGTGGTGCTATCTTGGCTCACTGCAACCTCCGCCTCCCGGGTTTAAGGGATTCCCCTGCCTCAGCCTCACGAGTAGCTGGCATTACAGGCACGTACCACCACGCCCAGCTAATTTTTGTATTTTTAATAGAGATAGGGTTTCACTGTGCTGGCCAGGCTGGTCTCGAACTCCTGACTTCGTGATCCACCCACCTTGCCCTCCCAAAGTGCTGGGATAACAGGCGTGAGCCACCACGCCAGGACTGATCCCTAGAATTTTGTCCATGCATCTCCGCCTATTTAGGTTCATGCTCCTTTCTATGAAACTTTAGGACTTTCACAAATGCATCAGCCTCAAGAGGAAAGCTAAGGAGAGAGTGGCAGGGGGTGATTCAGAGGCATGAACAGGGACCTCATTTGATAAGGCCTTTAGACTAGGATAAAACATGTTCACCTTAAAATATTTATGTTACTGTAATCCCAGCACTTTGGGAGGCCGAGACGGGCGGATCACGAGGTCAGGAGATCGAGACCATCCCAACATGGGCTAACACGGTGAAACCCCGTCTCCACTAAAAAATACAAAAAACTAGCCGGGCGAGGTGGCGGGTGCCTGTAGTCCCAGCTACTTGGGAGGCTGAGGCAGGAGAATGGGGTGAACCTGGGAGGCGGAGCTTGCAGTGAGCTGAGATCTGGCCACTGCACTCCAGCCTGGGCGACAGAGCGAGACTCCGTCTCAAAAAAAAAAAAAAAAAAAGAAAATATTTATGTTAGTAAAGTTTCAGTAGGATTTAATGTGCTCCGATTTATGTTTCTGAAAGAATATTCTGACTGCTGCATAGAGGATAGAGTGTAGGGGAATGGCAAGAGCAGGAGAAGGGATACCTTTTAGAAGGCATGGGCCGGGCACGGTGGCTCACGCTGGTAATCCCAGCATTTTGGGAAACCGAGGAGGGTGGATCACCTGAGGTCAGGAGTTTGAGACCAGCCTGGCAAACATGGCGAAACCCTGTCTCCACTAAAAAAACAAAAAAATTAGCTGAGTATGGTGGCTCACACCTGTAATCCCAGCTACTAGGGAGGCTGAAGCAGGAAAATAACTTGAACCCGGGAGGCAGAGGTTGCAACAAGCCAAGATCGCACCACTGCACTCCAGCCTGGGCGACAGAGCAAGACCGTCTCAAAAAAAAAATGAAAGAAGGCTTTGCAGATGTCCAGGCTGGAGAGCCTGGTGTCTTCGACCAGAGTGGTGAGATGTGGAAATATTTTTGAGATATTTTTATCAGACTTGCTGATGGATCGAATACGAAGAGTGAGGAAGAAAGAAATCAAGGGTGATTTCTATGTTATACTTGAGGAACTGGTGGCAGGTATAATTTACCGTAATGAAGAAAACCTGGGGAGGACAGACTTGGGTGGGTGATAGGAACGTAGAGAATGATGAGTCCCATTTTGACCATATTAAATTTGAGATATACTTAACTTGTCAAGTGGAGATATCAAGTAGATAGTATAATATATGTCTGTAATTCTCATGATAGGCCAGGGCAAGAGGCATGAATTTCAGGTTCATTAGCATATAAATAAGGTTTAAAGGCATAAAGTACATTATCTGTAGTGAGAGTACAGACAGCAAAGAGATGTCAACTTGGGCTGCAGCTCTGGTTCATGCCACAATTTCAAACAGACCAAAGGGTCCATATTGACCAGGGTCCAGTTGAGAGAGCAAAACCACACGCATTATTTAAATAGATAGAATATAATATCTTTGTATTGTTAATATCGTAACTGTTAACTAGACACAGTGTTGTCAATTAGCTTACAGAAAGGGTAAGCTAACATTAAGTTATCATAGACATAGCAACTGCAGTAAGCAGCTATCATCTCTAAGACTTAGGGAACCAAAAGAAGACATTGGAGTATTGAAAACTTAGAAGCTTAGATAAGGGGCTCCACGGAGCTATAACTCAGGCCTCTGAGCTGATGTTCCTGCCCTACTAGGGCTGGTATCTCTGAGGTGGGTACAATGAGGCTTGTTCTTCAAATATTGGACAAAGTGCAAACTAGCATCAGCTTCTGCCAACAGAAGGAATTGCTGCTGTCGGGATAAAGAAGCCCCCCCTGGGATGATGCTCACAGGCATCAGAAGAAAACCAGCTCTAGTGCTTTATATTGGTAGAGGCTAAGAAGGGAGCCAGTAGGCAAAGAAAAAATGTAGTTTACAGAGTCCCAATCCTAGTATCATAAAGCTGAGTACTGAAGGAGCTGACAATAACTTACTCACGGACACTCTTCTACATATATGTGAATATTCATACAACAAAACAATTCTGTGTTTCCTTACTCACAGCAACTATTCAGATACAGATCTTCTTACTACTCCAAAGAAAGAGATGCCAAGCCCAATGGTCATGATAGTCTTCTCTGACATATGTTAATTACTTCTCAAATGTACTCAAAATCTTATTTGAATATTCTGTTATCTAAGTACTAAATTGTGAAGTTATCGTCTAACAAAATTTGTATATAATAGTAAGGGAGGCCGGGCATGGTGGTTCATGCTTGTAATCCCAGCACTTTGGGAGACTGAGGTAAGAGGATTGCTTGAGCCTAGGAGTTTGAGACCAGCCTGAATAGCATAATGGGATCCCATCTCAATGAATGAATGAATGAATGAATGAATGAATGAATGAATGAATGAATGAAAATAATAAAGGAAAGAATGAGAAATAAGAAGAAAATAATATGTACACACACACAAATGAGAAAGCAAATATGCACAGTTGTTACAGTCTGAATTCTGCAAACGGTTACAAGGCTGTAGCTGACATTTATGAACTTCCTTCTTCTACTACTCATCCTGTTTTCTTTGTCTTCAGCCAGAACCTCAGCTGATCAGGGTCCCTTACCTGGTAGAATAGCACAGATCTTCATTCTTGAAAGGTCTGAATCTTCAGTGTCTTTGACATTTTTGGTTGCTGAAGTTTTCTATTACCTTTTATTAATGAACATGAAAGTAACGTCACGTGCTACATAATAACATTTTGGTCAGCAATGGATTGCATATATGACAGAGGTTCCATAAAATTATAATAATGAATTTCTACTGTACCTTATTCTATGGTTAGATAGGTCTAGACATACAAATACCCTTGTGTTACAATTGCCTATGGTATTGAGTTCAGTAACACTCTTTTTTTTTTTTTTTTTGAGACAGAGTCTCATTCTGTCGCCAGGCTGGAGTGCAGTGGCACAATCTCGGCTCATTGCAACCTCTGACTCCCTTGTCCAAGTGATTCTCCTGCCTCAGCCCCTTGAGTAGCTGGGCTTAAGGCACATGCCATCATGCCCGGCTAATTTTTGTATTTTTAGTAGAGACGGGGTTTCACCATGTTGGCCAGGATGGTCTCGATCTCCTGACCTCGTGATCCGCCCGCCTCAGCTTCCCAAAGTGCTGGGATTACAGGCGTGAGCCACTGCAGCTGGCCGAATACAGTAACATTCTTACAGGTTTGTAGCCCAGGAGCAATAGGCTATACCATACAGCCTAGGTACATAGGCGTATTAGGCTATAACATCTAGGTTGATGTAAGCACACTCTTACGTTCACACAAGATGAAATTGCCTGACAAATTTCTCAGAATGTATCCCCATCTTAAGCAACACAAACCTGTACTTAGAGATACCTCAATGAATCTTTTATGTTCCAAACATTGACCTTCATGTTCCCGTTGTGTAGCCAAATTCAATTCCTTCTTGGTAACCAAGGTCAATTACTCTATCTCCACAAAGAAGAGTAATACCCTTCCTTGTCTCTTGGGTCTTTGGCATGAGAAGCTCAAAGTGGTCAAACGGTTTCATCTAGGAAGCCAATGGAACTATAAATGTGTCTCCTGTGGGAGGCATTCTTTTAGGGGGAATAAAAATTTCAAAGTCAACAGATCTCAGGCCGGGCATGGTGGCTTACGCCTGTAACCCTAGCACTTCGGGAGGTTGAGGTGGGCAGATCACCTGAGGTCAGCAGTTCGAGACCAGACTGGCAGATATGGTGAAACTCTGTCTCTACTAAAAATATAAAAATGAGCCAGGCGTGGTGGTGTGTGCCTGTAATCCCAGCTACTTGGGAGGCTGAGGCAGGAGAATTGCTTGAACCCAGGAGGCGGAGGTTGCAGTGAGCTGAAATTGTGCCACTGCACTCCAGCCTGGGAGACAAGAACAAAACTCCATCTCAAAAAAAAAAAAAGAAAAAAAAAACAGATCTGAAAATTTTGGAAATGAGAAACAAATTCTACAAGTGGGCTATTAGATATAATAGTAAGAGAGGACTCACTCCCATTTCTACCTCTTGATTTTCAGACCCATGTATTCTGGCAATGGGAGAGATAGAAACATAAATTGATCTCCAATTCAAAGCATATAACTCATTCTATAATATATAATCCTAACCGTTTTATGTATTTATGTGCAGAAGAGTTTTTTTTCCTCTCCTTGGTCAACTGGTTATAAGGAGCACATGAAACCACTGGAGTATACTGATAGAGAGAAGGCAATGCAGCAGAAACTGATGTTGGAAAGAATCTGGGGATCAAAAGCCTCAAAAGGAAAAGCAATTTGCATAGCTGACTGGACTTCCTGCAGAGCCTTTGCTTGCTTTGATCATCATTCAAAATTTGTAGCCTTCCATATTACTTGGTAAATGTGTCTAAATAGCACATTCAAATGTGGTAGATGTTATTTGTAACAGTCAGAAAAGCCCACAAAGCATTGTGTCTCTTTTATTGTGGTAGGTGGTACACAGAATGGCAACTCATCTTTCACCTCGGGGATAGCCTGATGTGCTCCAGACCATTAGATACCCAGAACCTTCACTGGGGTGACAATTCCTGAATTTCCGTGAGGTTTATTTCTTACTCTCTGATTTGCGTAAGTCTTATTAAGGCATCTAAATTACTGCTAATTCTAGTTCACCAGATCAACATCATGTTAACAAGATTGCAGACCAGTGTGATATCAAGATGATCGAGATGTCTCCAGCAAGTAATATGGCGCAGAGCAGAACTGGTGAAGCCCTGAGGCAAATTTGTGAAGGTATGCTGTTGGCCCTGTGGGATAGAAGCAAGTTGCTTCTGATGGTCCTTACAAATTGATATGGGGAGAAAAGTATTCTCTAGGTCAGTAGCTACGTGCCAGGTAATAGGAGCTATATTGATTTTTTTTTTTTCTGGTAAAGTTTCTATATATAGAACCACAACTTGGAATAACTACCTGATAAAGTTTATGATAATGTACAGTCATTCTCCAATATCTATTTGCCTTCTGCATGGGCAAACAGGAAAGGTAGATGTGGCTTCATCACCTCAGCATCTTTTAAGTCTTTGATAGTGGTGCTAATCTCTGTAATTCTCTCAGAAATATGGTATTGTTTTTCTGTTTACTATCTTGATAGAGTAAGTTCCAGTGGCTTCCATTTGATTCTCCCAACCATCATGGTCCTTACTCCATGGGTCAGACAACCAAGACTGGTACTCTTCTAGTTACTAAATATGTCTATCCAATTTACATTAATTAACTGGGAAAATAACTACACAATTGGTCCATGGACATATTGGGCCGTCTGTGATTTGAAATTGATTTAAGAGTCCATATGTCACCTGGCCATAATAGCCCTTATTTTATTGGTGGCACTGTGGAATTTTGAATCTCCAGAAATCAGCATCAATTTAGAGATAGTACCTAGTAATTCCTGAAAGCTCTGGGTAATTCCCTTTTCTCAGCAAGTGAGAAATTCTATTAAATGATTCTTACAATCATTCTAGGAAATGGCAGAAAGTTTTTTGGGAGAAGTCTCCAGTAGGTACTTCAGCATAATCCAACACACATGATGCCACTGTGTGCCTGGACACTAGCATCCCATTTTCCATTGGCAAGAAATGCAAGGCTATGACTGAACCAATCCCAAAATACCATCTTTGAGAGTCTGTTTCCTGAGGTCACTTTTGCTGCCAATTTCTGTATGTCAGTGGCCATCCAGATGACACAATCTGCACCATTACATAAATAGAAAAAGATAATGTTAAAAATGCTACCTAGGTGTACATTTATTAACTAGGTAACTGGAAGGGTAAATACTAACCTTAAAGGCATCAAAAATGTAAGAATTACAGAAAGCTCCTATCATTCTCAGGGCTGAAGGAACCTAAAAAAGAGGATGGAAGTATTAATGCTTAAAAACTTAGAAGAAGGGCACCCAAGAGCCGAAACTCAAAGCTCTAAAGAGGTACTACCTAGCTGGTGTTGATATCTCTGAGCTCAGAGGAGGGTCCCTGTGAGCATAGGAACTAGACATTTAAGGAGGGGACACCAGGCAACTGGTGCTGGTGTTTCTGAATGAGACATTATAAAGCTGGTTCTGCAAGTATTAGAAAAACTACAAACTAGATTTAGCTGCTGCTATTGTAATAATCCCAACCTCTTCCTTTCATTATTCCTGACTTGGAGTTTTTCCTATTGCATCGATTAAGTAATTTTTGTTTTGTTTTGTTTTGTTTTGTTTTGAGACAGGGTCTAGCTCTGCCACCCAGGCTGGAGTGCTGCAGTGCAGTGGCATGACCATGGCTCACTGCAGTCTCAACCTCCCAGGCTCGAGCAATCCTTTCACCTCAGCTTCCTGAGTAGCTGGGACTACAGGTGCATGCCACCACACCCAGCTATTTTTGTATTTTTTGTAGATACGGGGTTTTGCCATGTTCCCCAGGCTGGTCTCAAACCCTGGGCTCAAGTGATGCATCCACCTCTGCCTCCCAAAGTGCTAGGATTACAGGCATGAAGCACCACACCCAGCCAGATTAAGTAATTTTCTAGTAGGCTCTTTGTTTGTTTCATTCCTGGGGATACTGTGATCAATTAGCCACTACCAAAATGGGGTCAAAATGCCTTGATGCTTACTATACTACTGTTTCCCATTACTATAAATGTGCATACCTTGTCTCTGGTAGTTAAAGTCTGCCACTTGATATCTACTATACCCAAATCTCATCATCTTACTGAAATCTCAACTGTGCAAGTTCTATTGTCATACATACCACTAAGTTTTAAACACTGGTGCTCCCCTCATGCATATCTTTCTCAATTTCTTAGTGAAAATTGTGTCCCCTGACTTTCTAGGGTGATGTAGTAAAAGAGAGAGATATTCAGGTGATAAAACTATCCCAACACTCTCGTCCTCTTTGTATTCCTTTTTTTCGCATATGTCACAGATGTTGTAGCATCTCAAACTCATAAAATTATTGTTGAGTCCAAAATTCAATGAACTAAGTAAACTGTTAAAGCCACTTTCAGCTACTTAAGTAAACATATAAAATACAGAACCTCGGGTAAGGGCACTCATATCAAATCTAGCCTGATATAAATTTGCAATCTATTCCTTGGAATCATTCCCACATATATTCTTCACGTTACTGTCAATTTATATTTGCAAAATATTGCAGTTTTTTGGAATTACAAGTTTATAAATCAAACTTCATGTTTGTCCCCTAGAGCATTAAGAGATAAGACCCTTATTATAGGTAGAGGAAACAAAGGATAGTTGGGATGTGTCATGATATTGTTACAGGGTCTTCAAGCAATGAAAAGCTATTCTCCTCAGATGTTAGAGTGCAGGTTATATCAACTGGAAAATAGAAGATCAGAATGGCTTAGAGGTTCAAGATTCTCAGGTTCATCTGACTCTACCCAGATATCCCCCTTCCAAGTCTCAGGGTCCTACTACTTTCCAATCAATGCCCCGATATTCACACAAGAGATTTGATAAGGCTGTAGTTTATAGTTACATAATTCTTCAAACTGCACTCTTCAATTTTGCATCAGTTTTCAGGGAAGTCAGTCCTGTGACTATAAGAAATGAGATTTCTTTTTAAAACTTGTTATTATTCACATGATTGTCAGTGTGCAAGAAATGAGATTCCTTAAGGCTGCCATATAAACTTTCTGGTTCTCTGACAATAACTTGATCCGGGAGTTCATAGCCCAAAACTTGTTATTTTCTTTCTATAAGCATTCCAATATACTCTGAAGCAACCATCCTACTCCATAGTCTTTGTAGCCATTATTACCATCATAAATGTCAAGTACTATAATTGTTAGTAAGCACTGAAAACAAACACAGGTGATAGTTGGATTATTTGCATTACCACTACATGCTGTGAATTACTATCTTCCCATTTGTCACTGGCAAGGACCTCAGCACTGCATTCAAGTTCAAGAACAGAACTCAAACAATATTGTAGCTTTGAAAGTTTGCTTCCTGGGACCATTCCTGGAAACAGAAACCATACCAGTTATTGTGGCA
The DNA here is from genome assembly GCF_003255815.1 of Theropithecus gelada. Lineage (NCBI taxonomy): Eukaryota > Metazoa > Chordata > Mammalia > Primates > Cercopithecidae > Theropithecus > Theropithecus gelada. Next base: position 1,927,748 of record NC_037681.1, read on the forward strand.
GGGAGAATTTAATAAAAAGAATTGCTAACCAAGTATTGGAGAACTGAAAAGGCAAAAAGGACATACTGAGATATCATGAAAGTAATAGCTCTAGAGAACTACAAACCACTGCTCAATGAAATAAAAGAGGACACAAACAAATGGAAGAACATTCCATGCTCATGGATAGGAAGAATCAATATCGTGAAAATGGCCATACTGCCCAAGGTAATGTATAGATTCAGTGCCATCCCCATCAAGCTACCAATGACTTTCTTCACAGAATTGGAAAAAACTACTTTAAAGTTCATATGGAACCAAAAAAGAGTCTGCATTGCCAAGACAATCCTAAGCAAAAAGAACAAAGCTGGAGGCATCACGCTACCTGACTTCAAACTCTACTACAAGGCTACAGTAACCAAAACAGCATGGTACTGGTACCAAAACAGAGATATAGACCAATGGAACAGAACAGAGCCCTCAGAAATAATACCATACATCTACAACCATCTGATCTTTGACAAACCTGACAAAAACAAGAAATGGGGAAAGGATTTCCTATTTAATAAATGGTGCTGGGAAAACTGGCTAGCCATATGTAGACAGCTGAAACTGGATCCCTTCCTTACACCTTATACAAAAATTAATTCAAGATGGACTAAAGTCTTAAATGTTAGACCTAAACCATAAAAACCCTAGAAGAGGGCCGGGCGCAGTGGCTCAAGCCTGTAATCCCAGCACTTTGGGAGGCCAAGATGGGTGGATCACGAGGTCAGGAGATCGAGACCATCCTGGCTAACACGGTGAAACCCCACCTCTACTAAAAAATACAAAAAACTAGCCGGGCGAGGTGGTGGGCGCCTGTAGTCCCAGCTACTCGGGAGGCTGAGGCAGGAGAATGGCGTAAACCCGGGAGGTGGAGCTTGCAGTGAACTGAGATCCAGCCACTGCACTCCAGCCCAGCGACAGAGCGAGACTCTGTCTTAAAAAAAAAAAAAAAAAAAACCTAGAAGAAAGCCTAGGCAATACCATTCAGGCCATAGGCATGGGCAAGGTCTTCATGACTAAAACACCAAAAGCAATGGCGACAAAAGCCAAAATTGACAAATGGGATCTAATTAAACTAAAGAACTTCTGCACAGCAAAAGAAACTACCATCAGAGTAAACAGGCAACCTATAGAATGGTAGAATATGTTTTACAATCTATCCATCTGACAAAGGGCTAATATTCAGAATCTACAAAGAACTCAAACAAATTTACAAGAAAAAATCAAACAACCCCACCAAAAAGTGGGCAAAGGATATGAACAGACACTTCTCAAAAGAAGACATTTATGCAGCCAAAAGACACATGAAAAAATGCTCATCATCACTGGCCATCAGAGAAATACAAATCAAAACCACAATGAGATACCATCTCACACCAGTTAGACTGGCGATCGTTAAAAAGTCAGGAAACAACAGGTGCTGGAGAGGATATGGAGAAATTGGAACACTTTTACACTGTTGGCGTGACTGTAAACTAGCTCAGCCATTGTGGAAGACAGTGTGGCAATTCCTCAAGCATCTAGAACTAGAAATACCATTCGATCCAGCCATCCCATTACTGGGTATATACCCGAAGGATTATAAATCATGCTGCTATAAAGACACATGCACACGTATGTTTATTGTGGCACTATTCACAATAACAAAGACTTGAAACCAACCCAAATGTCCATCAATGATAGACTGGATTAAGAAAATGTGGCACATATACACCATGGAATACTATGCAGCCATAAAAAGGGATGGGTTCATGTCCTTTGTGGGGACATGGATGAAGCTGGAAACCATCATTCTGAGCAAACTATCACAAGGACAGAAAACCAAACACTGCATGTTTTCACTCATAGGTGGGAATTGAACAATGAGAACATTTGGACACAGGTGGGGAACGTCACACACTGGGGTCTGTCGTGGGGTAGGGGGAGGGGGGAGGGATAGCATTAGGAGATAAACCTAATGTAAATGACGAGTTAATGGGTACAGCACACCAACATGGCACATGTATACATATGTAACAAACCTGCGTGTTGTGCGCATATACCCTAGAACTTAAAGTATAATAATTAAAAAAAATTAAAAAAGAAAGTAATAGCTCCAGAAAGCAGCAACCACCTAGGATGGGATAATTAAAGGAAGAGTATTAGTATTGGGATGTGCAAATTTGAAGAAGAGTTCTACAGAGCTGGCACCAGGATGTCTGAGAAAGAGGCATTGCTGTTCTGGTGCTGTGCCTCAAGACCTCAGAGAAGGAACCACAAGGCGCTGAGAATCAGATTTCTGAAGAGGATGCATCCGTCACCTGGGATTTGCTGGTGTCACTTCATGGGCACAGTGAAGCTGATTCTGAGAATGTGGGGGAAAATGCACCTGAAAACCAGCCACTGCCACTGGAACCAACTGTGGCTTCCAGGGTGAGAAAATGCTGTTGTGATGATGCTGACAGGAAAAAGGAGCAAACAGGAAGGAGCAGATCCCTTTCCTTCCCTCAGCCTCCCAGCCTCCCACTGGCACCCCTCTGGGCAAAGTCTAATGGAAAGCAAGCTGGCAAAGCAGATGTGTGGTGTACAGGGTCTCAAGCCCAGCTCCCAGAGCAGCGTATATACAGGTACACTGAAAATGGGCAACAGCAGCTAAATAAAATGGAACACGGGAGACCCAATATAGGAGACCTGGGAAGGCACTTCTGAAATGACAGTGAAAGGAAGCTCTGAGGTAACAGTGCAGTCTCTGTTTACCCATTCTTCTGATTTTGAACCCCTGAAGTTTAAGAACATAATTTACAAAGATGAAATACCCTTTGAACAGCAGGGAAGCGGGAGAAGACAAGTGGGCAAAGGCAAAAATTTCTTCAGCTGCTGGAGGGAGATAAAAAGAGACTGTTAACATGTAAGTAGTTTTCATTCTTATGACACATGCAAAGCACTCCTTACAATGCTTGGCATGTAGCAAGCACTCAACAAACATAAAATACTGTGTATTACTATGAGTAGTAAGTAGTAGAAGTTACAGAAAATACCTGGTGCCAGATGGGCTCCCAGTAAATGATGATTATTCCTACTGTTCATATTTGTATATGACAGAGCATAAAACTTTAGAAAAAAGAGCCCATCAAAAGGATTTATACAGTCATAAAAAGGATTGAAATCATGTCCTTTACAGCAACGTGGATGCATTTGGAGGTCGTTATCCTAAGCGAACTAATGCAGAAACAGAAAACCAAATATCGACGGGTACAGTGGCTCATGGCTGTAATCCCAGCACTTTGAGAAGCTGCAGCAGGAGGATTGCTTGAGTCCAGGAGTTCAAGACCAGACTGGGCAACATAGTGAGTGAGACTTTGTATCTAAAAATAAACAAATAAAATCTAAAAAAGGAAAAACAAACAAGCAAACAAAAAACAAGTATTGCCTGTGCTCACTTAAAAGTGAGAGCTAAATCTTGGGTTCACATGGACAAAAAGATGGGAACAATAGATACTAGGGACTCCAAAGGGAGCGGGGAAGGGCTGAAAAACTTCCTATTAGATACTGTGTTCACTATCTGGCTGATGAGATTGACAGTAGCCCAAACTTCAGCACCACAAAATATATCTTTCTTTTTTCTTTGAAACAGGGTTTCACTCTGTCACCCAGGCTGGAGTGCAGTGGCAATGATCACAGCTCACTGCAACCTCAACCTTCTAGGCTCAAACAATCCTCCCACCTCAGCCTCCCAAGTAGCTGGGATCACAGGCATGCACCATCACACCTGGCTAATTGTTTAATTTTTTATAAAGATGGGGGGGGGGTCTCACTTGGTTGCCCAGGCTGGTCTTGAACTCCTGGCTTCAAGCAATCCTCCTGCCTCAGCCTCCCAAAGTGCTGGGAGTACAGGAACGAGCTACTGCACTTAGCCAACATATCCTTGTAACAAACCTGCACATGTGCCACCTGAATCTAAAATATAAATTGAAATTTTAAAAATATATATTTAGTAGAATCTTCGGATGTGTCAATCTGAAGAATCCCAGATCCATCCACTTTTATCCTTCCTTTAGCCATAAACTTGCATTGTGGCAGGCAGAATAATGATCCCAAAAGATGTCCACATCCTAATCTCTGGAATCTGTAAGTCATTTTACATAGCAAAAGGGATATTGCAGATGTGATTAAGGATCCTGAGAGGGGGAAGGTATCTTGGATTATCCAGGTGGGCTGAATCTGATTACATGAGTCCTTCAAAATGGAGAGCCCTCCCAGACTGTGATCAGAGGGACATGTGATTAAAGAGCCAGAGATATGGCAGTGTGAGAAGGACTTAACCTGCCACTGTCAGCTTTGAAGACATAGGAAGGAGCCATAAACCAAGAAATGTAGAGTCTTCAGGAGCCGAACGTCAAGGAAATGAACATGGATTGTCCCAAAGGGCTCCAGAGAGGGACGCAGCCCTGCTGACAGCTAGACTCTGCTTGATGACACCTGTATTGGAATTTCATCCTACAGAACGGTACGATAATAAATTTGTGTTGTTTTAAGCCACTAAGCATGTCAGAAGTTTAGTAATAGGAAACTAATGCAAGCATTGTAGTTCCCTTTGCTTGCTTCCTGGCTACATTTGGGGATGAGTCCCTAATCTCAGCACTGAGCACTCAGTGCTCTGATGTCCCTATGCCCTGGGAATCAATTTTGGATGTAAGCAAATGGTGACTTCTTTCCCACGTCCCCAGCAGTGGGAGAGAGAGTCCCAGCTGAGCAGGCAAACAGGGACTCAAAGGGCTCATCACCAGGCCTTGTGATGACCTCAAAGGGATGAGCATGCATTTCTTTTTTTGAAATGGAGTCTCGCTCTGTTGCCCAGGCCAGGGTGCAGCAGCATATCTTGGCTCACTGCAACCTCCGCCTCCCAGGTTCAGGTGATCCTCCTGCCTCAGCCTCCTGAGTAGCTGGGATTACAGGCACCTGCCACCATGCCCGGCTAATTTTTGTATTTTTAGTAGAGATGGGGTTTCACCATGTTAGCCAGGCTAGTCTCGAACTCCTGATCTCAAGTGATCTGCCCACCTTGGCCTCCCAAAGTGCTGGGATTACAGGCATGAGCCACCGTGCCCAGTAAAGCATGCTTTTCAACAATAGTGTCCCCTCGGTTCACCTGAGCTCCATTTTCCCCCCAGGAACATCTGGGCACTTATCCCCTTTGTTCTGCACCACAGTGACAAAACATCTACCTTTAATTTATTAAAATGAGGCTCCTCCTTGCTGTGGCCTACAAGGCCTATAAAGTCTGGCCTGCCTCACCAAGTTTCATTTCAACCTCTCCTCACCTCATCGCTATGCTCAAATCTCAGCAACTCCCTCCTGTGTATTTGCCAGATGACTCTTGTGATTTCCCACTGCAGGGCCTTTGCACCTGTCATCCCTCTGCCTGGAACATTCTCCCTGTTCTTCATGGGTGGCTACTTCTCATTCTTTACATCCCAACTCAAACGTCACCACCACAGATCCCCTTTTCCCCAAGATGTTCTCTGTTAGGTCACTGTTCATTTGCTTCACAGCACTTACTACAATTAGAAGGGAATTTGCTTTGTGTTTATTCACTTGCCTTCTGTCCCCTTTGGAATGCAAGTTCCATGAGATGAGGGACCCTGTCTGGCTTGTTGGCTGCTCTTTTCTCAATGCCTGGAAGAGCGCCTGGCAGATCACTGACATGCAACAAATGCCCGTGAAAGAGAGGAAGCCAGAGAAAATAGCCTAGCTATGTTCCCGGTTCCAGGGTCCCTAACATCATCCAGGCTTTGCCCCAGGCCTGTCCTATTCTAGGTGAGAACTGGATGCCTCCCTTGCCTTCTGAAACTACTTCTTGGGGTTGTTTCTTGGCCTTGCCCTTGAGCTTTTAGTAGAGCAAGCGAATCTGGTTCTGTTGATGCTTCAGTAATGACCCTGCTGTGTGAGTCTGGACCCAGGAGTATCATTGCTTGTGAGCAGGGTCCTATTCTGACCTTCAGCGGAGTGCTGGGTAGGCTGCCAGTTTTGGAGTCAGAGAACTGTGTGATGAATCAAGGCTATGCCACTTATCTTGTGTCTTAGTCCTCTCAGGCTGTCATAACAGAATGCCACAGACTGGTGGCTTAAACAACAGAAATTCATTTTCTCACAGTTCCGGAAGACAGAAGTCCAAGATCAAGGTGCCATCAGGGTTAGTTTCTAGCGGGGCCTCTCTTCCTGGCTGGCGGATGGCCACCTTCTCCCTGTGTCCTCACATGGTGTAGAAAGAACGAGTTCTGGTGTCTCTCTTCTTACAAGGACACCAGTCCCATTGGATTAGGACCCCTCCCTAATGACTTCATTTAACTTTAATGACCTCCCTAAAGGCCCTATCTCCAAATAGTCATAGTGGGAGTTAGGGCCTCAACGTATGAACTGTGGGACACAATTCAGTCCATAAAATCTTGTGACTGATGACCACTGCACCTTGGTGGTCTTGCCTGTAAATTAAGGATGGTAACTCACTCTTCTTCAGAGTTACTGAGAGCATAAATAAGGCCAAGAAACTTTACTGTTCTGATATTCAATACTGCACAGCAAGCTACCCAAAAACCTAGTGAATTAAAACAGCATTTTATTTATTTATTTATTTTTAAGATAGTCTTACTCTGTCACCCAGGCTGGAGTGCAGTGGTGTGATCTCGGCTCACTGCAACCGCTGCCTCCCGGGTTAAAGTGATTCTCCTGACTCAGCCACCCAAGTAGCTGGGATTATAGGCGTGTGCTACCATGTTTGGCTAATTTTTGTATTTTTAGTAGAGATGGGGTTTTGCCATCTTGCCCAGACTGGTCTCAAACTCTTGACCTCAAGTGATCCACCTGCCTCGGCCTCCCAAAGTATTGAGATTACAGGTGTGAGCCACCATGCCTGGCCCTAAAACAGCATTTTTGTTCATGAGTCTGTGGTCTGGGCAGGGATTGGCAGGGACAGGTCATCTCTGCTCCATTCAGCATCATCTGGAGGGGTTGGAGGCTGCAGTCCTCTGAAGCTCACTCTCTCCCATGCTTGACACCTGAGCTGGGACGATTTGAACATCTCTCTCTCACCCCATCTCTCCCCGTCTCTCTTGTTTCTGTTTCTCTTTCTCTCTCTCTCTCTCTCTCTCCCCCCCCCCCTCTCCCCCTCCATCTCCCTCTCTCTCTCTCTCACCCCATCTCTCTTGTTTCTGTAGAAAATGGCCTCAGGATAGCCAGATTTCTTAAACTTCAATACACACATCTCAAGAGAGAAAACCAGGTGGAAGCGATGCTTATCACCTTTAAGACCAAGCCTTGGAAGTCAGGGATCATCACGACCCTGCATTCTATCAGCTGAGGCAGTCACAAAGGCCTGCCAGGGTTCAAGGGGAGAGGAAATAGTCTCCACCTCTTTGTGGGGGAGAGACAAGGCATATGAGACTGAAAATACTGTTGGAGCCATTTCTGGAAATGACAATGTGCTACAGGAGTCAAAATGTGACTTGCTTTGCACTCAGTGTCCAGATTGTAACCCCAGCCCTCGATGAGCCTTCTGTTCCTCATGAGAGCAGTGGAGTCTCATAGCTGCCCCCAACCACCTGCCCGGCTGGGCCCAAAAGACATAGGGAAAGGTTTCTAGCTCTGGAACCAGTGATCTCACATCTGTTTGCCTTCTTGGAGCTCTTGTGGTTTGTCACACTGCTGTTCATTCAGAAGCCTTTGAGGGATGAGAAACGTCTAGGATTGTTTTCTAGCTACAATTTCTCATTCATCATATTACTTCCCTTGTCTCTGGTCAACATGGACATCCCATCTGAAAGACATGGGCCTGGCTATGTTGGCCTAAGGGCTGTAACTGTAGCCCAGGACTTTCTATACCCTCAGTGGGAGTCCTGTGCTCAGCTATGAGCAAATCCCTCCCTCCCCTGCTTTAGCTGGGGGACCCTCTTGAGCTCCCATGCTCAACTCCATCATCACCAGCCAGCTCACCATATCTTGCACAGGCTCCTCTGCCTCAAAGGAATGCCCTTTTAATGAGAGAACTAGTGGCCCCTGTGGCCATGCTGTCTCCTCCCCTGCTTCCTTCTCTTGCTTTCTTCCCCTCCTCACTCACTTTCTCATTCTGCACCAGGCCTTATTCAAGAATGGAGCCTTACCATGCAGCTGTAAAAAGAATGAAGCCGTGTCCTTTGCAGCAACATGGATGCAGCTGGAGGCCATTGTCCTAAGTGAATTAGTGCAGGAACAGAAAATCAAATACTGCGTGTTCTCCATTATAAGTGGGAGCTAAACGTTACACACGGATGCAAAGATGGGAACAATAGACACTGGGAACTACTGGTGGGGAGAGGGAGGAGGGCAGGGTTTAAAACGCTGTTGGGTACTTTGCTCAGTACCTGGGTGGTGGGCTCATTCATGCCTCATACCTCAGCATCATGCAATCTATAACCAGGTAATAAACCCACACATGTACCCCCTAAATCTAAAATAAAAGTTAGAAAAGTGTGGGAAAAAAAAAAAAAAAAAAAAAAAACCAGGTGCGGTGACTCACACCTATAATCCCAGAATAGGACTTTAGAAGGCTGAGGCAGGTGAATCATGAGGTCAAGCGTTTGAGACCAGCCTGGCCAACATAGTGAAACCCCGTCTCTACTGAAAATACAAAAATTAACTGGGCATGGTGGTGGGTGCCTGTAGTCCCAGCTACTCGGGAGGCTGAGGCAGGAGAATCACTTGAACCCGGGAGGTGGAGGTTGCAGTGAGCTGAGATCATGTCACTGCACTCCAACCTAGGCAACAGTGCAAGACTCTGTCTCAAAAAAAAAAAAAAAAAAGGAAAAAACAAAACAAAAAAAAAAACGGAATGTAACCTTGACTCTTTCTGTTCTAGCTGCAGAGGGATCCACTGGAAGTGAGATACAACCTCCCATTCTAGGAGAAGTGGTGGCCTGGGGCCAAAGGGGCTGCCACCCCCTCTGGTTCCCTCTCTCCTGGGAACTCCGCTTGAACTGTGACAGACTCTGGGTCCCTGAGCACTCTGTCTCACCTCTGCCTGCCCTGACTCAGAAGAAAACCCGCTTTGGACCAGGCGCGGTGACTCACACCTGTAATCCCAGCACTTTGGGAGGCCAAGGCCGGTGGATCACGAGGTCAGGAGTTCGGCCAACATGGTGAAACCTCTTCGCTACTAAAAACACAAAAATTAGCCGGGCGCCATGGCAGGCGTCTGTAATCCAGCTACTCGGGAGGCTGAGGCAGGAGAATCGCTTGAAACGCGGGCGGGGGGGGGGGGGGGTTGCGGAGGTGGCAGTGAGTCAAGATACCGCCACTGCACTCCAGCCTGGGCGACAGAGTGAGATTCCATCTCAAAACAACAACAACCCGCTTTGTCCTTAAACTTTTTGAAAGGATCTCTGTAGATTTAAAGGAAGGCAACTGCTGGAAGGATAGCCTGAACAACTTTATATAATTGATGTGTTTCTCTCCTACTCTGGCCACCTTCTGACTGAAGGTAGGCAGGTGCAGGGGCTGATAAGCCCAGGGTGAAGGGAAGGAGGTCCTCGCCTCCCGCCTCTGTTGAGTGACAGCTGATGGTCTTCTCCTTGCAGATGGGGTGGGGCCGCCTTCTGGAGGACTAGGCCAGGTTCAAAGAACACGGTATTTCCGATGACCACCTTAGAGTGACTTCCAGCTGGAGTTTCCCAGCTATTGATTTGTGCGTAGTACTAACCTGATAATGTCAAGCAAGGCTAAGCTATGAAATAATTTTACAGAACAGGCTAGAAAAGGTAAATAGATACGAATGCTGCTCTGCCACTCATCGCCGGAGAACAGACTTTCCTGGGCTTTAGTTTCCTCACCTGTCAGGTGAAGCACTGGGAAGCAAGAAAAAGGACAAGCCATACTCAGGCTGGCAGGACAAAGGGCCCCACCGCATGCGCCGGACGCCCCGTTCCCGACCTGAAATCCCTTCAGGAAACTGTCACCGAACTATTTCTTTACCGAAAGCTTTGCTTGCAGTGGATCTGGGGCGGGGGAGGGGTGGGAACTGCAGGTGGAGAGGGAGTGGGGGAGGGAAGTTCATAAACAGGCTGGCGCCACCCCTCCCCTCCCCTGGTGGCCGCCCCACTTGGAGGTCTGGGTGGGGTGCTCCTCCCGAGGGCACAGGCTGCCAAACTCCCACCCGCCGCCGCCGGCGAAGCCCCCAGGAGACCACAGAGTAGAAGGAATTCAAAGGAGCCTTCTCAGGTACAGGTGTGTGCATTCCAGGCCCGCCAGCCGCCTCCCCCGCCGCCTTCCCGGGCCGTTTGTCCGAAGGCATTATGCAAAATAAAGCCGCCTTGTTTCCCGCGCCTGGTAACCCCGGGCTTCCCGGAGGCTTTCTTGGTGAGAGGGAGGATCCCAGAGCGGCGACCCGGCTGAATCACCGTGAGCCGCGAGCCTTCTTCCTGCCACTTGTTCTGGCCCACCTGGGAATTCGCAGTTGGGAGCAAAGGAAGATCAGACCCAGCTTCTACCTCAGCAAGTGTGGCCCCATAACGCCTGGGCAGCCCCTAGCCAGGGGATCGCGCCTCAAACACCTAGCATCGCGCGGGAGGAGATGGACCTGCGCCGCGGCGGCGCCGGCGGGGGGATTGGAATTCAGTCCGCGGACCCACTAGCAGGAAGAGGAGTTCTATGTCGGGCCTCTAGGTGGCGCGATTCTTCCCGAGGACGCGTGGGTGAAACCCTGGCGGGGCCTGCGGCTGTGGCATAGAGTGAGGCGTGGGAAGGGTACGGGACACAGAGTAGAGCCACTTTTCCAAGTCCCACAAGAGCTAACAGGCAACCCAGAGACTAAAGGTCCCCGAAATGGATTTCAGCATCTAGAGAGGCATAACAGTGGGGCAGAAAAGCCAGGGTCCTAGATCTGGTTCCAGCATGTCCGCTACTGGTGGGCTCCCTTGTCCTCTCATTGATTTCCTAGAGCACGCCCGCCCTCTGCTCTATCGGTACCAAACTGCTGAAGAGGGAACACCTGGATGAATAACAGAGCATCACTCCTCCCTCTTCCACAGCGAACACCTCCAGCTTGACTCATGGCCTAGAGAAGAAACGAGTGTTGTTTTGAGTTTTCTTGGGGAAAGCAGTTTTATAAGCAGATAATTACAATGCAGTATGATACGGTTATAATAAAGGCATGTACCAAGTTTTTTGGAAGTTCAGGGAGAGGGAAATTAACTCTTCCCGGGACGTTGAAAGAGGTTTCACAGAGAAACTGGGTCCTGCTGAAGAGTAGGCATTTGAAGGACAGGAATGATAGAATCTCAGACAATAACTTCAGAATCAAAGACCTTGAAGCAAGAAAGTGCAGGCAATAGTTGAAGAATAGTATTACTATTTTCAGATGATGTGAAGATCTACACTAGGAACCCAGAAAGAATCATCTAAAAAACTATTAGAGCTAATTAGACTTGATTACAAAATATACCTGAAAAAAAATCAAGTTTTTTTTTTTTAATCCTAGAAGTAAGCAATGAGCAAAAAGGTTTTCCTTTTGATAACAATAGCAACAACAAGCAAAAGAGCAAGAAATAAAGGTGCAGAATGTAGATGAACAAAATTTCAGCACTTTTTTTTTTTTTTTTTTTTTGAGACAAAGTCTCACTCTGTTGCCCAGGCTGGAGTGCAGTGGCACAATCTCAGCTCACTACAAGCTCCGTCTCCCAGGTTCACGCCATTCTCCTGCCTCAGCCTCCCGAGTAGCCGGGATTACAGGCGCCCGCCACCACACCCTAATTTTTTATATTATTTAGTAGAGATGGGGTTTCACCGTGTCAGCCAGGATGGTCTCCATCTCCTGACCTCATGATCCGCACGCCTCAGCCTCCCAAAGTGCAGGGATTACAGGCGTGAGCCACTGCACCCAGCCCCAGCACTTTGTATTTTTTTGGCCATCTTGCTCTGTCACCCAGGCTGGAGTGCAGTGGCATGATAGCTCAATCATTGCTCATGGCAGTCTTGAACTCCTGGGCTCAAACAATCCTCCTGCCTCAACTTCCCGAGTAAACAAGAATGACAGGGGCATGCCACCACTCCTGTTAATCAAAAAAAAAAAAAAAAAAGTCTTTATAGAGTTGGGGTCTCACTCTGTTGCCTAGGCTAAAACTTCAGCACTTTCTGAAGGACACTTACAATTCTAGTTGGAAAGACACAAATATACATAAAACTTTAGTGTGTAATAAGGAAAGGCACTTTCAAATCAACCTACTATGCATATATTCCCTAAAAAGAATAGAGAGAGAACTGGATAATCATTTAGAATAATTATAAAATAAGATCCCATCATACTCCAAAATCAGTTCCAAAAAGATTCTAGTATTTCTCCTCCCTTGCTTGTGACTTTCAATCTTCTTGCCAGAGTTCTCATGAGCCAGGCCTTGCATCTGTAGGTAAAGGCCTCATCAAGGATGGAAACCCATGGACACTGACACTGGCGAACCCAGACTCTGCCTGAGTTCATGAGTAAGGAAAATGAGGAGAATATCTTTGCCTTCTTTGAGGAGTCAGGCTGTTATATCCCGACACAGAAGCCTAGAATACCAGAGGTTAAAACCAGCAGATGACATTCTGCCAGATTGCTGAGGAGAGAACTTTGTACCACAGAGATCACAGTACTGTATGTCACGTATATCGTCTTTCTCTGTTATGGGTTGAGTTGCATTCCCCAAAAAGATATGTTGAAGTTCTAACCCTCAATACTTCATTCAGAAGGTAACTTTAGCCAGGCATGGTGGCTCATACCTATAATCCTAGCACTTTGGGAGGCCGAGGCGGGCAGATTACCTGAGGTCAGAAGTTCGAGACCAGCCTGGCCAACATAATGAAACCCCATATCTACTAAAAATACAAAAGTTAGCCAGGTGTGGTGGCAGGCACCTTGTAATCCCAGCTACTTGGGAGGCTGAGGCAGGAGAATTAGTTGAACTCAGGAGGTAGAAGTTGTAGTGAACCAGGATCTTGCCACTGCACTCCAGCCTGGGTGACAGAGCCAGACTCCATCTCAAAAGAAAAAAAAAAAAGATGGTAACTTCATTTAGAAATAGAATCATTACAGATGTAATTAGTTAAGCTAAAATGAGGTTATACTCAATTACAGTGGGTCCTTAATTCAGTATGACTGTTGTCTATACAAGAAGCACACAAGGGGCCGGGTGCGGTGCCTCACACCTGTAATCCCAGCATTTTGGGAGGCCGAGGCAGGCGGATCACGAGGTCAGGAGATCAAGACCATCCTGGCTAACATGGTGAAACCCCGTCTCTACTAAAAAAATACAAAGAAATTAGTTGGGCGTGGTGAGAAATTAGTTGGGCGTGGTGGCGGGCGCCTGTAGTCCCAGCTACTCGGGAGGCTGAGGCAGGAGAATGGCGTGAACCTGGGTGGTGGAGCTTGCAGTGAGCCTAGATTGCGCCCCTGAACTCCAGCCTGGGCGACAGAGCAGGACTCCATATCAAAAAAAAAAAAAAAGAAAAAAAAGCACACAAGGGGCTGGGCGCGGTGCCTCACTGGCTCATGCCTATAATCCCAGCTGTTTGGGAGGCCGAGGCAGGTGGATCACCTGAGGTCAGGAGTTCAAGACCAGCCTGACCAACATGGAGAAACCCCGTGTCTACTAAAAATACAACATTAGCTGAGCATGGTGGCACATGCCTGTAATCCCAGCTACTCGGGAGGCTGAGGCAGGAGGATCACTAGAACCCAGGAGGTGGAGGTTGCAGTGAGCCCAGATGGTACCATTGCACTCCAGCCTGTGCAACAAGAGCAAAACTCCATCTAGAAAAAAAAGAAAAAAACAAAATTGCGCGCAAGGAGAGGTCATGTGAAGATGGAAGCACAGATTGGAATGTCGCACCTACAAGCCAAGGAATGCTAAGGGCTGCCAGCAACACCAGTAGCTAGGAGAGGGCCATGGAACAGATTCTCCCGGGGAGCCCTCCGAAGGAACCAACCCTGTCAACACCTGGATTCTGGACTTCTAACCTCCAAAACTGGGTGAGATGAACTTTCTCCTGTTTTAAGTCCCCCGGTTTGTGGTACTGTGCTGTGGCAACCCTGGGAAACCAATGCATTCTCTAAACAAAAAAGAAATACGGTTCATGCATTATTAGAGTGAGTTCTTTTAAAATCTACTCACCACCAAGTAAATGATATTTAATGGAGTCATTCTTCTTGTATTTTTAGTAAAATGATGCTGGTAACATAAGTGTGCAAGGCTACTGGCAGGCATATGAGAGGGCTGAGCCCCCCTCTCCCCAGGCCCAAGCTGTACCCTGGCTTTCCCTCAGAAGACCAAAAGGCAAGTTGGCTGCCTTCCCAGGCAGCTGCCCCTCAAGGGGAAGCCACCCAAGCTTCCTGTGTTAGTTTAGGGCTGCAGTTACCTGCTGAGGAAAATGCCTCTCAAACAGCACAAGTAAAGGAAGGTGGGACATTGAGTAAAGGAATCTCAGGGTGTGATATTTACCACCCAGACCAGCCATTTGCTTTAAGTCTTAATATATGTACAGGGTAATCTCATCTATTAAGCATGGACCCAAGCTTGTGGGCAGTTTAGGTTTTCCAGCCACAATGTCCTAACTGATAAATGAGAATAACCACCTGCTGTTGAAGAGAGCGGGGAAGGTCCTCTGTACATCCTGGAACCTTTATAAAGATAAGAGAGGCTCCCTGGGGAAATCACACCAAAGATTTCAGCTGCAGTGGGAATCTCATTGCTCCAACCCAGCCTAGATGGAGTAGGTCTTTCTGGGTTGGTTCATACTGTGCCTTCTTCCTTTGTGCCTCCCCTTCCTGCCACGAAGGCTTCATATGATTGCCTCCTCTGTTTAAAATACTCTTCCCAATTTTCAAAACACTGTGTCCCTCCTGCTCCTTACCCAGCCCCCTCTTACACGCATCCTTCAGGTCTCAGATTTAACATCATTTTATGGAGGAATTCTCCATGTGACACCCCATTCTTTCTGCTCAAAATTCTAGATAAGGGATCGTTAAATGATAATTCTAAAACTACATGATTAAGTATGAGTTCAGGATTTCCAGGAATAAGGGAACCTAAATATACTGAAATCCTCCAGTATAAAACAGCTTCACCCTTTCCAATGCCTGGATGAGCTTACAAAAAGAAAGTCAAACAACAACAAAGGGAAAGCCTTGTGAGAAGAGGCAATGCTGGATAATCACCAGCTCTGAATCCTCAGCGGCCCTGAGGGCACCATTTCACCCTGGTGCCTGAGTTTAGACCACTTGCTGGGAAGCAGACAAAGAGCCAGGAGTTAGATCAGAGACCTGCTTTTAAAGCTGGACCTCCACAAAGGGCTACACCACAGGGAAAGAGTGAGACAGGAAAAAAAAAATCTGTATAGGAAGAAGACAGCACGGAAAAGAGTTTGTCCTGGCCTTGGCTTTAGGTAGGTTCAGGGAGAGTCTTCTCAGAAAACTCATAGTCAAAGGCCTGAGTTTCTTTAGGTGTAATAATGGTAATGTGGTTTGGGGCTTTTAATAAAGTACTTATCTATTAGCTGTACATAGTGAAATATTTATAGGTACAATTATAAATTATAAGATGTTGTAATTTACACATAATGATAAGTGAGGGGGATATGGATAGAGGCTATCAGTGGAAACTAGAATGGCCATGAGTTGACAATTATTGAAGCTAGGTGATGGAGAGATGGAATGTTATACTATTCTAATTTTGCATATGTTTGGAAATCTCTATCATGAGTTCACATGGTTCAAAAATATTAAATGGAAGGCCGGGCACAGTGGCTCACGCCTGTAATCCCAGAACTTTAGAAGGCCGAGGCGGGCAGATCATTTGAGGTCAGGAGTTTGTGACCAGCCTGACCAACATGGTGAAACCCCGTCTTTACTAAAAACACAAAAAAATTAACCAGGAGTTGTGACACACGCCTGTAATCCCAGCTACCCGGGAGGCTGAGGCAGGAGAATCACTTGAACCCAGGAGGCAGAGGCTGCAGTGAGCTAAGATCACACCGATGCACTCCAGCCTGGGAGATAAAGCCAGACTCCATCTCAAAATAAATAAATAAAAAATAAAATATTCATTACTTGAGTATTATTAGGGACAGAAATACAAAATAATTAATAAGTGGCCTTAGCAAAATTGCTGGATACAAAATTTTCTTAGAAAATTTAATTGCATTCCTATATACTAGAAACATACAATTCAGAAATCAAATTTTAAAAATACAATTTCCAATAGCATTGAAAAACACCAAATACCTAAGAAAAAATCTAACAAAAGAAGAACAGAGCATTACAGAGAAAACTAAAATCATTACTGAGTAAAATTAAAATCTGAATAAATACAAAGACATAACTCCTTCATAAATTTGAATACTCAAGTTTATAAGGATGTTAGTTTCCCCCAACATAATCTATAGATTTGATGCAATCACAATCAAAATCTCAACTGTGTGTGTGCCTGTGTGTGTGTGTTTATAATTGCTTAGGGTCAAGAATAACTGTGACAATCTTAAGGAAAAAGACAAAGTAGGAGGACCACTTTTGCTGATATCAAAACTTATTGTAAAGTAATTGTGATAGAATTGTGGTGTTGGCAAAGGATAAGCAAGTAGACTGATGGAACGAAATAAAGAGTTCAGAAACAGACTCATATACAAATGTTCTCTTAGTATGAATACACTTATTTAGTATATTTCTATAATTAAGAATTAGTATAAATATACAGTATATCTCTATAAACAAGAATTATAGTTGATTTTTAAGATGCAATAGAAGAATTAAATAGAAGAATATACATTGAAGTGAAAACTGATGAAAGGGAGATAAATACAAAGAAATTATGAAAAATGTGACTTGGAGAAAAAAAGGTGGAAAATATAATAAAGAGGTTAAGTAAAAGAAATGATAGATGGCTGCGTGCGATGGCTCACACCTGTAAACTCAGCACTTTGGGAAACCGAGGTGGGCGGATCACCTGAGGTCAAGAGTTCAAGACCAGCCTAACCAACAAGGTGAAACCCTGTCTCTACAAAAATTAGCTGGGCATGGTGGCAGGCGCCTATAATTCCAGCTACTAGGGAGGCTGAGGCAGAAGCATTGCTTGAACCTGGGAGGCAGAAGTTGCAGTGAGCCAAGATTGTGCCATTGCATTCCAGCCTGGGTGACAGAGCGAGACTCTGTCTCACACACACACACACAAAAAAAAAAAAAAAAAAAAAAAAGATGATTGCTAGAATTTTTCAAAATTGATGATAAACATTGAAAAGATAAAAACTCTTGGCCGGGCGCAGTGGCTCAAGCCTGTAATCCCAGCACTTTGGGAGGCCGAGACGGGCGGATCACGAAGTCAGGAGATCGAGACCATCCTGGCTAACACGGTGAAACCCCGTCTCTACTAAAAAAAATACAAAAAACTAGCCGGGCGAGGTGGCGGGCGCCTGTAGTCTCAGCTACTCCGGAGGCTGAGGCGGGAGAATGGCGTAAACCCGGGAGGCGGAGCTTGCAGTGAGCTGAGATCCGGTCACTGCACTCCAGCCTGGGGAACAGAGCGAAACTCCGTCTCAAAAAAAAAAAAAAAAAGAAAATGGTAAAGAAGGGAACTGTTGAACAAACATTTCCACTACAAAACAATACTAGAGACGGGGTGTGATGGCTCACACTTATAATCACAGCGCTTTGGGTGGCTGAGGCAGGTGTGTTACCTGAGGTCAGGAGTTCAAGACCAGCTTGGTCAACATGGTGAAACCCCTTCTCTACTAAAACTACAAAAATTAGCCAGGTGTGGTGGTGCACACCTGTAATCCCAACTACTCGGGAGGTTGAGGTAGGAGAATCGCCTGAACCCGGGAGGCGGAGGTTGCAGTGAGCTGAGATCACATCACTGCACTCTAGCCTGGGTGACAGAGCAAGACTCCGTCTCAAAAAAAATAATAATAATAAAAATAAAAGTAAGTAGTAGTAAAACAGTGGACAACAAATAATAGCATATAAGCTGGAAGCTTGGTGATTAGAGATAAGGCTTTCAGATATATTTGAACTGTCCAAGAGCAGCCTGAAGATAATAACTCAACTTTAGCCTTTAAGTTAAAAATGCAAATTAGGCCAGCCACAGTGGTTCATGCTGGTAATCCCAGTACTTTGGGAGACCAAGGTGGGAGGATCACTCTGAGGCCAGGTGGGCAACATAGCAAGACCCTATTTCATAAATAAATAAATAAATAAATAAATAAATAAATAAAATCACAATGCAGAAAAGTTAAGAAAAACAAAATGTAGAAAATATATGGTAGAAATAAATCTAAATGTGTAACAATATGTGAAAACAGATTAAGCCCTGCAGTTAAGGGGCGTAATTTGTCAGACTATATGTTATTAGAAAACGCACCTAAAAATAAAACCAAAAAACCTTAGAACATTTGAAAGTAAAATGATGTAAACAGATATTATAGTAGATAAGAAAAAGACTAATCCAACTTCTCTACTTCAAGAATCATGAGTGAGTAGGAGCTCCAAGAAATTATGTTCCAGGCTGGGTGTGGTGGCTCACACCTGTAATCCCAGCACTTTGAGAGGCCGAGGCAGGTGGATCATGAGGTCAAGAAATTGAGACCATCCTGGCCAACATGGTGAAACCCTGTGTCTACTAGAAATACAAAAATTAGCTGGGCGTGGTGGCACATGCCTGTAGTCCCAGCTACTCGGGAGGCTGAGGCAGGAGAATCGTTTGCACCTGGGAGGTGGGGGTTGCAGTGAGCTGAGCTCACACCATTGCACTCCAGCCTGGTGACAGAGCGAGACTCCGTCTCAAAAAAAAAAAAAGGAATTCTGTTCCAAAACAGTAAGACTCCAGATATGATGCACTTTGGTAGGAAATGCTGATCAATCTCTCAGTCTTATAGGAGGTACTAGAGATCCCCAAAGACAACTCCCTAAAATTAACTAACCAGACAAAATAATTTAAAAAGCTAAATCCTGGGTGAGGGAGGAATGGGGGCTTGGAAAATCTGGGCCCTGGGGCCTAGGGTGTCAGAGGCCAGCTCTATACATGTAGGTAGGTGAGGCCATGGTGGCAGGAGATCAGGGCCAGAATGGCCCAGAGCAGGAGGACAGCAGTGGGAGAGTCAGGAAGTCAGACCTGACAAGCTGGCAGCAGGGATAGCACGGTGTCTGTATCAGTCTGTTCAGGCTGCTATAACATAGTACCATTCATTGTGTAGCTTATAAACAACAGAAATTTGTTTCTCACAGTTCTGAAACTGGAAATCTAAGATCAGGGTGCCAGCATGGTCAGGTTCTGATGAGGACCCTCTTCTGGGTTGCTGATGGCCAACTTCTAGTTGTGCTCTTACGTGGCAGAGAGGGATGAGAGCTCTCTGGGATTTCCTTTTATGAGGGCATTAATCCTGTTCATGAGGGCTTCAAGCTCATGACCTAATCACTTCTCAAGGGCTCCAACTCTGAATATCATCAGTTTGAGGGTTAGGAGTCCAACGTATGAATTTGGGAGAACACAAACATTCCATTCCTAATAATGCCCTTACTACCCCAGCGCTAAAATAGTATACTGATTTTTTTAAATAACAAGAAGAGTGGGGCTGTACCTGATCCCCTGCAGAAGCAAAGGCAACTCCAATCTGAAAAACATTCCCAGAGTAGGCCTATAGCACTGTCATAAATGAAAATCAGGAATAAAGTAAAAAATGAAGAACTCACGACACATAAGAAAGAAAGCCACTGTGAGGCAGTTTATAGAAACAAGACAATAGATTTAGATCCCCAACTATAAAGAGGTGGAAACGTCAGGTAGAGAGTACAGAAAGGCTGTGTGTGAGAAATAAAGAAATAAAAGATGCAATCACAAAAATGAGCATAATACAGGAAAACATCAGAAAAAAGAGGCAAACTTAAAAAAAAGATGGAAATGGTAGACAGGAAAATTCCAATAATTGAAATTACAAATTCAGAGACTGTAATGCATAGCAAGTCAGATAGTATTCTTTTCCTAACTTTTAGTAGGATGCTTATTACATTAATTTTCATTTTTCTTAGTTCTTTCTTTCTTTCTTTTCTTTTCTTTCCTTTTTTTTTTCCTTTTTTTTTTTTTTTTTTTTTCTTTTGAGGAGTTTCACTCTTACTGCCCAGGCTGGAGTGCAGTGGTACAATCTCAGCTCACAGCAACTTCCACCTCCCAGGTTCAAGCAGTTCTCCCGAGTAGCTGGGATTACAGGCGCCTGCCACCACGCCCAGCTAATTTTTTTGTATTTTTAGTAGATACAGAGTTTCACCATGTTGGCCAAGCTGGTCTCAAACTCCTGACCTCAGGTGATCCACCCACCTCGGCCTCCTAAAGTACTGGGATTACAGGTGTTAGCCACTGTGCCTGGCCAATTTTTCTTAGTTTCTAATACAAGCATTTGAAGATCTAAATTTTTTTTTTTCTTTTTTGAGACAGAGTCTCGTACTGTCACCCAGGCTGGAGCGCAATAGTGCAATCTCGGCTCACTGCAACCTCCACCTCCGGGGCTCAAGCGATTCTCCTGCCTCAGCAGGAGAGCTTTAGCTGATTAGAGCTGATTAGAGCTTTCGCTGCATCTCATGATTGTTTATATTTTTGCTAAAATTAAATTATAAATGATTTCTAATATTCAACAGATTTGCAAATCAACATTTCTTTCAATTTAAAGATTTCTTTCTTGACCCTTGAGATAATTAGAAGTGTGTTTTTAAGGTTCCAGGTGATTTTTTTAGTTATTTATTAATGATGTCTTACTGAAAATCTTTACTGACAAAGAACATAAAGTCTAGACCAGATTTTTGAAGTTTAGTTTTATATTATGATGTAGTGCCTAGTCAAGTTCATAAAGCTTTTTTTTTGTTTTTTGTTTTGTTTTGTTATTTATTTATTTATTTATTTATTTATTCATTTTTGAGATGGAGTCTCACTCTGTCGCCCAGGCTGGAGTGCAGTAGCACCATCTCGGCTCACTGCAACCTCTGCCTCCTGGGTTCACACCATTCTCCTGCCTCAGCCTTCTGAGTAGCCGGGACTACAGGCACCTGCCACCACACCCAGCTAATTTTTTGCATTTTTAGTAGAGACGGGATTTCACCGCATTAGCCAGGATGGTCTCAATCTCCTGACCTCGTGATCCACCCACCTTGGCCTCCCAAAGTGCTGGGATTACAGGTGTGAGCCACAGCGCCCGGCCCTAGTTTGTAAAGCTTTCTAATGTCCCTTAAGAGATGTTATATTCTCCAATTGTTTTTATATGTGCCCATTAGATCAACCTTGTCAATAGGTTTTGTTCTAATGTTCTGTATTCTTAATGATGTTTAACATTACTAATTATTAAGGAAATGCAAATTGAAACCACAAAGAGATACTACTTCACACACATTAGGATGGCTATCACTAAAAACAAACAGAGGCTGGGGATAGTGGCTCACGCGTATAATCCCAGCACTTTGGGAGGCCAAGGCAGGTAGATCCCCTGAGGTCAGGAGTTCAAGATCAGCCTGGCCAACATGGTGAAACCCCGTCTCTGCTAAAAATACAAAAATCAGCTGGGCATGGTGGGAGTGCCTGTAATCCCAGCTACTCAGGAGGCTGAGGCAGGAGAATCATCTCTTGAATCTGGGAGACGGAGGTTGCAGTGAGCTGAGATCATGCCATTGCACCCCAGCCTGAGCGACAAGAGCAAAACTCCATCTCAAAACAAACAAACAAGCAGAAAATAACAAGTGTTGATTAGGATGTGGAGAAATTGAAACCCTAGGCACTGCTGGTAGGAATTTAAAATGGTGCAGCAGCTGTGGAAAACAGTCCGGTGGCTCCACAGAAAGTTAAATTAATGAGTGGATAAAGAAAATGTGGTAGATATATCTACCATGGAATACTACTCAGCCATAAAAAAGGAATGAAACAATGGCATTTGCAGCAAACTGGATGGAATTGGAGACTATTATTCTAAGTGTAGTAACTCAGAAATGGAAAACCAAACATTGTATGTTCTAACTCATCATTGAGAGCTAAGCTCTGAAGACACAAAGGCATAAGAATGACACAATGGACTTTGGGGACTTGAGGAAAAGGGTGAGCGGGGGGGGGTGAAGGATAAAACACTACACATTTGGGTACAGTGTACACTGCTTGGGTGATGGGTGCACCACAATCTCAGAAATCACCACTAAAGAACTTACTCATGTAACCAAACACCACCTGTTCCCAAAAAACCTATTGAAATGCAAAATAAATTAAAACAAACAAACAAGTTAAACCATGTAGAATTACCATAGAACTCAGAAATTCCACTTGGGGTATATACCCAAAATAATTGAAAATAGGAACTCAAACAGATATTTGTACACCCAGGTTAATAGCAGTGTTGTTATTATTATTATTTGAGACAAAGTCTCGCTCTTGTCCCCCATACTGGAGTGCAATGGTGTGATCTCGGCTCGGTGCAACCTCCGCCTCCCGGGTTCAAGCCATTCTCCTGCCTCAGCCTCCGGAGTAGCTGAGATTACAGGCACCTGACACTACGCCCGGCTAACTTTTGTATTTTTAATAGAGATGGAGTTTCACCATGTTGGCCAGGCTGGTCTTGAACTCCTGACCTCGGGTGATCCGCCCGCCTCTGCCTCCCAAAGTGCTGGGATTACAGGCGTGAGCCACGGCACCTGGCCAATAGCAGTATTATTTACAATAGCCAAAAGGTAGTTACAACCTAAATGTCCATCAACAAATGAATGGATAAACAAATGTGGTCTATACATAAAATGGAATATAATTCAACCTTAAAAAGGAAGAAATTTTGATACATGCTACAACAGGGATGAAACTTAAAAATGTTATGCTAAGTGAAATAAGTCAGACACAAAAGGACAAACATTGTATGATTCCACTATATGGAAAACCTAGAATAGTCCAATTCATAGAAACAGGAAGTAGAATAGTGGTTATCAAGGGGGAAATGAGGAGTTACTGCTTAATGAGTACAGACTTCCAGTTTAGGATAATGAAAAAGTTCTGGAAATAGATGGTGGTGAAGGTAACCCAACAATGTGAATATACTCAATGCCACTGAATTGTACATTAAAAATGGTTAAATTGGGCCGGCCATGGTGACTCACACCTGTAATCCCAACACTTTGGAAGGCTGAGGTGGGTGGATCACCTGAGTTCAGGAGTTCGAGACTAGCCTGGTCAAAATGGTGAAACCCCCGTCTCTACTAAAAATACACAAATTAGCTGGGTGTGGTGACGCATGTCTATCATCCCAGCTACTTGGGAGGCTGAAGCATGAGAATTGCTTGAACCCAGGAGGCAGAGGTTGCGGTGAGCTAAGATCATGCCACTGCACTTCAGCCTGGACAACAGAGCAAGACTCTGTCTCAAAAAAAAAAAAAAAAAGTTAAATTGTGAATTTTATGTTCTGTTCCCCGCCCCCCGACCCCCACACACTCTGACAGTGTTTTATTTCAAACTCATCCCTGCCTTGTGATTACAAAGCTGGTTATCTCCCACAGTCCCTGCTGTGGGAAAAACTGGTATCCTATGTTCTCTGAAACATATTGTCTTTCATCTACACTCAGAAGCTAGACATACAATTTTAAAAAGAAGAAGAGGATCCATGGCTGTGTTATACCTGCCACCTGCCTGGGGCCAGCCATCAGCCATGGTTGTTGATGGTGAGACTGCTGAAAAGACCCAAGCAGGATGGGAGAGAGCAAAGGTAGTTCTTTCTATAGCATGATAGAGATGGAAGACTTCAAAGCTTCCAACAGCCTCATTACCCAGGCTTCACCCCAGAAGTTATTCTTGCCATCAGGCTAGCTGAGGTTTCTGGGCCTCTCCTTGTGCCTCTTCATATTCTTCCCCTGGTTTCAGCTGAGGGCCAGGGATCATAACCATCTTAAGGATGGTGCTTAGCGGGTGCCCATGGGAGAACGATCTTGCCATGCATTCTCCAGCTTCTATAGGGGTTTGTCAGATGCTTTTCAAATACGGCATACTCCAGGCCATTCTTGGGTACATCTTCCCGTCCATACATCAGCCAGCCAAACCAGTCACAGATGGTCAGAGTCTGCTGGGTGTGCATGCCTACGGTGACCTGGCCATATATGTTGTCCTGGTTCATCAGACTTGAACAGTGAACTTGAACCACAAGGTAGGGCTCTAAAGATTCCATGAAGCTCCAGCAGATGGTCTTATATTTGATGTCTCAGATCATGTCTGGAAAACAGTGTTCAGTTACCAAGATATGCAGTCAGTCATGTGTGAGTTGTTTAGACAAAGGTGAGCTTCAGTAAATATATCCTTAGCTTTTTCAGGGAAGTCCTTTGTTCTAAAATTGTCATCATACTCTTTTATCTTCTGGATTGACAATTGTGATGCCACATTCTTCTTCATTCGTTCAGTTCTCTGTTTCAGTCCTTCCTTTGAAAGAGATGGCATATGAGCATCACCTTTAGGAGGAACATAGGCATCAAAGATACCAGCTGTACAGGCCAGATGTATGGGACGATCCAAACGTTATGGAGGAATAACCAGTCCTGCTTTCCAGGCATGTTCCATAAAGTCCTTTTCTGTTTTGTATTTAGGTTGGTAAATAGGAGGTGTGAAATGTTTTTTAGTTCTTACTGGAATTGAGTCACCAGAACCGGCTGCCGAGACCACCAGCCCAAAATCCTTGATAAAAGAGATAACCCCTGAGATATGGGGGCTGCCGTTTTGTTCACACAAAGGCTGCTGGGAAGGTTTTTTTGTTTTTGTTTTCGTTTTTCTTTTTTGTTTTGTTTTTTATAGACAGAGTCTCGCTCTGTCACCCAGGCTGCAGTGCAGTGGCGCAATCTCAGCTCACTGCAAGCTCCGCCTCCCAGGTTTACACCATTTTCCTGCCTCAGCCTCCTGAGGAGCTGGGACTACGGGAGCCTGTCACCACACCCAGATAATTTTTTTTGTATATTTAATAGAGATGGGGTTTCGCTATGTTGGCCAGGCTGGTCCTCGAACTCATGATCTCAGATAATCCACCCACCTTGGTGTCCAAAAGTGTTGGGATGACAGGCATGAGCCACCATGCCCGGCCAATGTTCTTTATATTTTATCACAATTTTTAAAAAGGAATGGTGGTTCACACTTGTAATCCTAACACTTTGGGAGGCTGAGGCAGAAGGATCACTTGAACTCAGGAGTTTGCAACCAACCTGGGCAACATAGGGAGACCCTGTTTCAAAAAAAAAAAAAAATTAATTAGCTGGGTGTGGTGGCACATGCTCCTGGTTCCAGCTACTTGGGAAGCTGAGGTGGGAGGATCACTTGAGCCCAGGAGATGGAGGCCGCAATGAGCTGTGATCATGCCACTGCACTCCCGCCTGGGCTACAAAGTGAGACTCTGTCTCAAAAAAAAAAAAAAAGAAAAAGAAAAAGGAAGAACTGATACATGCTACAATGCAGATGAACCTCTAAAACATGCTAAATGAAGGAAACCAGACACAAAAGGTCACATATTACATGATTCCATTTATATGAAATATCCACAATAGGCCAACCCATGAAGTCAGACAGCAGATGAGTGGTTTACCAGGGCCTGAGCAGAAGGGAAGATAGTGACTGCTAATGGGAATGAAATCTCCTTTGCGGATAATTCAAATATTTTGGAACTAGATAGAGGTGGTGGTTGTACAACATTATAAATATACTAAATGCCACTGAATCATACACTTTAAAATGGTTAATTTTATATTATGTGAATTTTATCTCAAGTTTAAAAAAAAAACTTACTTGATGCTACATTAGTTGGGATTGAAAAAGAAAAATAAATAAATACTTGAGAATAAAGACAAAACATGGAGACTCGGTAACGACTAAAGAAATTGAATGACGGGCCAGGCGCGGTGGCTCACGCCTGCAATCCCAGGACTTTGGGATGCCGAGGCAGGCGGATCACGAGGTCAGGAGATCAAGACCGTCCTGGCTAACACGGTGAAACCCCGTCTCTACTAAAAATACAAAAAAATTAGCCGGGCGTGGTGGCGGGTGCCTGTAGTCCCAGCTACTTGGGAGACTGAGGCAGGAGAATGGCGTGAACCCAGGGGGCGGAGCTTGCAGTGAGCCGAGATCTCGCCATTGCACTCCAGCCTGGGCGACAGAGCGAGAGTCCGTCTCAAAAAGAAAGAAAGAAAGAAAGAGAGAAAGAGAGAAAGAGAAAGAGAGAAAGAGAGAAAGAGAGAGAGAGAAAGAAAACAAATTGAATGACTATTTGAGAATCTTCCCGCAAAGAATACACTAAACCCAAGTGGATTTACAAGTTAATTCTTCCAAATTTTCCAACACCCAAATGTGTAGTTGAGTGGAAATGTCAGAAAAACATTTAATGGCTGGAGAGCAGAGTGTGGGATGGGGTGGTGCTTGGTGAAAGGCGGGCTGGAGAAAATGGGCAAGAACTAGTCATGATAAGAGTCTATCAGGGGGTTTGGACTATCTTAAGCGACTTTGGGAAGATTTTGATGGGTCTGAGCAGGAGAGTGAACCTTTGAACAACCATTATGGGTATAACTTTTAATTTTTTTAAATTTATTTAAAGAATCTCTTTGGCCGGGCGCAGTGGCTCACGCCTATAATCCCAGCACTTTGGGAGGCTGAGGCGGGCAGATCACTTGAGGTCGGGAGTTCGAGACCAGCCTGACCAACATGGAGAAACCCCGTCTCTACTAAAAATACAAAATCAGCCGGGTGTGGTGGCGCATGCCTGTAATCCCAGCTCCTTGGGAGGCTGAGGCAGGAGAATCGCTTGAATCCAGGAGGCAGAGGTTGCAGTGAGCCAAGATCGCACCATTGCACTCCAGTCTGGGCAACAAGAGTGAAACTCTGTCTCAAAAAACAAAACAAAAAAATCCTTGCACAGGGGCCATGCTAATATTCTTGGCATCATTCTCATTTTACTATATGTGCTGCTGAAGCGGACACCATATAACTTTTATAAGCTTTATTTACCAATGCCTTTTCTTTGTTTGCTCTTTTCATTTTTTCTTCTATTCTTTTATTTATTTATTTTTTAAATATTCTTTCTAGAGACAGGGTCTTGCTTTATCGCCCAGGCTGGAGTGCAGTGGTGTGGTCTTGGCTCAGCGCAACCTCTGCTCCCAGTTCAAGTAATTCTTGGCTCACTACAGCCTGAAACGTTTAGGTTCAAGTGATCCTACCACCTTAGCCTCCCAAGTAGCTGGGACTGCAGGCACGCACCACCATGCCTGGCTAATTCTTTTGTATATTTTGTAGAGAGGGGGATTCCACCATGTTGCCCAGGCTGGTCTCAAACTCCTGGGCTCAAACAATCTGCCCACCTTGGCCTCCCAAAGTGCTGGGATTATAGGCATGAGCCATCACACCTGGCCTCTTCCATTCCTTTAAATGCAATCTAAGACATAATGACCAGAAGTTTTAAAAATGAGTTTTAGTTTATTAAGATTAATTCATCCTGTTAAACTGTTCATATGCTTATTAATTCTGTCCTAATCATGATTTTATTTATTTATTTATTTATTTTGAGACAGAATCTCGCTCTGTTGCCCAGGCTGGAGTGCAGTGGTGCAGTATTGGCTCACTGCAACCTCTGCCTCCCAAGGTTCAAGCTCCTGCCTCAGCCTTCTGAGTAGCTGGGACTCCAGGCATGTGCCACCACCCCGGCTAATGTTTGTATTTTTAGCAGAGACAGGATTTTACCATGTTAGTCTTGAACTCCTGACCTCAAGTGATCCACCTGCCTTGGTCTCCCAAAGTGCTGTAATTACAGTTGTAAGCCACTGCACACAGCTTTTACCCGTAATTTTTTTTTTTTTTTTTTTGAGACAGAGTTTCACTGTTGTTGCCCAGGCTGGAGTGCAATTGCACGATCTCTGCTCACCGCAACCTCCGCCTCCCAGGTTCAAGCAATTCTCCTGCCTCAACCTCTCAAGTAGCTGAGATTACAGGGATGCACCACCATGCCCAGCTAATTTTGTGTTTTTAGTAGAGACGGGGTTTCTCCATGTTGGTCAGGCTGGTCTCGAACTCCCAACCTCAGGTGATCTGCCCGCCTCAGCCTCCCAAAGTGCTAGGATTACAGGCATGAGCCACCGCACCCGGCTTACCCATGATTTTAAACATAACTTGTTTTTTGTCTCTTTTTTCTAACTTTTATTTTTGTATTTTTAATATTTATTTATTTATTATTTAGAGACAGGGTCTCACTTTGTAACCCAGGCTGGTGTGATCATAGCTCACTGCAGCCTTGAACTCCCCGGGCCGAAGTGATCCTCCTGCCTCAGCCTCTGGAGTAGCTAGGACCACAGGCACAGACTGTCACAGCTGGCTAATTTTTTTTTTTTTTTTTTTTTTACTTTTTAGTGGAGATAAAGGCTCACTATATTGCCCAGGTTAGCCTCAAACTCCTGAGCTCAAGTGATCCTCTCACCTTGGCCTCCCAAAGTATTGGGATTACATGTGTAAGCCACCACACCTGGCCTTTTTATTTTGGAAAATTATAAATATGCTCAGTTAGAAGGAATGGTGTAATGAAATCTCATGTAACAACATCCAGCTTCAACAAATTTCAAGTAATGGACAATATTTTCATCTATACTGTCACCTACTTCTTTACTGTCATTATTTTGAAATAAAACCTAGACATTATATCAGTTTATTTGTAAATATTTTATTATTAAACATAATCATGTTCCATTATAAAATGAAGTTACTAAACTTCAATTCTCAGGTGTCCGTTATGCGTGTTTGTATATCATGCTCATTGAAGATATTCCAAAATTATCTTTTTTTTTTTTTTTTTTGAGACAGAGTCTTGCTCTGTTGCCCAGGCTGGAGTGCAGTGGCGCCATCTCGGCTCACCGCAAGCTCCGCCTCCTGGGTTCACGCCATTCTCCTGCCTCAGCCTCCCGAGTAGCTGGGACTACAGGTGCCCGCCACCTCGCCCGGCTAGTTTTTTTGTATTTGTTTAGTAGAGACGGAGTTTCATCGTGTTAGCCAGGATGGTCTCGATCTCCTGACCTCGTGATCCGCCCGTCTCAGCCTCCCAAAGTGCTGGGATTACAGGCTTCAGCCACCGTGCCCGGCCCCAAAATTATCTTTAAAACTAAAATGTGGGCTGAGCACAGAGGCTCACACTTTTAATCCCAGCACTTTAGGAGGCCTAGGTGGGAGGGTCACTTGAAGTCAGGAGTTCAAGACTAGCCTGGACAACATAGCAATATTTTCTTTTTAAGGTAATTAATTAATTAAAATAAAATAAAATGTGGCATTTATATTTGGAACTTTGTTCACAGATGTCAGGAAAAATTATAAAATGCACCATTACCCATTTGAAAATAGCTTTTAACCTGGTTTCATCAAAAAGGTGTCTCTAAGAGAAAGAGTAACAGATATAATTAAAAATTATTTGTTAACTTTGTAAAAGCCTTTTTGATATATGTCTTAGGAACTGAAAGAGGGAATAACACTAATAAATTGGTAACGCTTTATTTTCTTCATTGAATGATTTCTATGTCTTTGTTTTTTTTTTTTTTTTTTTTTTTGGCATGGAGTCTCACTCTGTCGCCCAGGCAGGGGTGTAGTGGTGGGATCTCGGCTCACTGCAAGCTCTGCCTCCCGGGTTCATGCCATTCTCCTGCCTCAGCCTCCCGAGTAGCTGGGACTGTAGGTGCCCACCACCACACCTGGCTAATTTTTTGTATTTTTTAGTAGAGACAGGGTTTCACCATGTTAGCCAGGAGTCTCAATCTCCTGACCTCGTGATCTGCCCATCTCAGCCTCTGTCTCCCAAAATGCTGGGATTACAGGCATGAGCCACCG
This sequence comes from Theropithecus gelada, assembly GCF_003255815.1. NCBI lineage: Eukaryota > Metazoa > Chordata > Mammalia > Primates > Cercopithecidae > Theropithecus > Theropithecus gelada. The sequence goes on from NC_037681.1 coordinate 1,957,627, forward strand.
CGCCCAGTCCTTTTTTTGCTTTTCATATGTTGACTTGCTTTAATCCTCACAAACTACCCACGGGCTACCGAGAATCCTACTCCACCATGTTTCAGCATTGTGTAATTGGTATGGTTATCTCCCTGAGTTCTATCCCTGCCAACAAAGAGGTAGGATCCAAAATTGCCACCTATCTGGTCCAAGCCATGATGATCTCAAGCCTTCATTATTATAATAAATTTCTTTCTTTTTTTTTTTTTGACACAGGGTCTCACTGTGTCACACAGGCTGGAGTACAGTGGCATGGTTATAGCTCACGACAACCTTGACCTCTGGGGCTCAAGTGATCCTCCCACCTCAGCCCTCAGAGTAGTTGGGACTACAGGGGCATGCACCACCACATCCAGCTAATTTTTAAACTTCTTCATAGAGACAGGGTCTCATCATGGTGCTCAGGCTAGTCTGGAACTCCTGGGCTCAAGCGATCCTCCCCTCTTGGCCACCCAAAGTCCTGGGATGACAGGAATGAGCCATATGGCTGGTCAATAAAAGACTTTCAAGCAAAAATGTATTAGGATAAGATTCTGGGAGAAAAAAAGAAATATAAAATTTCCAACTTTACAAAGGTTGTTTATGTATTTTTCAGTGGCTGATTATAGTCATTGTGGAATTTAGATTACACTGGGTAAGTATAAATTAGCCAAACAATCATATTTTTAAATTATGTATGTATGTATATGTGTTTACATATTCAAAAATCCTATTTTTCAAACTAAACAAATTTAAAAATTGTAATGTCTATTATATACAATAGTATATAGGTTTAAAAAATTCTATCACAGGGTACATGAGCCAAAAATGTTGGAAGCCATTCCTCTAGATGGCGTATCTTCAGGAAAGTATAGAATCTTGGGAACTCCTCTCCCCTAACATCTGCCTTGAAATATTTACTGATTTAAAAAATTCTTTTTTTCAAGATTTCCTACCACAATAAGCCACTTGATCCACCCCATCAACCTTAGGCCCTCTTCCCTTTCTGGTTCAACAGTGCACCTGTCCCTGCCTCCATCTCTCCTACCCTTCCCCAAACTCCCTTCCCATCATCCTAAAGTCCAAGTCCCTCTCAGCCTGGTTGGAGCTCTGAGCTGCGTGTAAACTTGAAAGGATTTATACCTTCATGACTAAAATGAACTTTCACTGCCATCATCTAAGTCACTTAATTGAAAATTACATTTGTCCCTTGGTATCCAAGAGGGACTGGCTCCAGGAACTCCCTCAAATACCAAAATCTGTGGATGCTCAAGTCCCTTATATAAAATGGCATAGTATTTTGCATATAACCTACACACATCCTCCTGTATACTCTAAATCATCTTTAGATTTATTATTGGACCTAATACAATGTAAATGCTATGTACACCGTTGTTGTACTGTATTGTTTAGGGAATAATGACAGGAAAAAAGTCTGTGTGTGTTCAGTACAGACTTTTTTTCTTTTTTTGAGACAAGATCTGTCTCTATCACCCAGGCTGGAGTGTAGTGGCGCAATCTCGGCTCACTGCAAGCTCCACCTCCCAGGCTCAAGCCATCCTCCCACTTCAGCCTCCCGAGTAGCTGGTAGCTGGGACTACAGGTGCACACTACCGTGCCCAGCTAATTTTTGTATTTTTTTGTAGAGATGGGTTTTGTCATGTTACCCAGGCTGGTCTTGAACCTTTGTGAGTTCAAGCGGCCCTCCCGACTCCATCTCCCAAAGTGCTGCTATTATATGCGTGAGCCACCACACACGGACAGAAGCAATTTTTTTTCTCCAATTTTTTTTTTCTTTTTTCTTTCTCCAGTGTCAGTGTTGATCCACATATTTCCAATCTGCAGTTGGTTGAATCCACCAATGCAGAACCCACGGAAACAGAGATCTGACTGTATTGGACCTTGAATCATTCAGGTTATATCCAGAACAATCCAGGCAGCCTCCTGTATCTTTGTCTATGAGTGACCTAAGGCTGAAGGCTGACTTTGACCTCAAGGTGAGTGCCTGAAGGCATCAGGTAAACACAGCCCTTCAGTGCCACTCTTGTTTAATACCTCTCAATGGTGCCAAATACTGTGGAGGACAGAATGCAGTCTCGCAATTTCCCTCCTTGACTGAGCCAACCTTATCTTACTAAACTCAGTGAAAGTCACTTTCCTCTTCTCCTTTCTCACTAAAGTCAATCACCCCACTGTCCTTCAGCCTCTGGTACAGGTCTAGCTCTCTTGTGCCCCTCTCCTCTGCCTTCACCTTCAAGGTCCTTTAGCCTGAAGTGTTTTCCAGACTCCTTCAGTGATTGACTGCCTCTTTCTCTTCCGGTTTGTTGCAATTAGACAGTAACTGTCAAGATGTAAGATATCTACCTATGAGCCTGTACGAAGAAATATTCATATAGGTCCCCACAACATTAAAAGGATGCTTATTGCAACATTTTTTATTTTTATTTTTTTACACAGAGCCTCGCTGTGTCACCCAGGCTGGAGTGGAGTGGTGCAATCATAGCTTACTGCAGCCTTGAACTCTTGAACTCAAGTGATCCTTCCACCTTAGCCTCCCTGGTAGCTGGAACTATAGGCACGCCACCACTCCTCACTAATTTTTTATTTATTTTTATTTTTTATAGAGATGGGTCTAAGTTTGTTGCCCAGGCTGATCTTGAACACCTAGCCTCAAGAAATCCTCCCGCCTTGGCTTGCCAAAGCACTGGGATCACAGACATGAGTCACCACACCCAGCTCAGCATTTTTTTTCTTTGTTTGTTTGAGACAGGGTCTTACTCTGTTGCACAGGCTGAAATGCAGTGATACAATCATGGCTCGTTGCAGCCTTGATTTCCCCAGGCTCAAGCAATCCTCCTGTCTCAGCCTCCTGTGTAGCTGGGACTACAGGCATGTGCCACCATGCGAGCTAATTTTTAAATTATTTTATAGAGATGGGGGGGTCTCACCATGTTGCTCAGGCTGATCTTGAACTCCTGGGCTTAAGCGATTCTCCTGCCTTGGCCTCTCAAAGTGCTGGGATTACAGGTGAAAGCCGCCACAGCAGTCTTTTTTTTTTTTTTTTTTTTTTTCCTTTTTTAATAGATAAGGGCTTTCGCTATGTTGCCCAGGCTTGTCTCAAATTCCTAGGCTCAAGCAGTCCTCTTACTTCCATCTCCCAAAGTGCTGAGATTATAGGCATGAGCCACCATGCCCAGCCTGGCCATTTTTTAAGAGAAAAAAAACTGTTAAGAATTTAAATACCCTTCAAGAAAGGAATGGTAAAATGGTTGTACATATGCAGCCATTAAAAAGAGTGAAGTAGATCAGTAAGTCCCGGCATGGGTAGAGGTCCCTGGTACTGAATATTGCATGTCAAAGAAGAAAATCACGGCACATATAGAGTGTGTTTTCCCATTCATGTAAAAACAGCAAAGCCGCCAGTCTGTGTGGATATAGAAAAAGGTCCAGAAAGCCTCACACCAAGCAGGAGTGGAAGAATAGGAAAAAGGGCATTTTTCTTTTCCTCTACTTATTCCTATTTTGTGTGAGCACTTTACAGTAAACTGTGTGTTTATGTAATAATAGAAATTTGAGGTAAATTTGAAGGCAAAGAGCTGTCTGCAAATTGGTGTCATGCTAGGGAAATATAACCTTCCAAAGAGATACCAAAAGTTTAAAGCAACCTCCCTGGCACCTGCCTTGAGCTGAGCGGGTAAGATGTGACCCATTGCCTTGGTGCTGGAATTGTCAGTTAGATCCTTACTGTCCATGGCCAGGTCCGGTGGCTCATGCCTGTAAACTCAGCACCTTTGAAGGCCGAAGCGGGTGGATCACTTGAGGCCAGGAGTTTGAGACCTGCCTGGTCAACATGATGAAGCCCCATCTCTACTAAAAACACAAAAAATTAGCTGGGCATGGTGGTGGGCACCTGTAATCCCAGCTACTTGGGAGGCTGAAGGAGGCTGAGGCAGGGGAATTGCTTGAGCCTGGGAGGCGGGAGTTGCAGTGAGCTGGGATCGTGCCACTGCACTCCAGCCTGGGCAACAGAGAAGACTGGCTCAAAATACATAAATAAATAAATAACGCTTATTGTCCGGAACAGGATCACATCTTTTGACATAAAGCTGTTGGATGGCACATGAGAAATCGTCCCCATGGTCCAATCACCTCCCACCAGACCCCACCTCCAACTTTGGGGATTACAATTCAACATGAGGTTTAGCAAGGACCACATCCAAACCCTACAGTTAGAAATGGTTCATTTCTTCTTGCTGGGGTTCCCAGCCAAGGCAAAGCTTGTTTTTCTTCCCTGGGGCAAGAAAGGGAAATGGGGAGAGTGGCAGGGGCTGGGAGATGAGAAAGTAGAAGTGGAAGAATAAATGAATCAGGAGAATAAAGAAGAGAGGAGAAGAACAAAGGGGAGCAGATGGGAGAAGAGAGAAGGGAACAGGATGGGACAGGCAAGGGCAGAGGAGAGGAGAAGAAAGTGGAGAGGAAATGTGAAGGGAATGGAAGGAAAAGGAAAGGAGGAAATATGAGGGGAGAGGAGGAAAAGAAAGGAATTCTTATCACTCAAATTTTAGGTCAAAGAGGGGCACTTGAGAAAGGATGGAAAGAAAGAAGGGAAGACAAAACAGAAGAGAGAACAGAGAACAGGAATAAAAACTCAACCTGATGGTGACTACCATTTTAATTTCTAAGCCAAGTAGGAGGACAAGATGAATATACACTATAGGTTGTTTCTGAACAGCTGATATTTGGGAATGCTTTGCTTTCTGACCTCAGCCAGTCTAAATAAACCAAGGTGTCTATTGCTGCATAACAAATTATCCCAAAACTTAGTAGCTTAAACAACAAACATGTATTATCTCACACAGTTTGTAAGAGTCAGGAATGCAAGAGTTGCTTAGCTGGATAATTCTGGCTCAGAGTTTGTCATGAGGTTGAAGTCAAGATACAGCCAGGGCTGCAGTCATCTGAAGGCTTGACTGGGGCTGGAGAATCAGATGCTTCATCTATACTGACTACAGGCCTCAGTTCCTTGCCAGATGGGCCTCTCCATAAGACTGCTTGAGGATCCTCATGACATGGCAGCAAGTTTCCCCCAGAAGGAGTGATCCAAGAGAGCAAGGTAGAAGTCACAATGTCTTTTACGACTTAGCCTTAGAAGTCACAGACCATCACTTCTACCCTATTCAGTTGACTACACCCACCTTTTATACAGTGTGGAAGGGAACTGCGAACAACAGGAATATCAGAATGTGGGGATCATTCAAGGCCATGTTGGAGGCTGGTAATCACACAAGGCAGAAGAAAAGTTTCTTTTTTTTTTGAGATGGAGTCCCACTGCTCACTGTCACCTAGGCTGGAGTACAGTGGCACAATCACGGCTGACTGCAGCCTCAACCTCCTGGGCTCAAGTGATCTCCCCACCTTAGCCTCCCAGATAATTTGGACTATAGACACTCAACACCATGCCTAGCTAATTTTATTTTATTTTAGTAGAAACGAAATCTTGCTATGTTGCCCAGGCTGATCTCGAACTGGGCTCAAGCAATTCTCCCACCTCAGCCTCCCAAAGTGCTGGGATTACAAACATTAGCCACCTCACCTGGTCTAACAGATAAATCTCCGACGAGTGGTCTCTTCTCTAGCTCTTTACAGTGACTCAAGAATTAGTCTTGTCAAATCTCTCTGGGATGCTTATCACTCAGCAGTTTCTCTTCTAGCTGTATTCTCTGGAGATGTGTGTCCTAATGGACAAGAATATCCCTAAAAGCATTGTTCTTGGACAAAAAATATTTGATAGCCCAAGCACCATTCAACAATTAACCACATAAGTTGTGCTATATTTATATGACATAATACTCCAACTATAAACCCACTCTCATGATTAACCAACTATGGCCATATGCAACAACCTAGATGAATCTCACAATGTTGAACAAAAGAAGCCAGACCAATATACACTGTGTTAGTTCCCATTTAGATAAAGCTTAAAACACTCAAATCTAAACTAAAATGTTCAGGGCTGCCTACTTAGGTGATAAAACTATAAAGAAAACAATGAACTTATCAGCATAAGACTCAGGGGAGTGACTTCTTTTTTGGGGTGATGGAAGGTGTTACAATCAGGAAGGGGCAGGATGCAGCTTCTGACAAAGTTTTATTTCTGTGTCTGAGTGCTGGTTACAACTGTTTCCTTTTACATAATACCTTAAGCCATAGATTTACGTGTTGGGCACTTTTCTGTATATGTATCATTTCACAATAAAAGGACTTTTAAAAAAATCTGAACGCTCCAAGATCCTGTCTTAGAAAACAATCAACAATGATGATGATACTAATCAGCCTATCATGTGCACGTAGGCTCCATCCCTCTGCAGTATGGGTGATGGGGATTTGCAGCGAGTAGGGAAAAGCTTGTACCCTCAAATCAGTGACACGCAGTGAACCCTGACCCCTGGTGCCCACGACTGCAGAGCCTCACGTTTGGACGCTGGGAACTGAATCCCTATTGTGGTGACCTCTGAGCTTCTCCTTCCAGAAACCTTGGTCCTGGAAGAATTTCAGTCTGGTTCTGCCATCATGAGTCTCCCCCATCACCCGTCCTTCTTTGCCTGCTCCCTCCCACCCCTTCCAATCCTAGCTTTTCTGAATTTCTTTTGTTAAGCTGACAGAAGCCATAATTGAGCCTCCTGACAAGAGCTGGACTGTGCTTTTCTCTCTCTTTTCCTTTTTTGCAATCTACAATGAGCCTTCCAAGTTCATTACCGCAGATGGTCCTGGTCAGGACCCAGGGCCCGATGGCAGAAGCTTATTATCCAGCCTCGGGGACAGTGAGAACTGGCTGGCAGCCGCAGTCATTCTGAAGCAGTCATGTCCAATTAGAAGAAACATTAGACACTTTCCTTCTGGAGCCCCATTAACAAATTAGTCGTACCACAAACTGAGAGAGACTGGATGGGACCAAATACCTTTTGACCACTGGATAATTTGATAATTTGGAGAAGAAACAGCGCAGAACACTGCTCTGTGTGTGTGTGTGTGCGTGTGTGTGTGCGTGTGTGTGTGTCTGTGTGTATGTGTTGGAGGTAGGAGATAGCAGGTGGTTTGGGAGGAGGATTTGACCCCATATGCCTGTGCCACCCAGGAATGAAATCTTTCTAATACTAAGCTATGTCTGTTACTGGGTTAAAATGGTCAGGCATTTGGCAAGAATGGCTGTCTTTTTGTGGTCAGCATTTCATCCATGCTGGACTTGCTGGGTTGTAGAAGCTGGCACTGTGTTCTTATGAATTTTTGTTAAGTTTTAGTTCCAGGAAGTTTGTGGGAAGAGGGTTGGGGAATCCAAAACCCCACGTACCTGCTGTGATAAAATAATCTTAATTCACTATTTTAAAATTATATTGGGTTTTTAAAATATTGGCTGTAAATGACTTGCTCAGGAAAAGTACTAATTAGACCTCTGAGATTTTTTAAATTCCAAAGTCTGAACCACAAATAAGTTTTTGTTGCTAAGGAAACCACTGCATTCAAATTACCATTGCAAATTTCAATTGCCATTTTAAGTTCATTTGCAATAGAGCAAAAGATAGGAGCAACTCCTCTGAAAGGGAGAGAGAGAAAGGAAGATGAAGTAAAAAGGAAAGGATGTTACTGGTGAGAACGCAATTCCTGTTTTTGATCGATAGCTGAAGAACTAAGAAAATCTAGAAGCAGAGGACTGCAGACAAAGGCCATATGGTCTCTCATTCCATGACAGGTTATCAATCCTGAAGTCTCCCATTAGAAAGATTCTTAGAGATTTTCTGCCAACTCCCATTCAGCACAGGAGTGTTCTTTTTATTTACTATAGATCTTACACATGTAAACAAATAACAAGAGAATCATAACAGCTTCATGCCAATATGTTCAACAACCTAGATAAAATGGACAGGTTCCTTCAAAAACATAAATTTATCTTATCTGTCATCAGATTAGAATTAAAAGAAGAAAAATTATTAAAAAATTAAAAGAAAAAAGTAACATCAAAATTAACCCAAGGAGAAATTTTAAAATCCAAATAGTTTCATATCTATTAAATATGCTGAATTGTTATTATTGTTTTTTGAGACAGAGTCTTGCTTTGTCATCCAGACTGGAGTGAGTGCAGTGGCATGATCTTGGCTAACTGCAGCCTCCGCCTCCTGGGTTCAAGTGATTCTCCTGCCTCAGCGTCCTGAGTAGCTGGGATTACAGGCGCCTGCCATCATGCCCAGTTAATTTTTGTATGTTTAGTAGGGATGAGGTTTCACCATGTTCGCCAGGCTGGTTTTGAACTCCTGACCTCAGAAGATCCACCCACCTCAGCCTCCTAAAGTGCTGGGATTACAGGCATGAGCCACTGGGCCTGGCCAAGAAAGTTATTTTTAAAAAGCAGTGCTGCAACTGTATATCTTTTAAGGAAAAAAATTTAATCCCAACCCAATCTCATTCTACATTTAAAATTAATTTGAAATTAATCACAGACAAAACATGAAAACCAAAACCAGAAAGCTTCTAGAAACAAAACACAACAAAAAGCAATCTTGAAGTTATCAAAGATTTCTTGAACAGGGCACAAAAAATGTTAAAGAAAAAATAAATACATTTGACTTTATAGATACTTCTATTCTCCAAAGATAATAAAAGGGCAAGCCAGGGACTGGGAGAAAATATTCACAATGTGCATATGTAGCAAATGTCTTGAATCCCAATAAGAAATAATTCAGGCCTGGTGTGTGGCCCACGTCTGTAATCCCAGCACTTTGGGAGGCTGAGGTGGGAGGATCACCTGAGGTCAGGATTTTGAGACCAGCCTGACCAACATGGTGAAACTCTGTCTCTACTTAAAATACAAAAATTAGCCAGGTGTGGTGGTGGGCATCTGTAATCCCAGGTACTTGGGAGGCTGAGGCAGGTAAGTTGCTTAAACCTAGGAGGCAGAGGTTGTACTGAGCAAAGACTGCACCATTGCACTCCAGACTGGGTGACAAGAACAAAACTCTGTCTCAAAAATAAATAAGTAAATTAATTAATAACAATAATTCATACAAATTAATAATAAGAAAACCAACTCTTTTTTTTTTTTTTAAGATGAGGTCTTGCTATGTCGCCCAGGCTGTTTTTGAACTCCTGAGCTCAAGTGATCTTCTCGCCTTGCAAGTGATCAGCTCAGGCTGCAGTGCAGTACCTGTAGCCTCAACCTCCAGGGCTCAAGGGATCCTCCCACCTCAGCCTCCCAAGTAGCTGTGGAGGCCACAGGATCACTTCAGCTTGTATGGAAATTATATGTGTGATTTCCACGCATATAATCCCTTTAATATTCCCAACGATTCCGTGAGGTATCTGCTTGTATCCTCATCTTGGAGACAAAGAAAGTGAGATTCAAAAAGGTTCAGAGAATGTCTCAAGAATCCCTCCCAAAGTGCTGGGATTACAGGTGTGTGCCAACATGCCCAGCCCCCAACAGTTTTTTAAATGTTTAAAATTCTGAACAGAAACTACCAAAAAAGATATGCAAATGGCTCATAAGCACATGAAGTTATGTTCAACATCATGAGTCATCAAGGAAATCCATATGAAAACCACAATAATAGCTAAGTGTTAAAAGACTGATAATTGCAATAGTTGACAAGGATGTGGAACAATGAGAACTTCATACACAGATCATGGGAGGGTAAAATGGTACAACCACCTTTGAACACCGATTTTAAGTTTCATACAAAAATGACACGGCCGGGCGCTGTGGCTCATGCCTGGAATCCCAGGACTTTGGGAGGCCGAGGTGGGTGCATCATGAGGTCAGGAGTTCAAGACCAGCCTGGCCAAAATGGTGAAACCCCTTCTCTACTAAAAATGCAAAAATTAGCAGGGCATGGTAGCAGGTGCCTGTCATCCCAGCTACTCTGGAGGCTGAGGCAGAGAATTGCTCGTAGAGAATTGCTCGAATCCAGGAGGCAGAGGTTGCAGTGGGCCGATATCGTGCGGCTGCACTCCAGCCTGGGCGACAGAGCGAGATTCTGTCTCAAAAAAAAAAAAAAAAAAGGCAAAAACACCTATATTACGATCCAGCAAATTCCACTTCCAGGTAACAGCAGATGTCCACAAAATCGCTTCCATATAAATGTTTATATAATAGTAGCTGCCATGTTCTGAATGTGTCCCTCTAAAATTCATGTATTGGAAACTTATTTTATTATTATTTTTTAAAGACAGGGTCTTGCTCTGTTGCCCAGGCTGGAGTGCAGTGGTGCGATCATGGTTCAGTGTAGCCTTCACCTCCGGAGCTCAAGCAACCTTCCTGCCTCAGGCTCCTGAGTAGCTGAGACCACAAGTGCACACCACGATGCCTGGCTGGTTGTTTATTTTTTGTAAAGATAGGTTCTCACTATATTGCCCGGGCTGGTCTTGAGTTCCTGGGCTCAAGCCATCCTCCTGCCTAGGCCCCCCAAAGTGCTGGGATTACAGGCGCAAGCCACCATGCCTGGCCGTGTTTTGGAAACTTAATCCCTAATGCAACAGTGCTGAGAGGTAGGGCCTTTGGGGAGGTGTTTAGACCAGAAGAGCTCTGCTTTCATGAACGGATTAATGCTGTTATAAATGGGCTTGATGGAGGAAATTAGACCGTTTTTTTTGCTTCCACTTGCTACCATGTGAGGACACAGTGTTCCTCCCCTCTGGAAGATGCAGTGTTCAAGGCTCCATCTTGGAAGCAGAGAGCAGCCCTCACCAGATGCTGGTGCCTTGATCATGGACTTTCTAGCCTCCAGAACCCTGAGAAATAAACTTCTGTTCTTTACAAGTTACCCAGTCTAGAATTCTAATATTATAGAAGCAAAAACAGACTAAAACAGTAGCTTTATTCATAATAGCCGAAAACTGGAAATCAACCAAATGTCCATCAATGGGGGACTAGATAAATAATCTGAAGTACATCTACACAGTAGAATATTACTCAACAAGAAAAAAAAATGAATTATTGATACATGCGATAACACAGATTAATCTCACAATTATCATGCTGAGTGAAAGAAGCCAGACAAAAAGACTACACTGTGTATTTCTTATATAAAGTTCTATAGCAAGCAAAACTGATCTATGGTGACAGAAATAAGGTCTGCCATGAGCTGGGTGAGCAGTCACCACAAAAGGGCAGGAGGGAGCTCTGTGAGGTGAAGGAAGTATTCTACATCTTGACTGGGTGGTGGGTAAATGGCTTTATAAGTACCAAAACAAAGCCAACTGACTACCAAAACGGGTCCCTCTCCTGTACATAACTATACCTCAATCAAGGTTTTTTTGTTTGTTTGGTTAGTTGGTTGTTTTTTTGTTTGGTTGTTTGTTGAGACGGAGTCTTGCTGTGTTGCCCAGGCTGGAGTGCAATGGCGTGATCTCGGCTCCCTGCAACCTCTGCCTCCCAGGTTCAAGCAATTCTCCTGTCTCAGCCTCCCAAGTAGCTGGGATTACAGGCATGTGCCATCACACCTGACTGATTTTTACATTTTTAGTAGAGACAGAATTTTACCATGTTGGTCAGGCTGGTCTCAGGTGATCCACACACCTCAGCCTCCCAAAGTGCTGGGATTATAGGCGTGAGCCACTGTACCTGGCCTTCAAGTTTTATTTATTTATTTTTACATGGGTGGGACCAAATTAGAAAGAGGTGTGAAGATTGAAGAGGAGCTTGTGTTGTATCCTGCAGCCAATAAGAAACCACCATAGTTGCTTACCAGAGAGTGATAGGATGAAATTAATCAGAATCATTTTAATTCACCAAATAGCTGTTGGGGCAAGGCATTGTGCTAGATAGTGCAGCAATTCTGATAGAAATAATACAAATAAAAGTCATTTATTCTTGTTACGTTTTACCTGTTCCACAACCAATGCACTTCCAAGTACACTGAGTAGACTGGACATCACCCCCAAACAACCTGCTAAGGTAGAGGAGGAAGGTTTCTAAATCCCTTTTTTATAGGAGATAATTGATGCTTAGATTGGCAAGTGAGGAAGTGAGGACTAGACATTCAGATGACAAATTCAGCTTTTTTGTAATGTACACTTACACAGAGTTTAACAACCTATAGATGATTTTCACACATATAATCCCTTTAATATTCCCAACCACCCTGCGAGGTATCTGCCTGGACCCTCATCCTGGGGACAAAGAAAGTGAGATTCAAACAAGTTCGGAGGATTTCTGAAGAACCCAGAGCTAGTCAAGTTCAGAGGATGGTACTGGGACCTGGGTTTTGTGATTCCACATCTAACCTGGCACCACCTCACGGCCTCTCTGAGTCCTTGTTCTACGGATCAGAACTTTGCCAGGCCCAGAGCCACAGCTTCTGTGTGAGCCATCCCTGTTGAAGCTCCTCACAGCCTTCTCAGACCTAGGGATAGCCACTGTGGGCAGACTCGGGTCCCGTGACTCCTTCTACTATTTATTTATTTATTATTATTATTTTTTTTAATTAAGAGACAGAGTCTTTCTCTGTTACCCAGGCTGGTGGAACCGCCGCCTCCCGGGTTCAAGTGATTCTCCTGCCTCAGCCTCTAGAGTAGCTGGAACTCTAGGCACCCGCCACCACGCCCAACTAATTGTTTTGTATTTTTGGTAGAGACAGGGTTTCACCATGTTGGCCAGGATGGTCTTGATCTCTTGACCTATTGATCTGCCCGCCTCGGCCTCCCAAAGTGCTGGGATTACAGGTGTGAACCACCACACCCAGCGAACTCCTTCCACTGTTTTCTTTTCTTTTCTTTTTTTTTTTTTTTTTTTGAGATAGGGTCTCACGCTGTTGCTCAGGCTGGAATGCAGTAGCTGCAGCCTCGACCTCCAGGGCTCATGGGATTCTCCCACTTCAGCTTCCCAAGTAACCGGGACCACAAACACATACCACAATGCCCAGCTAATTTTGTTTTTGTTTTTGTTTTTTTGTAGAGAGGGACACTCAATATGTTGGCCAGGCTGGTCTTGACTCCTAAGCTCCAGTGATCCATCCACCTCGGCCTCTCAAAGTGCTGGGATTACGGACAGGAGACACAGCACCTCACTCACTCCTTTCACTCTTAAAACTGTCACAAAAGACTTGGTGTGTTCTTACCACCAAAAACAACAAAAAAGTAAATATGAGTGGTGATGGATATGCTCATTAGCTTGATTATGGTGATCATTTCACAATGTATACATATATAAAAACATCACATCGTACACCTAAAATATACACAATATTTATTTTTCAATTATGCCTCAATAAAGTTGAAAAAAATCATTTAATATGAAAGGACTTTTCTGGCCGGGCATAGTGACTCATGCCTATAATTCCAGAACTTTGGGAGGCCGAGGCAGATGGATTGCCTGAGCCCAGGAGTTTGAGATCAGTCTGGGCAACATGGTAAAATGATGTCTCTACAAAAAGTACAAAAATTCCCCGGACATTGCGGCTTGAGTCTGTAGTCCCAGCTACTCAAGAGGCTGAGGTGGGAGCATCTCCTAAGCCCAGGGAGTCAAGGCTGCAGTGAGCGGAGATGGTGCCACGGCACTCCAGCCTGGGTGACAGAGTGAGACCCTGTCTCAAAAAAAAAAAAAAGAAACAAACAGAGAGACAGAGAGAGAGGGAGGGAAGGAAGGAAGGAGGGAGAGAGGGAGGGAGGGAAAGAAAAGAAAAAAAAGAAAAGAAAAAGAAAGGACCTTTCCTTTCTGGCTTAAACTAGGCTTTATTCATCTCAATTTCCCCTTCTCTCTCTCTCATTACCCCAAATCTTTATTTATTTGTTTGTTTTTTTTTGTTTTTTTTTTTTTTTTGAGACTGAGTCTGGCTCTGTCGCCCAGGCTGGAGTGCGGTGGCCGGATCTCAGCTCACTGCAAGCTCCGCCTCCCGGGTTCACGCCATTCTCCTGCCTCAGCCTCCTGAGTAGCTGGGACCACAGGCGCCCGCCACTTCGCCCGGCTAGTTTTTTGTATTTTTTAGTAGAGACGGGGTTTCACCGTGTTAGCCAGGATGGTCTCGATCTCCTGACCTTGTGATCCGCCCGTCTCGGCCTCCCAAAGTGCTGGGATTACAGGCTTGAGCCACCGCGCCCGGCCTATTTATTTGTTTTTTAATGGAATGATCCAGGAATTTGCATGCCATCCTGGTGCAGAGGCCATGCTCAGTTTCTCTGTGTTGTTCTCATTTTTAGCATATGTGCTGTGGAAGCAAGCCTAAATCTTCATTGGTTTTTTAAAAATTATTATAAAAGTATACATTCTTATTGTAGAAACAAAACCAAACCAAAGAAATAGAAACATTTCTGACTTAGATTTGGGGGGAGTGGTAAATGCCTCTAATTTCAATAGGGAGTCATTTACAGTGGAAGCAAATTACATGACACTGCTGTAAAAAGTGTTGTGGTTGTTGAAAAAGTGACACCCTGGCCAGGTCTGGTGGCTCACTCCTGTAATCCCAGCACTTTGGGAGACAGAGGCAGGCGGATCGTGAGGTCAAGAGATTGAGACCATCCTGGCCAACATGGTGAAACCCCATCTCTACTAAAAATACAAAAATTAACTGGGTGTGGTGGTGCATGCGTGTAGTCCCAGCTACTCTGGAGGCTGAGGCAGAAGAATCGATTGAACCCGGGAGGCGAAGTTTGCAGTGAGCCGAGATCGCACCACTGCACTCCAGCCTGGGGGACAGAGAGAGAGTCCGTCTCAAAAAAAAAAAAAAAAGAAAGATAAAGTGACATCCTGCCTGCTTAACTAGTCTCCATCATCACTGGCCCCCTGAAGCCATGTGAGTTTGCAACCCCTTCTGTACGCTCAGTCCTCATCGATGGACTGGTTACTCCCCTCATTGGGGTGGGGAAAATTCCAGTTAACATGTACAGGTCCCTGCTATGAACTAAGTGCCTTTCCATGTATTACGTCATCAGATCCCAGGGACTAGCCTTAGAGGAAAGGCACTGCTCTGCTTATTTTTCCGATAAGGGCATGGGTCACGTAGCCTGTGCAAGGTCAACACTAGTGAATACAGGACTCTAGTCAAATGTAGAAATGTAATTCTGAACCCTGTGCGTTTAACTCTAGACTGTACCGCCTCCCTAAAGAGACCCAAACCATGCCTTACAGTAACCTTGAAGGATAAACGCAGGTCCAGCAGAGGGTCTAACATCCAGGGAAACCTCCCTGGAGAGCTTGGGCTTCACTAGGGATTCTTGGCTCCAAATGGAATAAGTCCTGAATGGGTGCCTTTCGGGTTGGGTGACAAGCCAAGGGAAAGATATTCTGGGGGAAAGGGATGGGACAATAGGAAAGCAGAGTCTCTTTAGCACACTCCATGTTGATTTCTGTTTTTCAAATCATCAAGTTTCCTTTCCTCCCTCCCTCCCTCCCTTCCTCCCTCCCTCCCTCCCTTCCTTCCTTTCCTTCTTTTTTCTCAATCTCTCCTTTTTCATCCAACTGAAACCTGTGGGAAATGCTGGTA